>NC_134353.1:630779697-631080947 GCF_048569485.1 Anomaloglossus baeobatrachus
AGGGGACGCAGATGGAACTGGGCAAAGGGAACCGCTTCCATTGACGCCACCATCTGACCCAGCACCTGCATGAGGTGCCTGATGGAATGACGGCGGGGCCTCAGCAGAGAGCGTACCGCCAGATGAAGGGACTGCTGTTTGACTAAGGGCAGCTTCACAAGTGCCGGCAGAGTCTCGAATTGCATCCCTAGGTACGTAAGTTCCTGGGTCGGGGTCAGAGTGGACTTGGGCAGATTGACAAGCCACCCGAATTGAACAAGCGTGGCGAGAGTGAGCGAGACACTCCGCTGACCGTCTGCACTGGATGAAGCCTTGACTAGAAGGTCGTCCAGGTAAGGAATCACTGCCAACCCCTGGAGGTGCAGAACCGCAACCACTGCTGCCATGACCTTGGTGAATACACGAGGGGGCCGTGGCGAACCCGAAGGGGAGAGCCACGAATTGGAAATGTTCCTCTCCGATTGCAAAACGTAGCCAACGCTGGTGTGAAACTGCAATTGGCACATGCAGATAGGCATCTCTGATGTCGATGGATGCTAGAAAATCTCCTTGGGTCATTGAGGCAATGACCGATCGCAGAGATTCCATGCGAAAGTGCCGCACCTGAACATGCTTGTTGAGAAGCTTGAGATCCAGGATGGGCCGGAAGGAACCGTCCTTCTTGGGGACTAGGAAGAGGTTTGAGTAGAAACCTCTGAACCGTTCCCGGGCGGGAACCGGTACAATTACTCCGTTGGCCTGCAAGGATGCCACAGCCTGAGAGAAGGCGGCGGCTTTGGAGCAGGGGGGAGTGGACAGAAAAAATCTGTTTGGCGGGCTGGAAGAAAATTCTATCCTGTAGCCGTGGGAGATGATATCCCGCACCCACTGATCGGAGACGTGTTGGAACCACACGTCGCCAAAGTGGGAGAGCCTGCCACCGACCAAGGACGTTGCTGGCGCAGCCAGATAGTCAAGAGGAGGCTGCCTTAGTGGCAGCGGCTCCTCCGCTCTTCTGAGGACGCGGCTTCGTGCGCCAGCTGGGTTTTCGATCCTTGGCTGAGTTAGTGGACGAAGCTGAGGGCTTAGAGGATGACCAGTTAGAGGAACTAAAGGAACGAAACCTCGACTGGTTCCTGCCCTGGACAGGTTTCCTGGCTTTAGTTTGTGGCAAGGAAGTACTCTTCCCGCCAGTAGCTTCCTTAATAATTTCATCCAGTTGTTCACCGAACAGCCGGGACCCAGCAAAGGGGAGCCCAGCAAGGTACTTCTTGGAAGAAGCGTCTGCTTTCCACTCTCGAAGCCACAAGATCCTGCGGATCGCGAGGGAATTAGCGGAAGCCACCGCCGTGCGGTGAGAAGCCTCCAGAATGGCAGACATGGCATAGGATGAAAAAGCCGAAGCCTGGGAAGTTAAGGCAACCATTTCGGGCATAGAGTCCCTGGAGAGGGAATGCATCTCCTCCAGAGAAGCAGAGACGGCATTAAGAGCCCACACCGCTGCAAAAGACGGGGAGAACTAGGCCCCTGCCGCCTCATATACAGATTTGGCCAGAAGGTCAACCTGGCGGTCAGTGGGATCCTTAAGTGAGGTGCCATCGGCCACAGATACAACTGTCCGGGCTGAGATTCTAGACACCGGAGGATCTACCTTTGGTGAATGAGCCCACTCCTTGACCACCTCTGGTGGAAAGGGAAAACGTTCATCAGAACTACGCTTTGGGAAGCGTTTGTCAGGACAGGCTCTGGGCTTGGTCACAGTGGCCTGAAAACTGGAGTGGTTAAAAAACATACTCCTTGCTCTCTTAGGTGAGGTAAACTGGTGTTTTTCTACCAGAGAGGCTTGTTCCTCTGACACTGGTGGATTGAGGTCCAGTACGGAATTAATGGACGCAATCAAGTCACTAACATCCGCATCCCCTTCAGATAGATCAATGGGGTACATAGAGGTAGTGTCCGAGCCCACAGTAAAGGCATCCTCCTCGCCCTGCAATTCAGCTCGTGAATCAGAGCCGTTGGACGAGGAAGGAGAAGAGTCCCTGCGTCTCCGTTTAGGAGGACGGGGTCCGGGAACAGATGAAAAATCCTCTGTGAGCTCTGCAGAGCGAGGCGGAGCAGCAGAGGCGCCCTGAGAAGGGGGCTGATGCATGGTCAGCAGAGTCCGGGACAGCTGTCCCATGGAGTCGGCAAAGGACTGGGAGATAGCTTTAGAAAACGATGCTACCCAAGCCGGGGGTTCAGCCACCGGGGCTGGAGCAGCCGGAGGGACCCCTGGGGAGACTCCATGCTGAGGCACCACCATGTTAGAGCAGGCATCACAATGTGGATATGTGCTCGGTTCAGGCAGTATGAGCTGACATGCAGTGCATATAGAGTAAAGCCTTGCAGCCTTGCTCCTAGTGAGAGACATGCTGCTGAGGTGGAGGTTCTGCAGTAAGAAACACACTCCTTCAGAATGACCCCCAGAGAGACAACCACCCACTGTATAATAAAGTCCACAACCAGAGGTTGTGGCTTACCAGACAGTTTTGTGTGCCCTCCGGATTCCACAGCTTGGACCCCCAGACAGATGCAGAGCTGCAGCAGCCAGCGCCGATCAGTGTGAGCACGCTGATAAAATGGCGCCGGAGTGAGGAGGGGGGGCGGGGTTTAGTCCAAGAGCGGGAACCGGAGGGCCAAGGAGAAATACAGGGGAGGGAAACATCTCCTCAGAGAGGAGTGTCTTCCCCTGAGCTGAACGGCCGGTGGGCGGCGCCGCACTGTCCCTCTGCATGACTGACATGCAGCGGCAGTGAAAACGAAACTAGGCCGCAGCCGAAGCTGGGGCCTAAATTTTCTCATGCGGCTGACGAGCAGGCACCCTCGGCGCGGTTCTCAGGAGAAAACCAGAGAACCGGCCGGAAATCACAGCACAGTGACATAACACACTCTCCCCACAATAAATGCACAAGGGACCCTTCAATAACGTCTCAATACTTAGCTTATGAGACGCAGGGCCAGGTCCCTGAGGGGTGAGCGCTCCGTCCGGCAGGGTCCTGAAAGGGCTGCGGATGGAGACCGGTCTCCTGCAAGGCAGAGAGAACCGTGATGGCTCCCACTTCAAGCCAGAGCCCGAGGGATGGTGAAGGAGCGCTGCATGTAAGGCTCCAGCCTTGTAAATCAACCTTAACAGCACCGCCGACACAGTGGGGTGAGAAGGGACATGCCGGGAGTCCAGCTTGGACCCGCTTTTCTTCCAACTCTTTGAAATCAAAAATCAAAAATCAGATGAGAATGAATGTGTGTGTGACCTCCTGAACACAAAGCATTGAACTGGCTAGATGTGGTCATCCAGGGGGTGTATATGCTCGGAGGGAGGAGCTACACTTTTTAGTGTAGTACTTTGTGTGTCCTCCGGAGGCAGAAGCTATACACCCATGGTCTGGGTCTCCCATAAGGAACGATGAAGAAAAGGGTTTTGTCACCAAGTATTAAAGGGAACCTGTCACCAGAATTTTCGCTATTAAACTAAAAGAATCCCCTTCTGAAGCTCATGGGCTGCATTCTAGAAAGGTTCATCTTGCTACTGGCCCCCCTTTCAGACCTAAATAAACACTTTATAAAATATTACCCTTTGGTATGCTAATGAGGTTAGCTGGCCCTGGGGGCGGGCTGTATTTCGTCCGTTATTCCCCCTCCTGCCGCTTTACGCCATCCCTCAGTGTTCATTTACATAAAAGAGGCCACCGCCCTCATGTTACGCAGTGCTCCTGAAGTCTCGCGCATGCCAAGTGGCACTATCGCGGGACTGAGCACTGTTCAAATCGCGAGCGCTGGAGATGTTATTGCGCAGGCGCGAGATTATGGGCGGGTACTTGGATGACGCTGGTGATGACAGGGTACTTGGATGACAATGTCATCACCAGCGTCATCCAAGCACCCGCCCATAATCTCGCGCCTGCGCAATAACATCTCCGGCGCTCGTGTTTTGAACAGTGCTCAGTCCCGCGATAGTGCCACTGGGCATGCGCGAGACTTCAGGAGCACTGCATAACATGAGGGCGGCAGCCTCATCTATGTAAATGAACACTGGGGGATGGCGAACAGCGTCAGGAAAGGGAATAACGCACGAAATACAGCCCCCCCAGGGCCAGCAAACCTCATTAGTATACCGAAAAGTAATATTTTATAAAGTGTTTATTTAGGTCTGAAAGGGGGGCCAGTAGCACGATGAACCTTTCTAGAATGCAGCCCAGGAGCTGAAGAAGGGGATCCTTTTAGTTTAATAGCGAAAATACTGGTGATAGGTTCCCTTTAAGTCTTCTTTGTCAGAGGGATCAAATACTTATTTCAAATACTTATTTCTCTCTGCAAAATACAAATAAATTTATATAATTTATACAATGTGATTTTCTGGATTTTATTTTTGATATTCTATCTCTCACTGTTAAAATTAACCTATCCTTACAATTATAGACTGTTCATGTCTTTGTCAGTGGGCAAACTTACCAAATCAGCAAGGGATCAAATACTTATTTCTCCCACTGTATGTAGTTCATGCTTTTCCCTGTGTATCCTCTTTGAGTCTTCCTGTAGCATTTAGTTGGGTTGACAAAGAGCTCATTCAACCTGTTCCCTATTTAGAGTCCAGCACTATTGATACCTGGTCAGGTAACCGGCTCAGCGCATAGGTGCGGAACCTATCTAGGGTGGTGAGGGACCCCAGAGACCAGCGCTATGTTTAGTCAAGGGTCACCATTTCCCCTTTCCCTAGACGCAGGGGTCCCCTTCCCTTTTGCCACTCGCTTGGTACTTCCCCGTACCTAGCGTGACATTCGGACTACTGATTGTTGTGGAAGATGTCGAACAGACAATCACTTTGTTCTGGAGATGTGTCTCCTAGAGAACATAGGAGCACTCAGCTGAATGATCGCTCTTGTGAATGATAAAATTGGCCGAGATGGCTGCCGACCCCATGACCGAATCATCAGGTAGCCATTAGTGATAAGCAAGCACTACCGCTGTGGGTGCTCGATACTCATATTGAGCAGTTAATGCTCAGACGGGCATGACTCGAGTACCCGAGTATGATGGAAGTCAGTGGCGAAGAACTTCAGGTAAATTCTTGAGTTTCCCATTGACTTCCATTATACTTGGTACATGAGTCAAGCCTATCCAAGTATCTGACTGCTCATTATCGTTACGAGTACCGAGCACCCGGGCATGGTAGTGCTCGCTCATCACTAACTGTTACGAGTACCTAGCAGCTGAGTATGGTAGTGCTTGCTCATCACTAACTGTTACGAGTACCTAGCAGCTGAGTATGGTAGTGCTTGCTCATCACTAACTGTTACGAGTACCTAGCAGCTGAGTATGGTAGTGCTTGCTCATCACTAACTGTTACGAGTACCGAGCACCTGAGCATAGTAGTGCTCGCTCATCACTAGTAGCCATCTATTGTGTAGGATGAGCCTTACTTTTGACAGCTATATGATCATATATCTGACAAACAAAAACAACTTTCTGTGAAGAGTAAAGCAGACAATGCTGTGTACATGTTCCTGTAGTACCACAATCCCCATAATGTCTACATACAATGTTTCTTGCTTTTCATTTATCAAACTACATTACAGGTTTTAAATGTACGGCAGTCCCAAGAAAAGCTGCTTGTGATATAACTACTGTGACATGTCTGTAACTCAGTAAGTGAGGAAACACTTGGCCTTGTTCCTGCATGTTAACTCAGTGCCTAACTCCATTTTATACCTCGGTATATGGTAAAACGTGCACTTGAAAGCAAATCCCTGGCCTCAGACCAAAGATCTGCTGCGACATTTAATCTTCGGTCTGCAGGTCACTTAATCTACAAGTATCTAGCACTTAGACTCTTCCTGTAACTTCATTTCAGATCAGATTTCTTCCCTTTTCCGGCCTGTAAGTTTTTGTTATGAAGTTGCCCTGTCCCTGTAAATGATATACTGACCGCATATAAATGTTACTATCTCTGGCAATATCTACCGCTCAGATCTAATGTTTCCTATGCACAAAAGTAAAGATATTTATTCACTATGTTAAAGGATATACAAATGATCAGAAGGTGTCAACAAATTGTTATTCAAGGAAATATAGACATGCAGACAGACAGACAGACATGACGGGGCAGATTTAGGGCCACATTCACACCTGCTCTCAAACCCTACAGACATACACCAGGGTCGCTCACCTTTTCGATGGCTGCTGTGGACACAGTTACGTTCGCCATTCCTGATTATTTTTGCACAATAGATGCAGTGTCTGTATGATTGCCTCTGCTTAGGAGGGACGTTGGAGTCTTGAAGAGAAAGTGAAAGTAAAGAAGAAGGGACTTTTTTGAAGGAGGAGCTAGAGAAAGAGGCTGGGTTATCATACGAGAGATGAAGGGGTTAAAGTATATACCTCAGAGTGTGCGTGTATATATATACATATGTATATACCTCAGAGACAGCTCTGCACATCCTAGACCGAAGGGGATTCCAAGACGCACTGAGCTGCGAAATCTCCTGTAATACTCGGAACTGTTCAGACCTGTCTGTGTACAAAGAAAGCAAATATTTTGTGTAAATGAATGGGATTTGTTATATGCACTATTGCTTTTTACTTATTTACAGCAGGGTACATGTCCATATAATTTGTATGTTGGGTTTTGTTTGTTTAATTGCCAGTGTGAACGTGCGCTTATAATTTCCATGTATACCAGCTCACAGTGGCGTAACTAGAGTTGGATGGGCCCCGGTGCAAAGTTTAGACCTGGGGCCCCCCTCCACATACACAGACACTTGGGGTAGGGAATAATGACACTGACACTCGGGGTACAGGATAATGACGCTGACACTTCGCTCTCACCCACAGCACCCTGAAATCCCTCTATCAGCACCCAGCTTTCCTATGTTCTGATATTTATCTTGTCCTCAGCACCCAGCTTTCCCATATCAGAGCATGAGAAAGCTGGATGCTGAGAGATGTATATCAGAACATGGGAAAGCTGGGTGCTGAGAGATGTATAGCAGAGCATGGGAAAGTTGGCTGCTGAGGGAAAGAGCCTTTTTCCCTCAGCACAAAACATTTCCATCCCATACTTGTATCTTTGTCCCCCCTGTATAAAGTTCTCAAAATACTATAACAGCCCCCACATAGCCTTCCAAATAATTGTATAAAGGGTCCCACATAACCCTTCATATATTAGAATGCAGATACATAGCCCTCCATATATTATAATGCACCCCCATAATCCTCCATGTATAAAGTAGCCCTTCAATTATAATGCATTTCCCATAGTTCTCCATGTATTAAAATTCACCCCATAGTTCTCCAAATATTATACTGCACCACATAGTCCTCCATGTTTTATAATGCACTTCCATAGTCCGTGTATAAGGTAGCCTCCATAGTCCTCCATATATTATAATGCAGCCCCCATAGTCCTATATGTATTATAACACAACCCCATAAAACTTCAGATGGTATTATGCAGCCCCATACTCCTCCATGTATAATTCACCCCTATATTCCATGTATAAGGTGTCCCTTCATTTTGTATTATACAGCCCCCCCCCGACCTCCATTTTAATGCAGCCCTATAGACCTCCAGTATAATGCAGCCTCATAGACCTCTATGTATATTACACCTCTATATTCAATGTATAAGGTGTCCTTCATGTTTATTATGCAGCCTCACCAGGCCTCCATATATAATAATGCAGCCAACCTCTCCAGGCCTCCATGTATAATATAGCAGCCAGCCTCCCAGGCCTCCATGTATAATAATGCAGCCAGCCTCCCCAGGCCTCCATGTATAATAATGCAGCCAGCCTCCCCAGGCCTCCATGTATAATAATGCAGCCAGCCTCCCCAGGCCTCATGTATAATAATGCTGCCAGCCTCCCCAGGCCTCCATCTATAATAATGCTGCCAGCCTCCCCAGGCCTCCATGTATAATAATGCAGCCAGCCTCCCCAGGCCTCATGTATAATAATGCTGCCAGCCTCCCCAGGCCTCCATCTATAATAATGCTGGCAGCCTCCCCAGGCCTCCATGTACAGTATCATGCAGCCTCCTCACCCCAGGCCTCCATGTACAGTATCATGCAGCCTCCCCACCCCAGGCCTCCATGTACAGTATCATGCAGCCTCCCCACCCCAGGCCTCCATGTACAGTATCATGCAGCCTCCCCACCCCAGGCCTCCATGTACAGTATCATGCAGCCTTCCCACCCCAGGCCTCCATGTACAGTATAATGCAGCCTCCCCACTCCAGGCCTCTGACCACCGTGTACTCACTTATATATATATAAAAAAAAAAACAAGTACTCACCGCTCTCCTCCTTCCACTGCTGCTCTGTCCTGACGTCTCCTTGTTCCACTGCTGCTGTACTCCCTGCTCTCCTCCTTCCACTGCTGCTCGTCCTCCCCTCTCCTCGTTCTCCTGGTGCTGCGGTCGGCGTCCTCCCTCCCTGAGCTCTGTGCACTCAGCATAGCAGTCGCACAGGAGTGACGTCACCGCGCAGGCACAGGGGGAGAATGATGATGCAGAGCGGCGCCGGCCGCTCTATGCTTCATTATTACTGTGCGCGGTGACGGGGGAGGGGGGCCCCGGTGTCGGGGGCGGCAGCGGGTCATATAGTGGGCGCGTGCACTGTGACAGATCAGCGCAGCTTCTCTCTCACTGAGAGGAGCTGGCTGCTGATCTGCCGGGTCCCCGCGGGCCCCAAACCGCCCGGGCGGTCGCGATGGCGACCGCGGTAGTTACGCCACTGCCAGCTCATAGTCCGGCTCACTCACTTGATTTTGCTTTAATTTTTAACCACTTCACCCAGGCGATGTTCTGTTTTTTTGTTTCCATTCTTTGTTTCAAGAGCCATAACTTTTTTTATTTTTCCATCAATATAGCCATACGAGGGCTTGTGTTTTTCAGGATGAGTTGCAATTTTGAATGACGAATGACACCATTCTTTCTACCACATATTGTACTGGAAAATGGAAAAAAAATCCAAGTGTGGTAAAATTGCAAACAAAATGCAATCACCAATCAGATTAATTTATTTTATATTGTGATAAATAGGGCATTTCTGAATGTGGTGATACCAAATATGTGTATCTTTTTTTAAAAAAAAATGTTTTATTTTCAATGGGGCAAAAGGGGGGTGATTTGAACTTTTTTATTTACATTTTTTATTAATTTTATTAGTCCCCTAAGAGGACTTGAAGCTCACACTGTCGGATCGTTTCTGCAGTTCAGAGCGAAGCTTCAACATTCCTCTAAACAGCAGAAGTGCGGCACCAAGTTGTCGATCACAGGAACTTCGTTATGACAGCGACACGGGTCATCAGAAGACCACCGGCTGTCATGACAACCCATTAGCGCCCCATGATCACGTCACGGGACCGCCAATGGTGCGCTTAGAGCACGTTAAATCCTGTTTTCAGAGATCAACAGCAGATTTTAACTAGTAAATAGGCTTGAGTGGATCTCTGATCCACTGTTCCTGTTAGCTGCACGTTGACTGATCAGATTAGCTCACATTAAAGGTATAGACTAAAGGCCTCTTTACACGTTACGACATCGCTAATGCGATGTCGTTGGGGTCACGGAATTTGTGACGCACATCCGGCTACATTAGCGATGTCGTTGCGTGTGACACCTATGATCGATTTTGAATCGTCGCAAAAACGTTCAAAATCGCTCATCGGTGACATGGGGGCCCCCTCTCAATTATCGCTGCTGCAGCGTGTACGATGTAGTTTGTCGTTCCTGCGGCAGCACACATCGCTCCGTGTGACACCGCAGGAACGAGGAACCTCACCTTACCTGCCTCCCGGCTGCTATGAGGAAGGAAGGAGGTGGGCGGGATGTTACGTCACGCTCATCTCCGGCCCTCCGCTTTGGTTGGGCGGCCGCTTAGTGACGTCGCTGTGACACCGCACGGACCGCCCCCTTAGAAAGGAGGCGGTTCGCCGGTCACAGCGACGTCGCAGAGCAGGTAAGTAGTTTGACGGGTCTGGGCGATGTTGTGCGCCACAGGCAGCGATTTGCCCGTGTTGCACAACCGATGGGGGCGGGTACCCACACTAGCGATATCGGGACCGATGTAAAGTGGCCTATAGCCTTTGACATACATGTGCATCCAAGGTCATGAAGGGGGGGTGTTAATGATGCAGATTTTCTCCAGCTATTATGTAAATTAAGTTACTTAAGGGTTTATGTTTATTTTGTGCATTTTTTTTTACATGCGTTTTTATCGGGTTTTTGAGTTCACGGCTTTTCCCTTGTTTGGGGGGGTATGTCAACCCTTAAACAAAGCTGTTTTGTTTTGTTTTTGATACTTGTGAGCCTAATATATATATATAATATAATATTGGCCAATTTACTAACTAATACCTCATATATATTTGATATATATTTTTTTGCACATTTTTATACAGGATGCAGCCAGGCCTCTTAATACAGGCTGTGCATTATGGAGCCCTTGTCCCTGTGTGCTGTATTTGAGTCGTGTCCAGGCAACCCGCCTAATCTAAGGCTATGTGCGCACTTTGCGTTTTTACCTGCGTTGCCGCAGCGTTTTCAACTGCAGCATTAGTGCGAAAAAATGCATGCGTTTTGATTTTCCAGCAATGCCTATGGGAAATAGGGTTTTCTTGTGCGCACTATGCAGTTCAAAACGCAGCGTTTAATTTGCAGATTTTTGGGCAAAAACTCAGCGTTTAAAGAAGCAACATGTCAATTGTTTTTCCATTTTGGCAGCGTTTTGCTAACATTAGAGTCAATGATAAGTTGCAAAACGCATTCTACATTAAGATCCTAGCGTTTTACATGCTTTTTGGATGCAGAAAACATGCGTTTTTGACAATTTAATTGCATGCGTTTTTGACATTATATTAAAGGCATGATATGTCCCTTTACACACAAACATAGTCCGACAATTAAAATTATGAAAAACATTAATTTAACGTTATTTTATACATAAATATTAACAAACATTTATAATTTTAATAAAATCAGCTATTTTGTTTATGATTTTAATCTTGATATTTGTTATCATTTTTTCCCCATTTTTTCATAGTGTTTGAATGTTAAAACTTTATTTAGCAGTGTATTTGTCATCAAAACGCATCTGACTTTAAGCAATGAAAAAGGATGTAAATCGCGGTAAAAACGAAAGCATATTTATTGCGTTTTTGTGGTCAAAAGCAACTTTGGCAAAAACCATTTCTGCCAAAGGATGTGTTTAGAACTGCAACTGCATCGACGCAAAGTGCTCACATAGCCTAATAGTATGGGCGTGATCAATAGCTTGCTAGCCAGACACCATGCGCATACATGTGTGAACAGCGCCCTATGCATGCCACTAGTGTGCAATTTTATCATCTAGCATCACCCCCTCCACTAGTGGTAGCGTGTGAGTGATTGTTTTGCCTTGCACCTGTGATGCCTCCATCTTATTGAGGGGTTTGGCTGCATTCTGTTAGTGTATTATATTCCTTGGCCTGGGCTGATTTGACTAGTTGCACTCTTTTCTGCTGTAAGTGACTTACTTGCCATCAGTACAAGCTGAATGTGACTTGCCTGTGATTTGGCTGTTTTTTGGGGGGTTTTCCAAGCACAATCAGAGCTCTAAAATGGTCATGTGTGGCGCCCCTGAAGCTTCAGTCGCAACAGAGGTACTGCACCTAACCTTATCCAGAGGTTTGGTATTCCATCCTGGGTGTGGAGGGTATCACCGGTTCATGGAAAACACAACACTCTCATTCAGCAACACCTCATCAGACATGGCAAGGGCGTATTATACCTGAAGCCAGGCCTGGGGGTGGAGTCTTAAGAGTGGAAACACACAGTAGTGTCGGTTGAGTGTCAAGGAGCAGTGGAGGAGGAAAGACCTGTGGTCTGGAGCTGGCAGGGCTCGACCCGGGAGCAAGACGGAAGGGGTCCTAGAAACCACGGGGAAGTGCAGCATACCCCCGTGACCTTGTTCCACATCTAACCTTTGAGTGGAAGGACTAGGTCGCAAATCGGGATCTGGTCTCTAGGCTAGAGGTGAACAACCTACGTACTCCGCTAGTAAAACCAGAGGTCGAGGTGACTGCAAGCACCGAGGCCACATCCACACACAAATTCACTGGAAGATGACCCCAAAGGGCCAAGGGATAGAGCTTCACGTCACCCAAAAGGGTCTGCGGGCACTGGTACAGGGTTCAGTGTGTGAGGACGCAAAGCAGGAGGGAGAAGAAAGCACAGGAAGACGACCTGGGAAGGTACACACAAGAAAGGTGCACCGGACTCGACCTCCGAACTACCCGGGATCGTCTGGGGCCCATCACAGTGATACCCAGCACTCGAAAGGTGGTCACCGGCATGTCGCATTGCCTTGGAACCTGCTATAGTGAGTAAAAACTTGAGATTGCATCCCTGTGTCGCTCCGTCATTCACCTGCGCCTCTTGCTCTGCAACCCCTGGGCTTCAGGCGCCACAGGGTATTACATCACTTTTAAGGGGATATATCCATCCCGGGTTGGGAGGGGGTAACTTCCAGTGCCTTCATAAAACACAGACATACAACAGTAAGGTGCTTTCCCACAAGGAGGTGGACTAGGGCAGACAGGGTAGTTAGCCATCACGAAGCACTAGGACAACCATTGGGGGCGGGCACTACTTGGGGTAAGAAGTAGTTGCAACCATCTTACTACAGCAGACTTTCCCGGTCACAGCTTGGGATAACATCTAACGCAGACAACGGGAGTTGACCGTTCCTCTCTCTAATTGGGCCCGTGGCTTGGAGCTGGAGGCTCGGCCTTGGTTCCGGATAGCAACTGAGGGACATTTCACTAGAAAGACTTTCATGGGCACCGGCGGTGACCGCCGACTATCTGGGATCAGCTGGAGCCCATCGTGGCAGAGACCAGTACTATGGGGCAGTGTCTGAACTACCTGTGAGTAAAAGACCTGGATCCGCAGCCCCTGCCTCTGCCTCTCATTTGCCGTCGCTCAGTGCTGTGGCGCCAACGGGGACTTCCACCATCCCTGTCCATCCGCCATCATCCTCCCCGGGGTAACCCCGCACCGCCTGTGGGGAGCAACACCATCCCAGCGGTAACCCTCACCATCAGTCCCCGAGAACAACACCCGCAATTGCAGCCCATCTCTGGCCGCGGACCACAGGTGGCGTCACAATCTAAAAAGACTTTCCTCACCCTCACTACCACCCCCATCCTCCATCCTTCCTCTCTCGTCTACCATCTTCCCTCCCCCCTGTACACCTCGGGGTCACGAAGCCGGGCCAGGCTAGCCCGTGATGACACAGAGGATCTATCTGCACCCCAGGCCCAGCGACGAGTCAGGTATAAACCCCTCAACCCGAGGGTGTTACAATCACCTACTAATACCCCCATCTGCCCTGGGGCCCAGCTCTGCCTGTAGAGAGCTGCACCATCTAAGCTGCGTCACCATCTGCCCCAGAGGTCCCCATCTGCAGAGGCGGCATCCAACATGTCACATACCACAGGTGGCGTCACGAATAAACTGTCATCATCCCCTTCTTTTTTACTAAACAACACCGCCGCGGTCACGGAACCGGGCCTCGCCACCGCAGCATCCCAGGAGCTGAACCGCGGGCTGGTAACGAGTCACCCCAGGCCCCGGTGCGGGCGTGTCATATGCAACAGCAAGTCGCACAATTTTTTTTGGCCATGCCACTTGTATGAAAATTGCTGTCGCACAATAGATGTCACTGTGTAGCCCCAGCCTAAGGGCTCGCCCACACTACTGTATAAATTAAACGTGTGCTATCTGATGTTTTATAGGATAGCACTCCAACCTATGGTGTATTATTGGGCAATGCCGATCAGCGCAAATCGGATCGTGTGCACCCATTTAAGTCTATGGGTGCGTGGTAATCATTGGACATCACTTGGATGACATCTGACTGCAGTCCAATTTCTGCTGACTCACAGAATGGAGAAGACGGAGAAATGTAGTTCTCTATCTTCTCTTGACAGTGTGCTCCGTTCTCTCATCCGAGAAAATCGGATCACACTAAACTGACACTCAAACTGGGAGAGTTTGAATGGACTATCATTAACATAATCCATCTGATTCTCTCGCATTAGAGAATATACGATCGTGTGATCCCGGCCTAAGGGGCACTTTGCACACTATGACATCGCAGGTGCGATGTCGGTGGGGTCAAATTGAAAGTGACGCACATCCGGCGTCGCAGGCGATATCATAGTGTGTAAAGCCTTTTTGATACAATTACCGAGCGCAAAAGCGTCGTAATCGTATCATCGGTGTAGCGTCGGTCATTTCCATAATTTGGAAATGACCGATGTTACGATGTTGTTCCTCGTTCCAGTGGCAGCACACATCGCTGTGTGAGAAGCCGCAGGAGCGAGGAACATCTCCTACCTGCGTCCTGCGGCTCACGCCGGCTATGCGGAAGGAAGGAGGTGGGCGGGATGTTTACATCCCGCTCATCTCCGCCCCTCTGCTTCTATTGGCCGCCTGCCGTGTGACGTAGCTATGACGCCGCACGACCCGCCCCCTTAATAAGGAGGCGGGTCGCCGGCCAGAACGACGTTGCAGGGCAGGTGAGTGCATGTGAAGCTGGCGTAGTGATAATGTTCGCTACGCCAGCTATCACCACGATATCGCAGCTGCGACTGGAGCGGGGACTATTGCGCTCGGCATCGCAAGCATCGGCTTGCGATGTCGTAGTGTGCAAAGTGCCCCTAAGTGTGATGACTTCTGTTACAGGCAAAAGGCCCAGAACTGATCAAAGACAAGTGGAACCTGGCAACCTGAACTAAAAAGCATAAAAACAACTGATATGATCAGTTCACCCTTATATTTCCAGAACAAGGACTGATTTTCCAGAGATAGCTCCTGGGACATCAGCTATTGTAAGAGAATAAAAAAACTATTGAATCGCCAGTAATGAACAGCAAATCAGGGGATCTTTAGGGAAGGACACTGAATACTAGATCACCCGGCATGGATTCCAAAACACTGGGTTACAAAGGGGCATATTACAATGTCACCAGGATTATATGGGGATTATAATCCTATAACAACCGGGACTGGATGCAATGCCACTGGGCAAACCGTGACGTGACACATAATGGAGAAAACACTCTGCAATTGACAAAAAGTCATCAGGCCAACATACATCACTGGTCTTATCTAAATGGTTATCTCCATATGTGGTGGATGGAGCAGGGAAGATAAGCATGTATCATATACCACCATTTCCACTGATCTAATAAATAAAAAAAAAAAATCCCTTTGGACACCTCAAATCCAACCTGTCCAATAGATGTTTCCATAGACCTTTAGTAGAGGCATTAACGACACTGATTATTTTATAATATTTATGTAATCATATACATATATTATTTTACTATTAACTTCATCTATAAATACACAAGGCTGAGGCCAATCATTGGCTTTGTTATGTATTTCCACCAAATTTCTGTGAGATTTGCTAGTTAAATCTGCATTGAAACAAGATTAATTATGTAAAATACATATTGTAATTTTTTCATGCTATCCTTGAGAGTCTGTGTGGAAAAATCGGCCATGAGTATTACTGGCACACTGGCTATAATGGGTATTTGTCCTCTCTGTGTGCGGTCCATGGTGCACACAGAAAAAACACATCTGTATAACATCGTTGTCTCAAAAAGCCTTAAATTTGCCTTTAAAGAAGCACTCTGTAACACCCTTACTGGTACTGCTGTCTTACTCCTCCCTCGTGGTGGGGACGCCGGCACTCTCCCCTTCCCGGCCACACTACTCCATTCCCGGATCCTGCTGCTGTCTGGCGGGGCCTGTGCACACTGCACAGGCCTCCTGGAGGTGTCATTAGGGTGCGTGCAGGGACTCGACTTTTCTTTAAGGGGCAGATTGTCATAACCTGGAAGCATGTCTCAGCCTAAGGCCCCCTTCACACGTCAGTGAAAAACACTGACGTTCTTCATTGACGTGTAAAACACGCACATGTCCCTCCGTGTTCCGTGATTCACGGCACATGTGGGTTGTCCATGTGCAATCCGTGATCCGTCATCCATGATTGCAAATGGACATTACTCACCTGCCTTCTCTCCTGCTGTCAATGGTGCTGAACTCCTCGGCTCTGCAGCGTCCGCCCACCGCTCTCTGCAGCTACTTACGGGTCGGCTGTTCCTGCTTTCATGAATATTCATGCGCCGAGCAGGAGCTGCAGAGAGCAGAGGCTGCACAGCGAACCGCTGGAAAGGGGAGTTGAAAATGTTTATTATTTGATATGTCAGTGTTTTTCTGGTATGTGTTTCACGGATCACACATGGATCACACCATAGTGTGGTCCGTGGGTCATCAGTGATGCCAGAAAAAAACTGACTTGTCTCCGAGCAGAATCAAGGACATGCGTGTACGCTGCACGGAGACACGTTCAGTGAAAAATCACTGATGTGTGAGCAGACCCATTGATTATAATGGATCTGCGTATGTCAGTGATTCTGGTACGTTTAAAAAAAGCACATACGTACCAGAATCACTGACATGTGAAGGGGGCCTAATGCTGAGAGGTATCAGGTATTTAAGGCACCCTCCCCTTAAGGGAGGTGCCTGGGCAACATTGTCTTATGTTGCTAGTTCCCAAATACCCCTGTGCTTCTGCTGCTGATACTGTGCTGTGCTGTATGCTGTATTGCTGATTCTTATTTGTGTTCCAGTGCATGACTATACCGCCACTGCTGCTGCAACTATCCACACCAGCTGCTCCTGTGACACCGGACTCTGTTGCTGCAACTATCCATATCGGCCACTCCTACAATACCAGTCACTGCTGCTGCAACTATCCACCCCGCCGCTGTTACTATAACAATCCAGTCCAGCTGCTACTGCTGCATACTTCTATCTTGGCCGAACCTGCTATATTGGCTGCCACTGCTGCTCCTACTATCAGAGACTGTGTTCATATCTGTGGAACCAGCTGCCGAGGTCCTGTGATCCCTTGTGCCTGCCCTTGGCAGCTACCTACCAGCGTGTTAGCCTATCTCCAACTCTTGTGGCTTTAGTGAAAACTCGGTAGCCGTTCAGGTACATTCTTCCAGGTTAGTGATCAGTGCCTTGATCCAGTTGCTCCACTAACCCCGTGCACGCCCCGCAAGGATTACACACTACCATTAAGTTTTTGTATTAATGAAATATGTATATATGCATATAATATAGTGTGTTAATATACTCACCTACCTCTGCAGTGTACAGCACCGTTCTCCTCTTCTGAGTGATGTCGCCTCCATTCCGACTAGCCAGCTCACTCTATGCTCTATGGATGAGCCAGAAGTCTCTTTTACAATGTAAGTCTATGAAGCCTCGTTCTGACCCTACATGGCCTTACATTGTAAAAACAACGCAGAGTGACCCAGAGAGTCTGCAGAAGGGATGAGAAGAATGACGCTGGACACCAGAGAGAACGGTGGTAGGTGAGTATATTAACGCACTCACGCTACATAACATGTATATATATATATATATATATATATATATATACACATACACTGTGTATACACACACATATTTAATTAGTAAATAACTTTTTGGGAGTGCTTCTTTAATTTGATAACCGAATATTACAAATATGAAGGTAGCATTTTTTATAGATCATCTTTATTATTCAATATTTCTTCTCATTGATAAGATCAGGTTTATTTGCATCTATCTTTGTAACTGTCCTGTTGCCCTGTAATGCTTTTAAAAAGAAAGTTATTATCTTCACAGCTGAGCTTTCAGGTTAGGTTGATAATTTAGAATTATTAAATTTTGTAACGGTAGACTCCAGGCATGAGGCAAATAGTAATTCATTTGCTGTAAAACAAACAAGAAAATAACCTCGATGGAAATTGACCAATAAAATAGACATGTTCAGATTAAAATGCCACTTTTTTCATCCCAGTTTATTTCTTGCTCCAGCCAGTCTAGGAAACATTCCAAAACCAGGTGGTCCAGGTGAGTAGGGTGTACGGAACCAGCCGCGATAGGTGAGGTGCCAGCATAGGGTCCCAATGGCTACCCCAACCACACTTTGGGTATAACTAGGAGCATAAAGTGCAGTGGAAACTAAAAGAAGATTGTACAATCCCAGAAGACTGGCATTCAGCAAAAAGACTAAACGCAGAGAAGTGCCAGCAGGATAGCCTCTTCGCAAGTAACGCACAAACACAGACAGTTCTTCTGCCAAAGAAAGACAGCACAATGTCAGTGTGAAGGTCTGTGGAGAGACATGGTAACCCTCCCATTGGTGCCCCTCAGCTTGACAACTCTGTCTGGTTTCCAGCCGATGGAGAAGTAGTGTACCAGGTGGCAATGGTTGGTGACAGGAGCCAGTTAGATCTTCCAAAAGTTGAAATAAATAGGGAATACCTTGGCAAACAGCAGTACTTACTCCCAACCTTAACAGGTGTTTCAGTGAGAGCAATGGACGTCCAGTGGGTACCAAAGAAATCAGCAGAACAAATCCAGAGAGGAGCAAAAAGGTCCATCCACAGGAGCAACGAACAAACTTCCTGAAAAAGGAGAGAAGAGTTACAGTTTCAGAAATTGCTAAATCATAAGGAAAAAAGCAAGCAAAATATGCACTTGTTAATCAAAATGTTATTGACAAATGACAGATGTACAAGCTTCCATGCAAAAAAAAAAAAAAAAAAATAACGATAACAAAACAATCTAATGATCTGGGATGGGCATTCATCACAGGTCACATGTAGTGCATTTGGTGAACAGAACAGAAGCTGGCAGTGTTACACAGCTGGTGTTTGTGTCATGGATACACTGTCGCGCAAGCCTGGAAGCTGTTAATAGGGCTTAGGCCTAAGACACACGGCATGAAAATCGGACCGTGGATAAAACATCGCATTCCACTCGAACCAATATTAACCTGTGTGTCAGCAACCATGAGCGATTATTTTCTCGGCCCCAATCGGACCGAGAAAACAATCGCAGCATGCTGCGATTGTAATGCAAAACTCTTTCTCTCACACTTCAAATCTATGGGGCGAGAGAAAGATTGCACTGCACTCACAGTACACCGATGTACCACGAGTGCAGTGCGAGAATGGCAATAGACGGCTACGGAGGAGAGAGGGAGATAAATCCCTCCTTCTCCTCCTCCATGCTGGCCCGCCCCTCCTCATTGCCGGCCCGTCCCCCACAGCTGAGGTCCTCAGTCGCAGTGACACTTGCAGACAATCTTTTCAGAAGGCACTCTGCTTACTAGATCTCTAGGGTTGCTCTGGCTGTCACCCTTTAACTCCTGTATAGAGATCTGAACTTACACAGGGATACCTGGGCATGGGCCGCAGAGGCAGCTGCTAACCGGTGGATCAAGTTGGCGTCAAAAAGGGTTGTCATGCGGGGTTTAGACCAAGATGTCACAACAGGAACAAAATCAGAAAGCAAGCAGGTGGTACAAATACAAGCCGAGGTCAGAAAACCGTATATACAAAATAGTGCAACAGGAGCAAAACATCCGAGTAACTACATCTAGCTGAACTAAATAACTAGAAATCAGAAACTGTCTGTTGGGGGTTAATGTATAAAGGAGTCCCACCTATGGCTTCCAGTAGAGAGCTGGATACATTACCAGGGAAGGGACTAGTCTCAGCAATCTTAAAACTATGACGCTGAAAAGCCAAAAAGCGCAAAACTGGAGTCTTATCCTGGTATTAACCAGTATAAGGGAGTGCAGGGAATCACTCACCTGGGTGAGTTGTGCAAGTCACAACTCCTACGATACATTTGTTATCGTAAAATCGGCTGCTGCGGACCCACTAGGTGAAATATCAATCAGTGGAAGTGAAGGAATGAGTTGCCATGGATGGATTCAGGAGAGCAAATTATATATTCAACAGATTTTTTATTGTTCTAGGTCTACGCATTTCGGAGCTAGCGTGCTCCTTTTTCAGGATCTCTGCCATTGTTAGATCCCGAAGAAGGAGCATGCTAGCTCCAAAACACGTGAAATCCATCCTGCAGTGTGGCATGACAATCCATTCCTTCTCTTCCATGAATTAATCAATCTTAAAACTAAACTACCACATGTAGCTGTCATCGAGCAGACCATCTATTTGTCATTGGTTTGGGCCAGTTTTTTTTACATATTCGTGTATTATGGTCTGAGTACAAACCAAAATGTATGGATTGGCCTTGCATCAACTGAACTGAACTCAACAGCATATAAAAGGCTGTTGTGTTTGCCTCAGGAGACCTAAGGCCAGTCCTGAGTGTGATCTGTACTCAGTGTTCACGGATATATGAATTTGGCCTAAGTAGAAACCACAAGGTCATAAGGATGGATGGTCTCACAGTTTTATTGAAAGGTACGCTTGATCAGTGCCACCTAAGGTAGAATTTACTCCATCAACCCACACTAGCTACATGCAAATATCTGTTAGGTGTCTGCTAGGGGTTATCCCCTTTAGAGTGGAGTGTTGACTGTAAAATATAGAAGGCTCCTTCACATCTACTTTACTCACATCCTAACTGTGATGTTCAATTACTATAATAATTAATTATTAATTATTATCAGAGATAGATATTAGGTAGATATTTGATACCTTGTTGATCATTGGGGTCTGACTGTTAGAACCCACACAGATCGAAAGAATGTGTAACTTATCCCAATTTCAAAATGGAATGTCGGGCCGGATATCTGACTGTTGCACCATTTATTCTCTATGGGCTGCCAGAAAAAGCCAAGCGCAGCTGTCAGCAGCCCCATAGGGAATGAATGGAACTGCTGTCGAGCATGCGCATTCCTACTCCATTCTAAGGCTATGCGCGCACGTTGCGTACTGTCACTGCAGAAATTTCTGCAGCGATTTGAACAGCACACGTGCGCTTCAAATCGCTGCAGAAAGTCTGTAATGAAAAAGAAAAAAGCAGATTCCATGCGCTCTGACTGCAGCCCCTCCCATAGACAGAGCGGGGGATGCAGGCAGAGCGCAGGAAAGATGTGACATGTCACTTCTTAGAATGCGCGCTTCGGGCAGCAGCCGAAGTGCTGCGCTCTAATACGCCACGTACGCACGTCTCCTGCATAATCTCCATAGATTATGCAGGGGACGCAGGACGCATGCAGTTACGCTGCGGTGCAGATCGCAGCGTAACTGCATGCAATTACGCAACATGCGCACATAGCCTAACAGGGTAAAAGTTCCCCATTCTGCTAATCGGTAGGGGTCTCATTAAACATTTATTCTGTGGGTAGGTAATAACTTATTGGAGAACTCCTAAAAGTGTATCCCTACCACTGTGTAATAGTATGTGATGCCCTGGACTAGTCAGGGTGTCACAGGGAACTGCACTCCTGTCCTTATAGTGCAGAACACACCCTCCATGGTTCTGGGATCCTAACCTTTGGTGTTGCTTCTATCAGCATTCAAATCCTAACCACACCTCACACCACACCCTGTCAGGCACACCAGTGGGTGGTCTAGCTGAAATAGGGCCACCTGCCTAGGGGTCAGGCAGACTGGTGGGAGGGACTTAGGTCACTTCAGTGTCAGCTTTCAATGAGAGAGGAGCTGAAGTGGCCGCTCCTGGAGAGCTGGAAGAGGAGTTGAGTAGTAGCCCTCAGAGAGTGAGGAGCTAGGGGAGTTGGAGCTCCATGGGAGACATTGGCTAGGTCGCAGACAGTGGTCTGGGACCGGAGGAGTCGAAGACCCGGTCGCAGGGTATTGGAGAAAGGAGCCAGACTTAGTTTTGGAGAACGGTAGGCACCCGGAATATCTAGTAACCGGACTGGTACCGAGGACAGTGGGGTACTGGACCCTAGATCAGGGAGTAGCTTCACGCAACCTGATAATTAACCTGTGGAGGATAGTCTCTCTATGAACTGTCCCCAAGAGCTCAGAGATCGAAGGCACCAACACGAGGGGGGATAGAGCTTTCCAACCCATGCAGCCCACTGAAATCCCAAGTGTCAGCCATCGAGAGCACAGCTCCCCTATCCGAGTATAGGGAGCGGGACCCCAAAGGCTTCAAACAGAGGGGTCACTCAGAACCATCTCCAATTAAGTACAAGGAGGCAGGTCAAGATCACCAGCAACATCAAAGGGAGCGGATTCCTGGACAAGCTCCCCCCAGAGAGGCAGCGGTGCTCAGAGACTTGGTTTACTTATGTGTCGGAGTCTGTTTGATGGTCGCACCAACACCCACACTGCCTGAGTGAGTACGCTGCATTTCCCCCACTGCGTCCGGCCTGCTGCGCGGCCTGCACCGCCACCATAAAGAGTCCCGGGGCCTACCCTACCCGTGGAGAGAAACGTCATCTGGCTGTCCTGCTCCATCTCCCCCGGGTACTCCCATCGGCAGCGGCGATACTCCCATTTTCTACGAACCACGGGTGGCGTCACGAACAATAACCTCCCCTGTAAATAGCCCCCTTTTTATTTTCGAGTGTCTGCGAGCCTCTGGGTCCGGAGACCCTCGAGCCATAGCAAACCCCGGATCCGAGCAGTCTGACTGCTACAGGGGCGGTACAGTATGTTACAGGACAGGGAGAGGTTAAACTTTAAAGTATTTAAAGAAGACCTGTCATTTGATCCAAAAAAAATGAGCTGATTATTATTTTGTAAAAAAAATAAAATAAAAAAATTGAGTTCCCTGATTTTACTACTTTTTTTTCTATTTTGTGCTGATTGCAGGGATATTCACATTGGTTGCTTTTTGAGCACAATTCTACTGGTTCTATAGTTCTACTGGGTATTTGAGTCTTCTCTGGGGGCTTGTGTATTCACCGATATATCTCAGACACTTTCAATCTCAACGTCTGAGACTGCTAGATCAGCTGACAAGATATGATTGTCTGCGTCTTCAAAGGAAGGGTGAAAGCTCACACCACCAAAGCCTGAAACTGCAAGATTGCTGAGCTGTAATTGGCAGCACCTGAGAAGGAGGGGTGAAAATGCACATCCCAAGAGAACAGAGAGTCCTCAGTGGTTGATACCTTTTAATGGCTAAGGCCTAAAGGCCCCGTCACACTAAGCAACATCGCTAGCAACATCGCTGCTAACGAACAACTTTTGTGACGTTGCTAGCGATGTTGCTGTGTGTGACATCCAGCAACAACCTGGCCCCTGCTGTGAGGTCGTTGGTTGTTGCTGAATGTCCTGGGCCATTTTTAGTTGTTGCTGTCCCGCTGTGAAGCACAGATCGCTGTGTGTGACAGCGAGACAGCAACAACTAAATGTGCAGGCAGCAGGAGCCGGCTTCTGCGGAGGCTGGTAACCAATGTAAACATCGGGTAACCAAGAAGCCCTGTCCTTGGTTACCCGATATTTACCTTTGATACCAGCCTCCACCGCTCTCACTGTCAGTGCCGACTCCTGCTCTGTGCACATGTAGCTGCAGCACACATCGGGTTAATTAACCCGATGTGTGCTGTAACTAGGAGAGCAAGGAGCCAGCGCTAAGCATTGTGCGCTGCTCCCTGCTCTGTGCACATTTAGCTGCAGTACACATCGGGTAATTAACCCGATGTGTGCTGTAACTTGGAAAGCAAGGAGCCAGCGCTAAGCATTGTGTGCTGCTCCCTGCTCTGTGCACATTTAGCTGCAGCACACATCGGGTAATTAACCCAATGTGTGCTGTAACTAGGAGAGCAGGGAGCCAGCGCTCAGTGTGCGCTGCTCCCTGCTCTCTGCACGTGTAGCTCCGTGCGGTGGTAACCAAGGTAAATATCGGGTTGGTTACCCGATATTTACCTTAGTTACCAAGCGCAGCATCTTCCACGCGGCGCTGGGGGCTTGTCACTGGTTGCTGGTGAGCTCACCAGCAACTTGTGTAGCGACGCTCCAGCGATCCCTGCCAGGTCAGGTTGCTGGTGGGATCGCTGGAGCGTCGCAGTGTGACATCTCACCAGCAACCTCCTAGCAACTTACCAGCGATCCCTATCGTTGTTGGGATCGCTGGTAAGTTGCTTAGGGCTAAGCCACACGGCGAGAAAATCGGTGCGAGTGGAGTGCGATAAAACATCGCATTCCCCTCGGACCAATTCTAGCCTGTGTGTCAGCACACATGGGCGATTATTTTCTCAGCCCTAATCGGACCGAGAAAACAATCGCAGCATGCTGCGATTGTAAGCTGAGTCTCTTTCTCTCGCACCCATTCAAGTGAATGGGGCGAGAGAAAAATCGCACTGCACTCGCGGTACACCGGTGTACTGCTAGTGCAGTGCGAGAATGGCAATAGCCGGCTACACAGCAGAGAGGGAGAGAAATCCCTCCCTCCCCTCCTGAGTGCCGGCCCGCCCCCCGCAGCTGAGGTCTGCTCGCACGAACGGACCTCAGTTGCAAGGACACAGGCATGACACTAGGCTCTGCTGTACTGCCAGCACGAGCCGAGTCTCATGCAAGTGGATCGCAGAAGTCCCCGTGTGGCCCCGGCCTTAGTGTGACTGGACCTTAAGCCACACGGCGAGAAAATCGGTGCGAGTGGAGTGCGATAAAACATCGCATTCCCCTCGGACCAATTCTAGCCTGTGTGTCAGCACACATGGGCGATTATTTTCTCAGCCCTAATCGGATTGAGAAAACAATCGCAGCATGCTGCGATTGTAAGCTGAGTCTCTTTCTCTCGCACCCATTCAAGTGAATGGGGCGAGAGAAAAATCGCACTGCACTCGCGGTACACCGGTGTACTGCTAGTGCAGTGCGAGAATGGCAATAGCCGGCTACACAGTAGAGAGGGAGAGAAATCCCTCCCTCCTCTCCTGAGTGCCGGCCCGCCCCCCGCAGCTGAGGTCTGCTCGCACGAACGGACCTCAGTTGCAAGGACACAGGCATGACACTCGGCTCTGCTGTACCGCCAGCACGAGCCGAGTCTCATGCAAGTGGATCGCAGTAGTGCCCGTGTGGCCCCAGCCTAACTGAAAAGATGGTAATAATTGCAAGCTTTCGAGACTACTCAGGTCTCTTCATCAGGCATGGTATAACACAAAATCTGAAGAGTCACATATTTATACACAACAAAACATAGAATGGGGCAGTAAAAACAAAAAAAACCCAACTTTGGATAAGAAAAATATGTCGCTGTCCAGTTGTGCGCGTTTCTTCAGAAGTGTCTTTAGTTCCATAAAGATGCGGTACATTCTGGTATCCTCCATTTTGATACAAGTAAAATATATCTTTGAACCGTGTTAGCCAGTAGAGATAAAAATGTCCTATGTCCTGTTGTGTATAAATATGTGACTCTTCAGATTTTGTGTTATACCATGCCTGATGAAGAGACCTGAGTAGTCTCGAAAGCTTGCAATTATTACCATCTTTTCAGTTAGCCATTAAAAGGTATCAACCACTGAGGACTCTCTGTTCTTTTAAACAAAATTTTTTTATCTCTACTGGCTAACACGGTACAAAGATATATTTTACTTGCATCCCAAGAGATAAGTCTTAAGAAAAGCCCAGGTGAATTGCAAGCAGAATTTTTACATATTGTGCTCCAAAAGCAATAAATATGAATATGCCTGTAATAGAGTCATGAATAAAGGTGTCAGAATTAGGGAGACTAAGGCGGGCTTTGCACGTTGCGACATCGCAAGCCGATGCTGCGATGTCGCACGCGATAGTCCCCGCCCCCGTCGCAGGTACGATATCTTGTGACAGCTGACGTAGCAAAAATTATCGCTACGCCAGCTTCACATGCACTCACCTACCCTGCGACCGTCGCTCTGGCCGGCGACCCGCCTCCTTCCTAAGGGGGCGGGTCGTGTGGCATCATAGCGACGTCACACGGCAGGCGGCCAATAGCGGCGGAGGGGCGGAGATGAGCAGGATGTAAACATCCCGCCCACCTCCTTCCGCATATCCTACAGAAGCCGCGGTGACGCCGGTAGGAGATGTTCCTCGCTCCTGCGACTTCACACACAGCAATGTGTGCTGCCGCAGGAGCGAGGAACAACATCGGACCGTCGCGTCAGTGTAATTATGGATTACGCCGACGCTGCACCGATGATACGATTACGACGATTTTGTACTCGTTAGTATCATCTAGGCTTTACACACTACGATGTCGCATGCGATGCCGGATGGGTGTCACTTTCAATTTGACCCCACCGACATCGCACCTGCGATGTCGTAGTGTGCAAAGCCCGCCTAAGGCTAATTTCACACATCAGATTTTGACATCAGGCACAATCCAGCGTGTGCCTGATGCAACGGATCCGGTGCAGAATATGCAAAAACTGATGTGCCTGATCCTTTTTTTTGACGGTTCCATTATACCTGATCCGTCAAAAAACGGATCCGGCGCATCCGTTTTTGCAAACTTTTCGTCCGTTTTTTTTTTTTGCTGGATCCGTTTTTTTCAATACATTGAAGCATGCTCAGGTTTCCAAAAACGGATCGGGCGGGCGCATCCGTTTTTACCGCATTACGCCGGATCTGGCGTCCATAGGCTTCCATTGTAAAACACGCCGTATCGCGCCGGATCCGGCGCGATGCGTTTTTTTTTGCCGGACAAAAAACCGTTACAAGATACGTTCCCTCCGGCCGCCGCTTTAGGCATTTATGACGGATCCGGCAAAAGCCGAATGCAACGCAAGGCCATCAGGCACAATCCGGCGCTAATACAAATCAATGGGGATAAAACTGATCCGGCGCCGGATCCGTTTTACCCATTTTTTTCCGGATTGTGCCTGATGGAAAAAAACTGATGTGTGAAATTAGCCTTAGGGATTTTTACAAGGTATTTAACTAATTTTTGTTGAGAAAATGAGAGGTCATCAGTAAGTACTAATGAAAACAAAAAATCTTATTTGATTACAGAGAAAACATTCAAGCAAGGGCGTTACTACCGCGGTCACAGAGGTCGCCATTGCGCCCAGGCACGGCATTTTAGGGGCCCGCGGCCACCCTGCATAACAGCAGCCAGCTCCTTTCTGTGAGAGAGGAGCTGCACTGTTCTGTCGCAGACCACGCGGCCGCTATATGATCTGGTGCTGCTGCCGCTGACACCGGGCCCCCCTGCCCGGTGTCAGCGACAGTGGGACTGGGCCCCCATCCCCCAAAATCGCACACAGCAATGATAAAGCATGGAGCGGCCTGCGCCACTCCACGCATCATCATTCTCCCCCCATGCCTGCGCAGTGATGTCACTCCTGTGCAACTGCTGTGCTGAGAGCACAGAGCGTAGGACGAGTAGACGCTGACCGGAGCAGTGGGGGAACGGAAATGAGAGGTGAGGACAGAGCAGCGGTAGAAGGAGGAGAGAGGTGAGTACTTGTTGTTTTTTTTTTTTTATTTTTATTTTCATAAATCAGTGAGTACACGGTGGCCAGAGGCCTGGGGGGGCTGCATGATACATGGAGGCCGGGGGGGGGGGCTGGCTGCATGATACATGGAGACCTGGGGGTGCTGGGTGCACGATACATGGAGGCCTGGGGGGGGGGCTAGCTGCATGATACATGGAGGCCTGTGGGGACTGGATGCATGATACATGGAGGCCTGGGGGGGGGCTGGCAGCATGATACATGGAGGCCTGGGGGGCGCTGGCTGCATGATACATGGAGGCCTGGGGGGGGGCTGGCTGCATGATACATGGAGGCCTTGGGGGGCTGGCTGCATGATACATGGAGGCCTGGGGGGGCTGGCTGCATGATACATGGAGGCCTGGGGGACTGGCTGCATGATTCATGGAGGCCTGGGGGGGCTGGCTGCATGATACATGTGTAAGGGGTGGGCAGACCCCTTACAAGGAGGTGTAGTGTTGTAGTTAATACAGATGTTATTTAATAAAAATGTTTTATTGTAATTGCACTGTTTTAGTGGGTTCCCCTAGTGGCCGGGTGGGACGGCTGTCCCCATGGGAACGGGGTAGAGGAAAGGAGGAGCCGGCAGAAGAAAGGGGAGGGAGAAGAAGAGTTGTTAAGAAAAAGTTAGAACCAGGAGGCAGTTGAGTCCGGGACGGGAGAGAAGAAGCAGAAGGGGCAGAGTGTGGGAGCTGGGTGAATAGGAAAGCCGGAGAAAAGAAGAGGAGTAGCCTCAAGTGTGAAGCAGTACTGGTGTGGGTCCAGTCTGTGTTAGCCGGAGTGGGAGCCAGGTGAAGTGGATTAGCCGGGCACATCCCCACTGGAGGAGACGTCAGGAACAGGTTTTTCCCCTAGCAAAAAGTGTGAAGTCATCTGCTGTGTTTTTGCCTCTGTGATGGAGAAGTGCTCAATAAACAAGCCTGCTGGTTCAATTGATCCACGTCCACAGAGTCTTTGTACAACTGACGGCGGCATCTACACCACCACACTCTGCCCCACCAAGTCACCTCCCGTCCCAATAGTGACAGCAGAGCCGGGGGTTAGCCTGAGCGAGACCGGGGCCACGACTACAACCCCCGAGGCACCTCTGGCACCCCGTTACACATGCAGGCCTGGCTGCATGCTACATAGAGGCCTTGGGGGGCTTGCTGCATGATACATGGAGGCCTGGGGGGCTGACTGCATGATACATGGAGGTCTTTGGGGCTGCATAATAAATATGAAGGACAGCTTATACATGGACTATAGGGGTGCATTATACATGCATGGAGGTCTATGGGGCTGCATTATACATGGAGGTCTATGGGGATGGGATTATACAACATGAAGGACACCTTATACATGGACTATAGGGTTGCATTATACATAGAGTATGGGGCTGTATAATACAAAATGAAGGACACCTTATATATGGAATATAGGGGTGACGCATACATGGAGGAGTATGGGGCTGCATAATACAATATGAAGGTTTATGGGGCTGCATTGTAATACATATAGGACTACGGGGGCTACATTATAATATATGGAGGACTATGGAGGCTACCTTATACATGGACTATGGGGGTGCATTGTAAAACATGGAGGACTATGTGGTGCAGTGTAATGTATAGAGAACTATGGGGTGAATTATAATATATGGAGAACTATGGGGTGAATAATATATGGAGAATTATGGGTGAATTATAATACATGGAGAACTATAGTAAATGCATTATAATAATTGGAGGGCTATGAGGGCTACTTTATACATGGATGACTATGGAAGACTGTTTAGTGCAGTATAATATATGGAGTACTATGGGGTGAATTATAAAACATGGAGAACTATGGGAACTGCATTATAATACATGGAGGACTATGGAGGTGCATTCTAATATATGAAGGATATGTGGGACCCTTTGTACTATATGGAAGGCTATGTGGGGGCCATTATAGTATTTGGAGAACCATATTTACGAAGGGGGACAAAGATACAAGCATGGGATGGGAATGTTTTGTGTTGAGGGAAAAAGGCTCTTTCTCTCAGCACCCAGCTTTCCCATGCTCTGATATGGGAAAGCTGGTTGCTGAGGGAAAGATGTATAGCAGAGCATGGGAAAGCTGGGTGTCAAGGACAAGATGGATATCAGAACATAGGAAAGCAGGGTGCTGATACAGGGATTTCAGATCATGGGAAACCCGGGTGCTGTAGGTAAGACCCAAGTGTCAGCGTCATTATCCCGTACCCCAAGTGTCATTGTCATTATTCCGTAGCCCATGTACGTGGAGGGGGGGCCCAAGTACCAACTTTGCACCAGGGCACATCAAACTCTAGTTACGCTACTGCATCGGAGTGCAATCCGATGTTTGCACGTAGCCATAGACTTGAACGTATTCGGTATGTGTCGCCCAGGGAATGGGGTACTCGGTCCTGGGCAATGTATCACTGGGGATTGTCACTTTGGTGGCTGTTGCCCGGTCGCTTGCGCTGGGTGCTTTTTAATGGAGAGTATTTACAGGGGAGCTTAAAGTCATTTGTGTGACGCCACCTGTGTGTTGCAGTTAAGATGGTGAAACCGCCGCTGCTAAATTGATTATCTCTAGGTCTGGTGGTAATGGCAGCTGTGGTGGTAGGCCCTCTGCAGGTAGGGCTGAGCCCGGGAGATGTATGATGGAGTAATAAGTGAGGCCACACCGTGGCTTGTAGTTAACAGTCTTTACTCACTCTTGAACCTCGGACGGCTGGTTCAGGTCCCTGTAATTCCAGTGCCAGTTGAGAACTCAATTGCTCTGTCCCTGGCACCCTCAGTATGGTTGGGTCCCCGTAGCGTGGAACGTTTGGGGCCCAACTGTCCCTTTTTGTGGCAGTCTCCTTGTCCGTACGGCGGGCAGTGTGGACCCTGTAGGGCTGGTCTGTGTCCTGAACCCTGATCCTTGCTTTACTGCTGGTGCCCCCGGATCTGTGGGTCAGTGAGGGCTGTGAAGGTCCCCTCACTGTGCAGGTATTTGTCAGGCAGTATAAAACTGTCGCCTGACCTAGGGCCCTGTGCCCCATCGGTGCTCTGGTCCCAGCGGTACTTGGGTGTACCTGCCCTGGCGACCACTCTCCTGTGCCCCAGGTCACAGTTACATGATCCAGCTCTGGGCACATCTTTCCACTTTCACTCACTACTCTAGACTCCTCTAGACTGACTGTCGTCTCCTCCCACCAGGTTGTCTAGTCCCCTGGTCTAGCTCCGTCTTCTAGGTGGCCATCCCCTTGTGTCCGACTAGCCAATTACCCCAGGTGTGGAGTGGGAACTGGGATTTTGGTGTGTCTAGGTGTTGCTGGCACTGGTGTTCCAGGTCCCTGGGGGTAGGCCCTGCATCCTGGTGAGGATGCAGTACCTAGTAGTGCCCTGAATGGCTCAGGGGCGCTACAGGTATATGCTGCCAATATAGGCATGCTGCAATTATTTCTCATGTCGAATTGGCATGAGAAATATAAAGCGCTGGTTGGCACTGCCTCATAGTAAAACATCAGATAGCACTCATCCGATTTATACACTTGTGTGAGTGGGCCCTAATAGCAACATGCTGATCATTAATAAAAAAAACGTGCTCCTAACACTAATACTACCACCTGTGACATTATACACAGGAGCCCTGTAGATAATATATAGGATGCCCTGGTACCCTGCACAATTACAGTATCTCCTTTTTCTTCACCACCAATAGTAACATTATCCCCAAAAATAAACTATTTTACAGTAGTAAAGGTCCCCCTTTGTAACCCTCTCACAGTAGAAATGTTCCCTTCTGTGGCCCCCATACAGTATTAATGTATATATCCTCTTTTGCGGGCCCCATACAATACAAAACATCCTCTTTGTACTCCAATATAGTAGTAATGATAGTCTTTATGTTGAAATACAACAGTAATGCCCTTCTCCCTTGTGGCACATATTTGGTAATGGCATCAACCTTTTATGCTTTGATTCAATTGGAATGTCGAAAACTGTGGGCTCCAAAAAGTAATAATATATGGGTCATTATGGTTGCCATTGTTAAGGTTATCACTTTCCATAGGAGGCTCCATACGGTATGTAACTATTTCTAGTCCCCAGTATATAAATGTCCCCCTCTGTGACCACACACATTATAATGTTCTCCTTTGTTACTGTCATACTTTATAAATTCCCCCTCTGTGGTCCATATTCAGTATAATGTCCTTCTCTGTAGCCCCTGTATAGTAACATCCCCCTCTGTGGCTCCCATTCAATATAATGCCCCCCTCTGTAGCCCTTATATAGTATAAGCCCCATATGTGACCCACATACAGTATAATGTCCCCCTCTCTAGGAATTTAATGCAAAAACAAAACCTGATTCTACTATATATCCCCACTCCAAAGATGAGCGGTTCCTTCTTCCTACTTCATAGCATGTCGCAGGTGGCACAATGCGCTGATATCATTGCATCATCTGCAATATAACCTGCTGCCACTGGCCTCTGATACGCTGGCTGCATGTACAGCACTGGCGGACATACCGCCGATGCAGCCGCTGCAACTGCATCGGGGCCCGGAGGTGAAGGGGGGCCCATGCAGGGCAGTTAGTAATGGTGGCAATCTGGCCTGTTTGTAACCGAGGCTCTGGGGGGCCCATGTTAGATTGCTTGGTAATTGTGGTGTGGGAGCCAGAGGCGCTCTGTGCCACAAAACTTTTCAGCTGGATATGCATCTGAAGATCCACATCCAGCTGTAACTGGCACTGCTACCGGCGGGCCCCCTCCTAACCGGTCCAGGTCGCACCATCTGTGACCTTGATCATTATGCCCTGGTCCCAAGTGGGCTATTCTGAGCCTGTCACCTTACAAAAGATGGATGAATACAAGTACTTGTTGCAATAATTATTTTAAACAGTGTCAATCCTACTCCCCCCTCACCCCCACCTTTTCTCTTCTCCACAGGAGGAACTGTCTTTAATTCCCATAGAGTTCCTAATTTCACACCCCATACACATGTTGGCATTAGATACAAATGATGGTTTCATTACAAAACATTTTATTTTCAATATAACATGCAGTAAGGTTTTTTTGTTTGCCCCTGTTTATTAGTATTCACTATGTGCCACAATGTTTCTCTGAAAAGAGAGAGAGAGAGAGAAAAAAACAAAACAAAAAAACCCCAAAACGGATCCGGATCGTGCACCCCGAATCCCGGGTACTGGTCGGACTCGGATCGGGCTCTCAAACAGTGCGGATCCGGATTTTGCGGATCCGGGTCCGCTCAACACTAGTTGTTAGTTTGTGTTCTACTACATTCATCCCAGGTTTGTTGGGCACTTTGGAAGTGGACACTTTGAGCCAGCAGCAGAGCCGCGCCACTACCAAACTAGACGCTCTACCACGCAGCTAGCAGTAGCAGCTTTGCCTCCGCAGCATGGGAGAAATGCATATGGAGCTGAAGCTGATAGAATACCGCTTCAACAAGGCACACGCAAGCTAGATCAGAAGCATAAACTGAGCATGCTACTTACCTAAGTAACTAGCCACTGAGAGCTTACAGGGTGGCTGTTAACCTAGGCAATGAACTGTACACCATAGAATAAAAAAATATCTCTGTTCCTGAGAATGGAGAGGATTTTTAATGCCATGTAAGAGACACAGCTAGCACATAGAACAAGCTAGCATATGGTAAGATGAGACCAAAATAGAACTTTTGGGACTAAATGTAAAAACACTGTACGTGGCAGAAAACTAATACTGCACATCACCGTGAAAACAACATCCACACTGTGAAACATGGTTGTGGCAGAAGGAACAAAGTTAGCTGGTCAGAATTAATGGGAAGATGGATTGGTCTAAATACAGGAGGAAAATCTATTAGAGACTGCAAAAGAGATGATTAGATTGTTGGTTCACCTTCCAGCAGGACAATAAATATACTGAGAGCTACAATGTAATAGTTTAGATTAAAGCATATTCATGTGTGTAAATGGCCTAGTCACAGTTCAGACCTAAATCTCATTGACAATCTGTGGCAAGAATTGCTGATCACAAATGCTCTCCATCCAATCTCACTGAGCCAGACCTATAGGCAAAGAAAAAAGGGCAAACCTTTCAGCCTCTAGATGTGCAAAAGCTGGTAGAGACATACGCTAAAACTCTTGCAACAGTAATTGCAGTGAAAGATGGTCCTACAAAGTATTGATTCGGGGCCTGAATACAGATGCTCATACCAATTTTCAAATTTATATTTTTTATATATTTAGAAAACCATACATCATTTCCTTTACTCTTCACAAATACTTGGTACTTACTGTTGGTATATCACCTAAGATCTCAAAAAAATGCATTTAACTTTGTGGGTGTTTTTTGAAAGAATGTGAAAAAGGGGTATGTATACTTTTTCATGGCACTGGCAATGTTGGAGTTTGTAGCACCAGTAAATCTTATATGAAAGCAACAAACATAGAGAATCATTGCAACATGTAAACGTAAGGAGGTTTCTAAATTAGGGTGTGGAAGCTGAGAGGCATGTAGACGAAGGTATAGAATGAAAGGTCCGTCATGTCATCTCTTGAAGGATATTTATAATAAGATGTATGGTGGTGCAATGCTCACTTTAGCAGAGCAGAAATTACTTTAACACGTTTACAGATTTTGCACTGATGGTAAAAAGACAATAATAAAGATGCAATACGATGGTCTAATGGACTATAAAAAAAATACTATTTCTTCTATTGTTACTATTTTACTCCTGGTTGTGGAAAAATCTTTATCTTCCTGTTTAATGCAATTACAACCTGTTGTCACATTCCTAAGGGCCCCTCTACACACTGAGACTTTCTAGCGATCCCACCAACGATCCCAACCTGGCCGGGATTGCTGGAAAGTCTCTAACAGTCTGGTGAGCTGTCTAACAGGCAGATCTGGCCAACGACGCAGCAGCGATACGGACTTGCAGAACGACCTCGCTGGAAAGGGAACGCTATAGCACGCCGCCTATGGGCTGGGTCGCTAACGATGTCATTGTAACGGTGTCAAACACACCAATACATGCTGTGCAACGGGAAACAAAGGACCAAAGAATGGTCCAGAACGACTTCTAGCGATCAGTGACCTCACAGCGGGGGCCAGGTCGCTGATGCGTGTCACACACTGCAATGTCGCTGGGGAGGTCACAATTACGTCACAAAACCGGTGACGTTACAGCAATATCGCTAGCGATTTTGCCGTGTGTAAAGGGGCCTTAAGAGTTCAATGTGTTATTAGGTTGATTCCCAAGACAATTGGAAGAATACGAAATTAAGTCCATCTATCCAAAAGCCAAGAGGTGAACGTCCTGGCAAAATATCAGTCAACAAGTCAGGTCATAACAAGGTCTTTCAGTTCTGGAGAGACAAATACGGCAGTGGAGGTGGCTCATATGATTCGTACAACCCCTGGCAAAAATTATGGATTCATCTGGCTCTGAGGATGTTCATTCTGTTGTTTACTTTTGTTTAAAAAAAAGCAGATCACAGACATGGCACAAAACTAAAGTCATTTCAAATGGCAACTTTCTGGCTTTAAGAAACACTAAAAAAAAATCATGAAAACATAATGCCTTACTTTTCAAAACCAAACAGGGGGGAAAATTATGGAATCACTTTGTAAACTAGCTGTAGCTCCGTGAGATTGGATGGAGAGCATCTGTGAACAGCAATTTTCAAATATTGCCACAGATTCTCAATGCAAGAAATCTGTGAAACATTCTGAAAAGGAATAGTGCAATAGTGCTTTATCCAAGATTAAATGGTATGTGGTGTTATGATCGCCTTGACACGTATTTCTAAGGCTGAAGGGTGCTGCAAGTCCAAGGGCTCACCGAGTCGGGTAACATGCAAGAAATCAAATGGAAAGTGGTTATCCTGCGCAGCTGCTGTAGAAGCGATGTCACTCAATCAAGATACCTCCACAACTCAGACTGTGAACAAGGTCAAAATCTGAGAGCTTGTGAAGGATCTTGATTGAATGGCATCACTTTAGCCTTACAAATAAGTGTCAAGGCAAGCATAACACCACATACTTAACATTTAATCTTGGAAAAGGCACTATTGCGCTATTTCTTTTCAGCACATTTCACAGATTCTCAATGGGATTTAGGTTTGGACTCTGACTGAGCCATTTAAACTCATGAATATGCTTTGATGTAAACCATTCCATTGTAGCTCCGGCATTATATGTAGGGTCCTTGACCTGCTGGAAGGTGAACCTACGCCCTGGTCTCAAGTCTTTTGCAGCCCCTAACAGGTTTTAGCTCAGGATTGCCTTTTATTTAGCTCCATCCATCTTCCCATCAACTCTGACTAGCTTCCCTGTCTCTGCTCAAAAACAGCATCCTCACAGCATGATGCTACCACCACCAAGTTTGACGGCAGGCATAGTGTTTTTAGGGTAATGTGCACCGTTAGTTTTGAGCCACATAGGGCATTTTTGCTTTTGGGTGACCTTATGCCACTCCTGGTGCAAAAATTTAAAAAATGTCTTTGTGGGGCGATGTGGTCGCCGATGGAACCGCAGACTGTAATACATAGCCGAATTCCCCTCCCTCCCCCCCTCTCCCCTTCCATCTGTCTTCTCACTTTCCTATTCTTCTCACACTCTGATTGCTTAATATCTTCTCTTTCTTCTCTAGCCTCTTTATCTTTCTTGTTTTACATACATTTGTGAGTTACCTTTGTTATCTGTTTTAATGTGAATCTGCATTAAAGAAAAAGTGTGGTGGAACCTAGACTTATCAGGAACCCGGGATGAGATATATGAAGGAAGGTTATCCAGCAAGTTACAAATTTATATTTCCCGTCTTGCATCTTGTTCATGGTATATGTATTGTAATGCAAATTGGCCTATTTGGTCTTAAGAAATGTATTATGTTATGTTGAAGGTTCTCACTTAAAAATAAAGAATTTAAAAAAAAAAAAAAAGTCTTTGTTTGATGGCTTGTGACTATTCATCTTCCTCTTGATTACATTCCAGAGGTTTTCAATGGAGTTTAGGTCTGGAGATTGGGCTGGCTATGACAGGGTTTTGATGTGGTGGTCCTTCATCCACACATTGATTGACCTAGTTGTGGGGCATGGCGCATTGTCCTGCTGAAAAAACAGTCCTCAGAATCTGGTGTGTGAGCAGCGTGCCTCGTGACCAGGTAACATTACTACTGATTTATGGGGTCTGAGGGCATAGTCTATTCACATTGGTAACACCAAATTGGTATTTTATGCCCTAAATTTCCTATGTGGGTAAATTTCTATTTTTGTCAACAGATATAATATTATTATCTGATTATATCATTGTTCTCTATGTATTATCTGTTCAAATGGATATTTTGATTACCCAGTCCTGTATTATACTTACTTGCTTACGCATTGACATTCTGGTGGTCCATATGTGTGTTTTTTAAATGTTTTTAATTGTGTGTGTTCACTGTTTAAGGCCTTTTTTGACACACTGTGTCTGCTTGTGTGCTTTTTGAAAAACCAATAATAAAAATCGATTGATATATCTTTCTATATTGTGCCTGGTTGATCCCTCATTTTTGGCTCTCTTTTTCTTGCTCTTCACATGTTATGATTTTTTGTGCCAGGGGTGATCCCAGTGGTTAGCTGTGCCCTCCGTGTGCCTCTTTTCCAATAATAGTGTTTGTGTAACAGAAGAAATGAAAAATAAAATGAGCTTAATTCAGACCCTTCATACTGTATTAAAAAGTAGTTTTAGCGGCTTTTACTGACCCCTACATGCAGCATATTTATTTATACATCTTCCCGGGATAGTCATCCGGCAGCGCCTCTGTCTGGAAAGAGACATACATAGAAATCTATCAATATCTTGACCAGTCAGAGATACTTCCTGGATCATCCCTCCTGTGTGAAAATAAATAAAATTAAAGAAGCGCTCTCATTAAAATTTGTATGGGCTAAACTTCTGTGAATGCATTAGTGATGAGTGGGCACTACCATGCTCTGTACTAGTGATGAGCTGGCACTACCATGCTCGAGTGCCCTGTACTAGTAGTGATGAGCGGGCACTACCATACTCGGTACTTGAAATAAGCAGGACGGCTGCTTGGACAGGCTGGACTCGAGTATCGAATATAATGGAAGTAAATAAAAAACAAGCATTTTTCCAGGAGATATTCTAGAAAGAGTTTGTCATTGACTTCCATTCTGCTCGGTACTCGAGCTGTGCCCGTCTGAGTGTTTGACCTGCTTGTGTTGAGTACTCCGCACCCGAGCATAGTAGTGCCTGCTCATCACTAGAATGTACATGTAGTGTAGTGTAGGTGTATTATCTTTGTCTTACCCGGTGCCACCACCTCTCCGGTCCTCTTCTGAGTCAAGTAACGAGTATTCTGATCACACTGGGGTTTATGTGTGAGTTGGAAGTCTGTTTTACAATGTAAGTCTTATCCTAACGCTCGCGAAGCTTATAATGTAAAAGCGACTTCCGGCTTACACATTAACCCCAGTGTGATCCGGTAAATTTTAATAGTCGTCACCTGACTCAGAAGAGTGGTGCTGTTAGGCTGTGTGCGAACGTGTGGGTATTGCATGCAGTTACACTGCGTCTAGCACTGCAGTGTAAATGCATGCGTCCTCCGTCCCCTGCACAATCTATGAAGATTGTGCACAATCCATTTGCACGTTGCGTTTGAGAACGCAGCGATTTGCATGCAGAAATTTTAATCCAAATCGCTGCGGTCAAAAATGCAGCATGCCACTTCTTTCATGCGCTTTGGATGCAGCTCCTGCTCCAATACTCCACTGCATCCATTACGCAGTGTTTCTGCAGCGATTTGAAGCGTACATGAGCTGTCAAATCACTGCAGATTTTTTTGCAGTGACACGACGCAACGTACGCACATGCCCTAAACCTGAAAAGATGGCGATCGGTGCGTATATTACCACACCTACACTACATTGCATATACATTAAAACAGGTTTAACCTAAAAAAAAAATAATCAAAGTGCTTCTTTAAAGTAGCAGTCTACAAGATTTTTTTTCTTTTTCAAAGAATAGTCCATGGCAGTATTTAAGAAAGCTATAGCTTACATCTTGTCAGAAAGTGACAACACGTGATTACTTAAAGGGAATCTGTCATCAGGTTTTTGCCACCTAATCTGAGAGCAGCATAATGTAGGGGCAGAGATCCTGATTCCAGTGATGTGTCACTTACTGGGCTGCTTAGTGTAGTTTGATAAAATCCCTGTTTAATCAGCAGTAGCTTAGTTTATCCTTAGAGGATTACTTGGCCTGCTGCCAGGTAGTCAGCATATTCATGAGCTCTCTATAATTGCCAGATCTGAACCAGAGAAAACATTGATTTTATCAAAATGACAGCAAACAGCTCAATAAGTGACATCGCTGGAATTAGGATCTCTGTCTCTACATTATGCTGCTCTCAAATGAGGTAGCAAAATCCTAGTGACAAATTCCCTTTAAATGTCACAGTGTGAGTTTCTATGGGACATGTTGAGAGGTAGGCGACTGCTTGGCAAGAACATGCAATAAGCCGTTTGGTAGTATAAATAACTATGACATGCTGCAGCAGATAACTGTGTAAAGGGATTAGAAGATGAAAAGTTCTGTTAATCTAGCAATTAATATACATATTGACTCCCCAGTACAATACGCTTCCTTAAATAAGTTCTACAACTATGCGAATATAGGAAAGGACTATTCAGTATTTCAGAAGTTTGTCATTACCCACATCATCCAAATAAATCCCACCAAGGACAACATCTGCAAGGAATTTGTATGTTCTCCCCATGTTTGTGTGGGTTCTCCGGTTTCCCCCCCACACTCCAAAGACTGGTAGTGAATTTAGATTGTGAGCCCCAATGGGGACAGTGATGATCACATCTGTAAAGCACTGTGGAATTAATAGCGCTATATAAGCGAGTAAAATAAATAATCCACAAATGGCATAGAATATGTCAATAAGAAATCGATGTAGATGAAAATGATTGATTCCTTACAGTTTTTCATTTCTTAGCCCATGCAGCCAGTTACATATATTTATGTGAAAATGTATACTCACACATTGAAGAAGTTGTTGGAGTTGGAGAAAATGCTCCGAGGATTACTTAGTTCTTGAAGAAAGGGCGTCACACTGACCACAGCTGCCAGCCACAAGTGGTACCCTCGTCTCATACAAACACTGCCCAGTATGCGGGCACATATCTCTGAGCAGAGACCTACCAGGGCGCACATACAGTTGCTGAGCGCAGCCATGCGAAAATACACACTGCGAGTAAGTAGAAAAGCAAATCAGGAGGACAAGGTGAAATAAATAGATGACAATGGGAAGAAAAAGATGCAGCCGTGGAAAGAATGCACGGATAAGATTTGCATAGAAAAGAATAAAGTGCGTGGAAAAAAAAACAAAAAAAAGGAACGACGATTTCTGAGACGGAAAAGTCCAAAAAGATATCATAACAGCTCAGTAAAGCAGAGGCATGAAGCAACAGGCACAAGCCACACAAGCAGACCCCAACTGCACAGTCTCCACAACAGCTGTTCTCCTGCCCTTCACCCCCCCAGGAAGGGCAGCACAGATCCCATCCCCCTGTCAGCTGCTGGGTCCCCATACACATGACACCGGGACCCTGTCCATGTCACACCGCGTAGGTCCATGAAGCGCTCTCCGCTGGCAGGTATGAAGACACTTGTCGGAAAGTACCTCTAATGGACTTTGAAACTCCCCGGCTTAGTCAAGATGTTCTATTCTTTTTTTAAACCCAGGCATCTAATTGTAGATTCAATGAGACATTCTCCATGAGAAGAAATCGCCTTTCAGAATTAAAAATATTTTTCTACAAATACCAATGTATCTGGGCAATGATTGATCATTCATGTAATAAGCCTAATCCCCTCAGCATTAAAATTTAGAGACCCAATCTTGGAACATTCAGATTCCTTAATCCAACAGCTCCTGGAAAATGTATATGAAGCAGACTCTAGGAAGATATAAAGTGCTTTAGAATACGCTCAGCTTCCCAATACACATGGATGTGTTCCCATACAGTGCCATGAAAAAGTATTCATACCATGTGAACTTTTCCACATTTTTTTCACGTTACACTCACAAATGTATTTTATTGGGATAACAAGTATTTGTGAAGTGTAAGACAATGTGCCCACAGAAGAAAATACCTGCGGATTTTGCCACGGAAAACCTGCGGATTTTTCAGACAAATCCGCAGGTTTACACAAGTACAGACACTCCCCATGTTATCCTATGGGATTTGGGGAGGGCTGTATCAATGCTGCGGTATGTGCGGCTGCTGAAAACGCTGCGGATTTCCCGCAGCCGCATGAAACTGCATGTCAATTGCTACTGCGGATTGTTCCGCGCCATCTCTATACTTATCTGCCTTGATTGAAGACACCGGAGACTCTTCCTTCGGTGTAGAAGAACGGGACGAAACCAGGAGTGGGCTGCAAGAGATGGGCGGAGCTCGTCCAGGCCCCGCCCATCTACTCCAGGAGTTTGCTGGAAACCAAGTTGCTGTGCGATACAGGTAAGTATGAACTCACTGATCATTGCAGCACTTGTTCTGCATTGAGGATGCAGTGCTCAAACCAGAATGCCCGCAGCATATCCGCAGGACATTCCACTGGACTGCCGCACCAAAAATGCAGCACAACTCAGACAAAGTTGTGCTGCGGATTTCTGGGCGCTCCTGCGGAATGTCCTGCGGATATAGCCGCAGGCCACTTTCCCCGTGGGCACATGGCCTAAGGGTCTATGCGCACTGGGAAAATGTTTTTCTTAAGTAAAATCCGCACCCTCTGGCAGAATTCCGCATCCGCAAAAAAAAAAAACCGCAGCCAAAATCCGCATGCGGTTTTACTGCTGTTTGTTGCGTTTTTTTCCGTGGCTTGGTCCTTGCGGTTTTTAACCATTATCTATGGCAAAACTGCAGGTACCTGGGGAAAAGAAGTGACATGCTACTTCTCTTTTTGCTGCACAAATTCTGCAGCAAAACCTGTAGGGAAAAAAAACACAACATGCGCACAGTATTTTGGATTTTCCATAGATTTTGCTGGGGAATGACTGCAGAAAGGTTATGAACAAAAATTGCAAATCCGCGGCAAAAAGTGCAGAGTGCGCACAGGGCCTTAAGAAGATGGTGCATGGTTTTCTAAATATTTTTAAAATATAAATATGTAAATTGTTTTGTGCATTTTTATTCAGCGCCCTGTAGTATGACCAATTGCCTACAAAAGTCACTTAATTACTGTGTTTCCTGAAAAGGTCAACCCTCAAAATAAGTCCTAGCAGGATTTTTCAAGCTTTTTGGGAGTATGCTTAAAATATAAGCCCTGGTTACAGGTTCATTTTCAGTATCCTGAAATAGGGCTTGGGCAGCCGTTTCAGGATATGTAACTTTTTATTGCTGTACGTTGTCTCATTGTGTTGCTGTAATTTAAGCCCCGGAAAAATTATAGTGGCGAGCTGGCTGTTAATGCAAAATAAATATTCACCCCTTCCCCCATGAATTATCCGCTCACCGCTGCATAGCAATACATGCTGTCACTCTCAGATCAGGATAGTAGATGTCCGGTCCGAGGACTGTGATGTGAGCCTCGGGCGAGTAATTCGGCAGTCTAACTGCACCCAATCATTGACGCTGGGGCAGAGTGATGAATATTCATTTTGCATTAATAGCCAGTGCGCGACTATAAATTTTCCGTGGCTTTCAGCAACACAACGGGGCAACGTACAGCTATAAAATTTAGATATTCTGAAAGGGCTGCCAAAGCCCTATTTCAGTATACAATGTATTAGTATGGTACACAAAAATGACCCGAAAGATTCGTTTGAGAACATTAGGGATCAAACCGCATTGTGAAAATTATGGAACACACCAGACAGGTCAGGGATAAAGTTCTGAAGAGTAAAGCAGGGCTAGAGTATATATATATATATATATATATATATATATATATATATATATATATAAAAAAATAGTCTAAGCTCTGAACATCTCACTGAGCACTGTTCAATCCATCATCCAAAATTGGAATATGGCACAACTGCAAAACTACTAAGACATGGCCGTCCACCTAAATGAACATCCCAAGCAAGGAGCGCACTAATTAAGAGAAGCAGCCAAGAGGCCCTTAGTCACTCTCAAGGAGCTGCAGAGATCCACAACACAGGTGGTAGAACCTGTCCATAAAGACAACTATTAGTTGTATACTCCACAAATCTGGCTTTTATAGAAGAGTGGCAAGGAGGCCATTTCTAAAAGCAATATACCATAAGAAGCCCCGTTTGCAGTTTACAAAAAGCCACGTAAGGGACACAGCTGGCATTTGGAAAAACACCATCCTCACCATCAAACATGGTGGTAGCTGGTCAAAGTTGATGGGAAGATGGATGGAGCTAAATACAGGGCAATCCTGGAGGAAAACCTGTTAGAGGTAACTAAGTCCCATTGAGAATCTGTGGCAAAACTTGAAAATTGCTGGTCACAGACAAGCTCCATCCATTCTCACTGAGCTAGAGTGATTATATAAAGAAGAATGCGTACATATTTTAGCCTCTATAAGTGCAAAGCTGGTGGACACTGAATATAAATTCACCTCACAATTTTCAGATTTATAGTTTTAAAATATTTAGAAAACAATGTATAATTTTCTTTACACTTCACAAATACTTTCTACTTTGTGTTGTATATCACATAAGATCCCACTAAAATACAATTACGTTTGTGGGTGTAACGTGAAAAAAAATGTGAAAAATGTCACAAGATTGGATTACTTTTTGACGGCACTGTACAGTTTCTCAAGCTTCTCCATTCTGACAGTCCGTGAAAATTGAATAGCACTTAGATGTTATCCAAGGGTGGTTGATTTTTTTCATGGACTCATTGACTTGCAGTGCCAATTTTGATCGGATCCAAGGATGAAAATCTGAGATGTCTCGGTAATTTTCCGTGGACCTCTCGATCAGCTAAAAATTTGTTGTTACTAAGAAATGTAAAACAAAAATAAAAACATGAAAAATATGATAAAATTCCTGTCTCATTAATAGATAGTGAATCTACATACTTTCTATGACAAAATATTGTATGTCTGGGTCTTTTTTTGTCATCTGGCAATGTTATTGCATCTCTGACATGGGATGAAAAAAAAATGAAAGCTGTATTGTCATTACTAGGATGAAAGCCCAAAAAACATCAAAGCACAGAAGCAAGAAAAGAAGTATTGCCTCAGGGACACAAAAGCTCTTCTCACAGGCGGTTGGTAGATTAACTTCTGATAGCTGAACATGGAAATAAGATTTTAAACTACTGTTTTTTCATTTCTGAAAGAAAGAGGCTCATTTTTTAATGTTTTATCAAACCTTTAAGTGTCAAAAATCTGTGTAGGAAATCTGTGGAATCAGAGACAATGATTACTCAAAAGGCTGCTATTATTAAAGTGGTTGCCCCCTATTTTAACATTGATTGACTATCCTTAGGGGTACTTTGCACGCTGCGACATCGCAAGCCGATTGTAGCGATGCCAAGCGCGATAGTCCCCGCCCCCATTGCGATATCTTGTGATAGCTGCCGTAGCGAACATTATCGCTACGGCAGCTTCACACGCACTTACCTGCCCTGCGACGTCGCACTGGCCGGCGACTCGCTTCCTTCCTAAGGGGGCGGGTCGGGCGGCGTCACAGCGACATCACACGGCAGGCGGCCAATAGAAGTAGAGGGGCGGAGATGAGCGGGACGTAAACATCCCGCCCACCTCCTTCCTTCCGCATTGCAGGCGGGACGCAGGTAAGGAGATGTTCCTCGCTCCTGCGGCTTCATACACAGCGATGTGTGCTGCCGCAGGAACAAGGAACAACATCGTACCTGTCGCTGCAGCGAAATTATGGAAATGACCGACACTACACAGATCACCGTTTTTTGACGATTTTGCGATCGTTTCTCGGTGCTTCTAGGCTTTACACGTTGCGACGTCGTTACCGGCGCCGGATGTGCGTCACTTTCGATTTGACCCCGACAATATCGCAGTAGCGCTGTCGCAACGTGCAAAGTACCCATTAGGATCGCTCATCAATGTCTGATCGTCTGGGGTCCGACGCCCTGCACCGATCTGCTATGTTCAGTCCCGAAGGCGGCAGCACGCAGCCGGAAATGCTCAGCTCCGTCTTCTGATAGTGGCCGTGGCCGGATACTGCACATTCGCCTCCCACTCAGATCAATAGGAGGCGGATGTGCAGTGCCCGACCTCGACAACTATCAGGAGACGGAGCAGCACCAGAGCTGAGCATTTCCGGCTCCCTGCTGCCGCGACTGAGAACAGCTGATCGGAGGGGGTGCGGGGTGTTGGACAACGGCCGATCAGACATTGATGATCTATCCTAAGGATAGGATATGATTGTAAAAGTAGTGGAGAACCCCTTTAAGCCCACACTCTGTCCATGTGCTCACGTAACTGCTTGAGGGCAGTCTTTTCAGCAATCGATAGGGATTTTAAGACCCAAACCCTCACCAACCTCCAGAACGTTTAAAGGGGGAATAACGCACGCATAAATAAACAATTATAAGTATCCTAAAAAACCTTCTGTTTCTCATTTCTGAGCTTCTAAAATCATGTGACAACAGACCTCACAGTAAGCAAACAGGTTAAAATATATCCATATTTAGATCCAGACTTCAATTTACTGGTCTGGAGTTGCTTGTAACATTAATATTAATGTCTGTAAAAATCAAAAATTCCAAATATTGGACACATTTGTTTATACTAAAAAGTAAATATACAATTAATTTGGGACAGGTTTATTATAGAAATTAAAGCCAGCAAACAACACACCATAATGCATCTCTGTTCCACTCTATGTGAATAACAGGTGTCATTGCTGTCCCAGAATCCCACCACCAGAACTCACACCAGTCATTATCTTGGTCAGCAAGGTGCAATAGTCCTTAGTTATTTCAATTCTGAAGAAGAAATCTATTCTTCATTTCATTACATTCACCAAACTACACATACTAAGCATAAATTTATTGATGTCCCGTTTATCTTCAATTTGATAGCAAGCCAAAGTGTGTTAGTGGTCATTGCAGTTGGCTACCAGGAGGAGGAACTGCTAGCGGGACTTCCTTCAGACTCCAGTGGTGGGGTGCGTAAATCCTCTTCATAAAATTCAGACTGACGGTGATCCCAGACTCTAACTGTGCCATCCCACTGGAAATACAAGAAAAGTATTGTCAATTTCTGCCAGTCTGACAAATAATGAAGATCCATCAGTAAGTTGCAGAACGGTTTGCTTTTTTTTTTTTAGTAGAATTGGGACCAATATAAAGATAAAACACCCTGTAATCTGAATTCTGTAGTGCGATCGCGTCTCCTCTTTGTTTACATGGAGATGTGACTTCCAAACTGGCATGTTACCTTCCTGCTGCAGTGAAATTTCGACTATAGTGACCTCATATCAAGAAACCATTGCAGTCAGCAAGAATGTATCTTCAGTATGGTCATGGTGAGGATCAGTGAACACCAATGTGGGAACACCAAGGAATGTAAGAGGCAAGTATACTGTAAATGTGTTTACTTTTTCACTAGGCCATGTTTTGTAACCAAGAAGACCCCCTCTCATATATCTACTTTCATGCACTCCGTCACAATATTTTTCCAAGTTACGACACTTTTTTTATCCTGGGAAAGCCCCTTTACTTTTTTCAACATATACAAGCTGCTAACTAGAGATGAGCAAATATATTTTGAGTGGAATTCTACTTGAACACAAAAATCTACATTTTGCAAAAACGTGGATTCAGGAAAATGGTGGCTGCTATTTTTCTGCACCGTAGATCGCCATAAAAAAGAGAATTTTGTTACTTACCGTAAATTCTTTTTCTTATAGTTCCGTATTGGGAGACCCATACCATGGGTGTTTCGCTTCTGCCTCCGGAGGACACACAAAGTACTACACTTAAAAGTGTAGCTCCTCCCTCTGAGCTTATACACCCCCTGGTAGCCAGTCCTAGCCAGTTTAGTGCAAAAGCTGAAGGAGAATAGCCACCCACAAGTAGAACCGAGTAAGAACCGGAACAACCGGAGACTCTGTCCACGACAACAGCCGGTGATAACACACGGAACAAGAAAATTGCCAACAGGCAACAGGGAGGGAGCTGGGTTTCCCAATACGGAACTATAAGAAAAAGAATTTACGGTAAGTAACAAAATTCTCTTTTTCTTTATCGTTCCTTTGGGAGACCCATACCATGGGACGTTCCAAAGCTGTCCCTGGGTGGGAATAAACAGAAAAACTAAGAAGTAGGCGGAGCCTAACTTCACAAGTGGGCGACAGCCGCCTGAAGGATGCGTCTGCCCAAGCTCGCATCTGCCGAAGCATGAGCATGCACTTGGTAGTGCTTCGAAAAGGTATGCAGGCTAGTCCAAGTGGCAGCCTGACAGACTTGTTGAGCCGTAGCCTGGTGCCTAAAAGCCCAAGAGGCACCGACAGCTCTGGTCGAGTGTGCTTTGATCCCCGGCGGGGGAGGCACCTGAGTACTCTGGTAGGCGTCCGAAATGGTCGATCTAATCCAACGGGCCAAGGTCGGGTTAGAAGCAGAGAGACCCTTGCGCCGCCCTGTGGTTAGCACAAAAAGAGAGGTGCACCGCCTAAGCGCAGCGGTGCGAGACACATAAATCCGGAGAGCACGCACCAGATCTAGAGTATGCAGCGCTTTCTCAAAGCGATGAACAGGGGCCGGACAGAAGGAAGGCAAGGAAATATCCTGGTTAAGGTGGAAGGGAGAGACCACCTTAGGAAGAAAGTCCTGGGTCGGACGGAGAACTACCTTGTCTTGGTGAAAAACCAAAAAAGGTGACTCCGAGGAGAGCGCAGCCAAATCAGAGACTCTCCTGAGAGAAGTTATGGCAACTAGAAAGGCCACCTTTTGAGAAAGACGATACAAAGCAACCTCCCTAAGGGGCTCGAAAGGGGGTTTCTGCAATACCGTGAGGACCAAGTTAAGGTCCCAGGGATCCAAGGGCCGCCGATAAGGCGGAATGATGTGAGACGCACCTTGCATGAAGGTGCGGACCTGAGCCAGCCGGGCGAGACGCCGCTGGAACAGCACTGATAGAGCTGAGACTTGTCCCTTGAGAGAGTTGAGGGACAGTCCTAGCTGCAGACCGGACTGTAAAAAAAAGAGAATTTTGTTTACTTACCGTAAATTCTTTTTCTTATAGTTCCGACATGGGAGACCCAGACCATGGGTGTATAGCTTCTGCCTCCGGAGGACACACAAAGTACTACACTAAAAAGTGTAGCTCCTCCCTCCTAGCATATACACCCACTGGATAACCAAATATAGCCAGTTTAGTGCAAAAGCTGAAGGAGGACATCCACCCACAAGTAGAGATAGAGCAAAACCCGGAAAAACCGGAACCTCTGTCTACAACAACAGCCGGTGAAAACACACGGAACAAGAAAACTGCCAACAGGCAACAGGGAGGGTGCTGGGTCTCCCATGTCGGAACTATAAGAAAAAGAATTTACGGTAAGTAAACAAAATTCTCTTTTTCTTCATCGTTCCTTATGGGAGACCCAGACCATGGGACGTCTCAAAGCAGTTCATGGGTGGGAATAAACAGAAAACTGAGAAGTAGGCGAAACCTAACTTCACAAATGGGCGACAGCCGCCTGAAGGATGCGTCTGCCCAAGCTTGCATCTGCCGAAGCATGAGCATGCACTTGGTAGTGCTTCGAAAAGGTATGCAGACTGGACCAAGTGGCAGCCTGACAGACCTGCTGAGCCGTAGCCTGGTGCCTGAAAGCCCAAGAGGCACCGACAGCTCTGGTCGAGTGTGCCTTGATCCCCGGCGGGGGAGGCACTTGAGTACACTGGTAGGCATCGGAAATGGCCGACCTAATCCAGCGAGCTAGGGTCGGCTTAGAAGCCGAGAGGCCCTTACGCTAACCAGTGGTCAGCACAAAGAGAGAGGTGCACCGCCTAAGAGCAGCGGTGCGAGACACATAGATCCGGAGCGCCCGCACCAGATCCAGAGTATGCAACGCTTTTTCAAAGCGATGAACAGGAGCCGGACAAAAGGAAGGCAGGGAAATATCCTGGTTAAGGTGGAAAGGAGATACCACCTTAGGAAGAAAGTCCGGAGACGAACGAAGAACCACCTTATCTTGGTGAAAAACCAAAAAAGGTGACTCCGAGGAGAGCGCAGCCAAATCAGAGACTCTCCTGAGGGAAGTTATGGCCACTAGAAAGACCACTTTCTGTGAAAGACGAGACAAAGAAACCTCCCTAAGTGGCTCAAAAGGGGGTTTCTGCAAGGCCGTGAGGACCAGATTAAGGTCCCAGGGATCCAGAGGCCGCCGGTAAGGCGGAATGATGTGAGATGCGCCCTGCATGAAGGTGCGCACCTGAGCCAGCCGGGCGATACGCCGCTGGAACAACACTTACAGAGCCGAGACCTGTCCCTTGAGGGAATTGAGGGATAGTCCTAGCTGCAGACCAGACTGCAGGAAGGACAGAAGGGTCGGCAGGGAAAAAGGCCAAGGGGCATGGCCGGAAGAATGACACCAGGACAGGAAAATTCTCCAAGTCCTGTGGTAAATTTTGGCCGAGGAAGACTTCCGAGCCTGAGTCATAGTGGAGATGACTTCGGGAGGAATGCCGGAAGCCGTCAGGATCCAGGACTCAAGAGCCACGCCGTCAATCTGAGAACTGCAGAATTCTGGCGGAAAAACGGACCTTGTGAGAGAAGGTCTGGGCGGTCCGGGAGATGCCACGGCACCTCTACGAACAGACGGAGCAGGTCTGGGTACCAAGCTCGCCTGGGCCAGTCTGGAGCAATGAGTATGACCCGACGGCCCTCCATTCTGATCTTGCGCAGGACTCTGGGCAAGAGAACTAGAGGGGGAAACACATAACACAGACGGAACTGGGACCAATCCTGAACCAGCGCGTCCGCTGCAAAGGCCTGAGGATCGTGGGAGCGAGCCACGTAAACCGGGACCTTGTTGTTGTGCCGGGATGCCATTAGATCCACTTCCGGAGTGCCCCACTTGCGGCAGATCGACCGGAACACTGCCGGATGCAGAGCCCACTCGCCGTTGTCCACGGTTTGACGGCTGAGATAATCTGCCTCCCAGTTTTCTACGCCTGGGATGTGGACTGCGGATATGGTGGACTTGGAGTCCTCCGTCCACTGAAGGATGCGTTGAACCTCCAACATTGCCAGGCGGCTGCGAGTCCCGCCCTGGTGATTGATGTAGGCAACTGCTGTCGCGTTGTCTGACTGGACTCGAATGTGCTTGCCCGCCAACAGGTGGTGAAAGGCTACGAGAGCTAAGAACACAGCTCTGATTTCCAGCACATTGATCGAGAGGGCTGATTCGGACGGAGTCCAAGTGCCCTGTGCTCGGTGGTGGAGAAATACTGCTCCCCAGCCGGATAGACTGGCATCCGTGGTGAGGATCACCCAGGACGGGGCCAGGAAGGAGCGTCCCTGAGACAGAGAGAGGGGCCGAAGCCACCACTGAAGAGAGCTCCTGGTCTGTGGCGACAGAGCCACCAACCTGTGCAAGGAAGAAGTCCGCTTGTCCCAACAGCGGAGAATGTCCAGCTGCAGAGGACGCAGATGGAACTGGGCAAAGGGAACCGCTTCCATTGACGCCACCATCTGACCCAGCACCTGCATGAGGTGCCTGATGGAATGACGGCGGGGCCTCAACAGAGAGCGCACCGCCAGATGGAGGGACTGCTGTTTGACTAAGGGCAGCTTGACAAGTGCCGGCAGAGTCTCGAATTGCATCCATAGGTACGTGAGTTTTTGGGTCGGGGTCAGAGTGGACTTGGGCAGATTGACAAGCCACTCGAATTGAACAAGAGTGGCGAGAGTGAGCGAGACACTCCGCTGACAGTCTGCGCTGGATGAAGCCTTGACAAGAAGGTCGTCCAGGTAAGGAATCACTGCCAACCCCTGGAGGTGCAGAACCGCAACCACTGCTGCCATGACCTTGGTAAATACTCGAGGGGCCGTGGCTAACCCGAAGGGGAGAGCCACGAATTGGAAATGTTCCTCTCCGATTGCAAAACTTAGCCAACGCTGGTGTGAAACTGCAATTGGCACATGCAGATAGGCATCTCTGATGTCGATGGATGCCAGGAAATCTCCTTGGGTCATTGAGGCAATGACTGATCGCAGAGACTCCATGCGAAAGTGCCGCACCTGAACATGCTTGTTGAGAAGCTTGAGATCCAGGATGGGCCGGAAGGACCCGTCCTTTTTGGGGACTAGGAAGAGATTTGAGTAAAAACCTCTGAACCGTTCCCTGGCGGGAACCGGTACAATCACTCCGCTGGCCTGCAAGGATGCCACGGCCTGAGAGAAGGCGGCGGCCTTGGAGCAGGGGGGAGTTGACAGAAAATATCTGTTTGGCGGGCTGGAAGAGAACTCTATCCTGTAGCCATGGGAGATGATATCCCGCACCCACTGATCGGAGACGTGTTGAAACCACACGTCGCCAAAGTGGGAGAGCCTGCCACCGACCAAGGACGTTGCTGGCTCGGCCAGATAGTCAAGAGGAGGCTGCCTTGGTGGCAGCAGCTCCTGCGGACTTTTGTGGACGCGGCTTCTTGCGCCAGGTGGGCTTCTGGTCCTTGGCTGAGTTAGTGGACGAGGCCGAGGGCTTAGAGGACGACCAGTTAGAGGAACGAAAGGAACGAAACCTCGACTGGTTCCTGCCCTGGACAGGTTTCCTGGTTTTAGTCTGTGGCAAGGAAGTACTCTTCCCGCCAGTAGCCTCCTTAATTATTTCATCCAGTTGTTCACCGAACAGCCTGGACCCAGCAAATGGGAGCCCAGCAAGGTACTTCTTTGAGGAAGCATCTGCCCTCCACTGTCGAAGCCACAAGATCCTGCGGATAGCGAGGGAATTAGCGGAGGCCACCGCAGTGCGGTGAGAGGCCTCCAGCATGGCAGACATGGCGTAGGCTGAAAAGGCTGAAGCCTGGGAAGTTAAGGCAACCAATTCAGGCATAGAGTCCCTAGTGAGGGAATGCATCTCCTCTAGGGAAGCAGAGATGGCTTTGAGAGCCCACACTGCTGCAAAGGATGGGGAGAACGAGGCCCCTGCCGCCTCATAGACAGACTTGGCCAGGAGGTCAACCTGGCGGTCAGTGGGATCCTTAAGTGAGGTGCCATCAGCCACAGATACAACTGTCCGGGCTGAGAGTCTAGACACCGGAGGGTCTACCTTTGGTGAGTGAGCCCACTCCTTGACCACCTCTGGTGGAAAAGGATAACGATCATCAGAACCACGCTTTGGGAAACGTTTGTCAGGACAGGCTCTGGGCTTGGACACAGTGGCTTGAAAACTGGAGTGGTTAAAGAACACACTCCTTGTTCTCTTAGGCAAGGTAAACTGGTGCTTTTCTGCCAGAGAGGGTTGCTCCTCTGATACTGGCGGATTGAGGTCCAGTACAGAATTAATGGACGCAATCAAATCACTCACATCTGCATCACCCTCGGTCAGATCAATGGGGCACATGGAGGTAGCGTCCGAGCCCCCAGTAAAGATATCCTCCTCGTCCTGCGGGTCGGCTCGTGAATCGGAGCGGCGGGACGAGGAAGGAGAGGGATCCCTGCGTCTCCTCTTAGGAGGACGGTGTCTGGGAGCAGATGAAGAATCCTCTGTGAGCTCTGCAGAGCGAGCCGAAGCAGCAGAGGCGCCCTGAGAAGGGGGCTGATGCAAGGTTAGCAGAGTCCGGGACAGCTGTCCCATGGAGTCGGCGAAGGACTGGGAGATAGACTTAGAAAACAATTCTACCCAAGCCAGGGGTTCAGCCACCGGGGCTGGAGCAGCCGGAGGGACCACTGGGGAGACTCCAGGCTGAGGCACCACCATGTTAGAGCAGGCATCACAATGAGGATATGTGCTCGGTTCAGGCAGTACGAGCTTACATGCAGTGCATATTGAGTACAGCTTTGCAGCCTTGCTCCTAGTGTGAGACATGCTGCTGAGGTGGAGGCTCTGCAGTAAAGAATACACTCCTTCAGAATGACCCCCAGAGAGTGTATAAGAAAGTCCACAAACCAGAGGTTGTGGCTTACCAGACCGTTTTGTGTGCCCTCCGGATTCCACAGCTCGGACCCCCAGACAGATTATAATAATAATAATAATAATCTTTATTTCTATAGCGCCAACATATTCCGTAGCGCTTTACAATTCAGGAGGATCATATACAAACAAGTAACAGTTATAGAAATACAATATTTAGAGGGGAAAAAAATACAACCCTGCTCGTGAGAGCTTACAATCTACAATGAGATGGGGGGAGAGGCAAGGTTCAAGTGCTTATTTACAATGACAATCCAACCATCTCACGGAAATGGGGCTGGATAATGGTTTCCTGGACCAGTGGGCCCGAGCCTTGAGATGCCTTTGGGTGCCATGGAGTTTGATGTGGAGCTATGTTGTGAGAGGTTGTAGAGGGACTATGTGAATCGAATCTGATTAGGGAGTGTGATAGGCCGCCCTAAAAAGATGCGTCTTTAGGGTGCGTCTGAAGCTGAGTAAGTTGTGATTTGTCCTAACTTCTTGGGGTAGAGCGTTCCAGAGGGTTGGTGCAGCTCGGAAGAAGTCTTGGATCCGGGAGTGGGAGGTTCGAATTAGTGTGGATGTTAGTCGAAAGTCGCTTGCAGAGCGTAGAGAACGGGTGGACTGATAGACAGAGAGGAGGGTGGAGATGTAGGAGGGTGCTGCACTGTGGAGAGCTTTGTGGGCGAGAACAAGCAGTTTGAATTGGATCCTATGATATATGGGCAGCCAGTGCAATGACTGGCACAGAGCAGAGGCATCCGAGTAGCGGTTAGCCAGATAGGTGACCCTGGCTGCTGCATTAAGGATTGACTGTAGAGGAGAGAGTCTAGTTAGGGGGAGACCAATTAATAGAGAGTTACAGTAGTCCAAGCGAGAGTGGATCAGGGCCACGGTGAGGGTTTTTGTCGTTTCCATTGTGAGAAAGGGGCGGATTCTAGAGATGTTCTTGAGGTGCAAGCGGCAGGTGCGGGCAAGAGATTGTATGTGGGAGGTGAAGGAGAGATCAGTGTCAAGTATAACCCCCAGGCAGCGGGCTTGCGGCCTAGGACTTATCGTTGTGCCACACACAGAGAGGGAGATGTCAGGTTGAGGAAAGTTGGAAGATGGAGGGAAAAGAAGAAGTTCAGTTTTGGAAAGGTTAAGTTTCAGATAGAGAGCAGACATGACATTGCAAACTGCAGTCAGGCAGTCACTGGTGTTCTGTAGTACAGCGGGGGTGAGCTCAGGGGAGGAGGTGTATAGCTGTGTGTCATCAGCATAAAGATGGTACTGAAAGCCAAATCTGCTGATGGTCTGACCAATTGGGGCAGTGTAGAGGGAGAAAAGAAGAGGGCCAAGGACTGAACCTTGAGGGACCCCAACAGTGAGAGGAAGAGGAGAAGATGTGGAGCCAGCAAATGATACACTGAATGAGCGGCCAGAAAGATAGGATGAGAACCAGGAAAGAACAGTGTCCTTTAGGCCGATAGAGTGGAGCATAGAGAGAAGGAGATGGTGGTCAACAGTGTCAAAGGCAGCAGAAAGATCAAGAAGAATAAGCAGAGAGTGGTCACCGTTACGTTTTGCTGTCAATAGGTCATTGGTCACTTTGACAAGGGCAGTTTCTGTTGAGTGTAAAGGGCGGAAGCCAGACTGTAAAGGATCTAGAAGAGAGTGAGAGGAGAGGTAGCGGGTGAGGCGAGAGTAGACCAGGCGCTCCAAGAGTTTAGAGATGAAGGAGAGATTGGAGACTGGTCTGTAGTTGCTTGTGCAGGACGGATCGAGAGAAGGTTTTTTTAATAATGGAGTAATGATAGAGTGTTTGAGGGAGGAGGGGAAGATACCCGAAGAGAGAGAGAGATTGAAGATTTTAGTTAGGTGAGTGGCGACAACCGGAGAGAGGGACTGGAGTAGAGGTGTGGGGAAGGGATCAGTAGGGCAAGTTGTAGGACGAGAGGAGGATAGGAGCCTGGAGACTTCCTCCTCTGTGACTGGGTCAAATGTGGAAAGTGAGCTGGATGGAATATGGGGAGGGATGGGATTCACAGGGCTTGGTGGCTGGGAGCTGATCTCTTGGCGGATGTTTTTAATTTTCTCTGTGAAATACGAGGCCAGGTCATCAGCATGAAGGGCTGTGACAGGGGTCTGTACTTTGGGACTGAGGAGGGAGTGAAAGGTGTCAAAGAGTTTTTTTGGATTGTTGGCAAGTGAGGAAACAAGGTTGGTGAAGTAGGTCTGTTTGGCGAGGTGAAGGGAATAGTTATAGGTCCTTAACATGAACTTGTAGTGGATGAAGTTTTCTGGTGTGCGGGTTTTCCTCCATAGGCGTTCGGCGCTCCTGGAGCATCGCTGGAGAAATCGAGTTTGTGATGTGAGCCAGGGCTGTTTTACTCTGTGTTTGGTCTTTCTGAGGGTGAGGGGCGCTACTTGGTCTAGCGTAGTCCTGAGTGTGTCATTGTAGTGCTTTACAGCCAGATCAGGACAGGAAAGTGAGGATATAGGGGACAGTGATGTGTGTAAAGAGTCTGAAAGTGTCTGAGAATCGATGGCCTGTAGGTTTCTGAATGTGTGATTGGTGGGAGTGTGCTGGGGCGGACGAGGGTTTGTGAGCTTGAAGGAGAGGATGTTGTGGTCAGAGAGGGGAAGAGGTGAGTTGTCAAAGTCAGAGATTGAGCAGAGGCGGATAAAGACCAGGTCAAGGGTGTTACCATCTTCATGTGTCTCAGAGGATGAGAGCTGTGAGAGGCCAAGGGAGGTGGTGAGAGATAGAAGCTGGGATGCAGAAGGGGAGGAGGGGCTGTTCATGGGGATGTTAAAGTCTCCTAGGATCAGGGTTGGTAACTCTGAGGACATAAAGTGTGACAGCCAGGCTGAAAAGTGGTCAAGGAACTGGGTGGGTGAGCCTGGTGGACGGTATATGACAGCTACTCTGAGGGAGAGGGGATGGAAGAGCCTGATGGTGTGGACCTCAAAGGATGGGAATGAGAGTGATGGAGCTGGGGGGATGACCTGGAAAGTGCACTGTGGGGACAGTAGTAAGCCTACTCCACCACCATGTCTGTTTCCAGGTCTTGGTGAATGGGAAAAGTGTAAACCACCATGAGAGATGGCAGCAGGGGAAGTAGTATCAGAATCCTGAATCCAGGTTTCAGATTGCAGAGATGCAGCAGCCAGCGCCGATCAGTGTGAGAACGCTGATAAAATGGCGCCGGAGTGAGGAGGGGGGGGCGGGGCCTAGTCCAAGAGCGGGAACCGGAGGGCCAAGGGGATATACAGGGGAGGGGAACCTCTCCTCAGAGAGGAGTGTCCTCCCCTGTGCTGAACGGCCGGTGGGCGGCGCCGCACTGTCCCTCTGCATGACTGACATGCAGGGGCAGTGAAAACGAAACTAGGCCGCAGCCGAAGCCGGGGCCTAAATTTTACAATGCGGCCGGCGCTCAGGCACCCTCGGCGCGGTTCTCTGGTGAAAACCGGAGAACCGGCCGGAAATGTCACAAAGGTTACAAAACACACTCTCCCCAACATTAAAGTACAAGGGACCCCCCTGACAATAACGTCTCAATACTTAGCTTGTGAGACGCAGGGCCAGGTCCCTGAGGGATGAGTGCTCCGTCCGGCAGGGTCCTGAAAGGGCTGCGGATGGAGACCGGTCTCCTGCAAAGCAGTGAGAACCGTGCTGGCTCCCACTTCAAGCCAGAGCCCGAGGGATGGTGAAGGAGCGCGGCATGTAAGGCTCCAGCCTTGAAATCAACCTTAACAACACCGTCGACACAGTGGGGTGAGAAGGGACATGCCGGGAGTCCAGGCTTGGACCCGCTTTTCTTCAAACTCTTTAAAATGAAAATCAGATGAGAATGCATGAATGTGGATGTGTGCCTCCTGAACAAAAAGCATTGAACTGGCTATATTTGGTTATCCAGGGGGTGTATATGCTAGGAGGGAGGAGCTACACTTTTTAGTGTAGTACTTTGTGTGTCCTCCGGAGGCAGAAGCTATACACCCATGGTCTGGGTCTCCCATAAGGAACGAGAAAGACAGAAGGGTCGGCAACGAGAAAGGCCAAGGAGAATGGCCGGAAGAGCGACACCAGGACAGGAAAATTTTCCAAGTCTTGTGATAGATCTTGACGGAGGAAGACTTACGGGCCCGAGTCATAGTGGAGATGACTTCAGGAGGAATACCAGAAGCCGTCAAAATCCAGGACTCAAGAGCCACGCCGTCAATTTGAGTGCCGCAGAATTCGGGCGGAAAAACGGACCTTGCGAGAGCAGGTCTGGACGGTCCGGAAGATGCCACGGCATCTCCACGGACAGTTGGAGCAGGTCCGGATACCAAGCTCACCTGGGCCAGTCTGGTGCAATGAGGATGACTCGACGGCCCTCCATTCTGATCTTGCGCAGGACTCTGGGCAAGAGAGCTAGAGGGGGAAACACGTAGGACAGACGAAACTGGGACCAGTCTTGAACCAGAGCGTCCGCGGCGAAGGCCTGAGGATCGTGGGAGCGAGCCACGTAAACCGGAACCTTGTTGTTGTGACGGGATGCCATTAGGTCTGGAGTGCCCCACTTGCGGCAGATTGACTGAAACACTGCCGGGTGCAGGGACCACTCGCCACCGTCCACGGATTGACGGCTGAGATAATCTGCCTCCCAGTTTTCTACGCCAGGGATGTGGACTGCGGATATGGTGGACTTGGAGTCCTCCGCCCATTGAACAATGCGTTGGACCTCCAACATTGCCAGGCGGCTGCGTGTCCCGCCTTGGTGATTGATGTAGGCAACCGTTGTCGCGTTGTCTGACTGGACTCGAATGTGCCTGCCCGCCAACAGGTGGTGAAAGGCTAGGAGAGCTAGAAGCGCAGCTCTGGTTTCCAGCACATTGATTGAAAGGGCTGACTCGGACGGAGTCCAAGTGCCCTGTGCTCTGTGGTGGAGATGTACCGCTCCCCAGCCGGAAAGGCTAGCATCCGTGGTGAGAATCACCCAGGACGGAGTCAGGAAGGAGTGCCCCTGGGACAGGGAGAGGGGTCGAAGCCACCACTGAAGAGAGCTCCTGGTCCGTGGCGACAGAGCCACTAACCTCTGTAAGGAGGAAGGCCGCTTGTCCCAACAGCGGAGAATGTCCAGCTGCAGAGGACGCAGATGGAACTGGGCAAAGGGAACCGCCTGCATGGAGGCCACCATTTGACCCAGCACCTGCATCAGGCGCCTGAGGGAATAACGGCGGGGCCTCAGGAGAGAGCGCACCGCTAGCTGGAGAGACTGCTGTTTGATTAAGGGCAACTTCACAAGTGCTGGCAAAGTCTCGAACTGCATCCCTAGGTACGTGAGACTCTGGGTCGGAGTCAGAGTGGAATTGGGAAGATTGACAATCCACCCGAATTGGGCTAGGGTGGCGAGAGTGAGTGAAACACTCCGCTGACAGTCTGCGCTGGATGTACCCTTGACCAGAAGGTCGTCCAGATAAGGAAGCACTGCTAACCCCTGGAGGTGCAGGACCGCAATCACTGCCGCCATGACCTTGGTGAATACCCGAGGGGCCGTGGCTAACCCGAAGGGGAGAGCCACGAATTGGAAATGATCCTCTCCTATCGCAAAACGTAGCCAACGCTGATGTGACACTGCGATTGGCACATGTAGATAGGCATCTCTGATGTCGATGGACGCCAGGAACTCCCCTTGGGTCATAGAGGCAATGACTGATCGCAGAGACTCCATGCGAAAATGCCGCACCCGGACATGCTTGTTGAGAAGCTTGAGATGCAGGATGGGCCGGAAGGTACCGTCCTTTTTTTGAACTAGGAAGAGATTTGAGTAAAAACCTCTGAACCGTTCCTGAGTGGGAACTGGGACAATCACTCCGTTTGCCTGCAAGGACGCCACGGCCTGCGAGAAGGCGGCGGCCTTGGAGCAGGGGGGAGTTGAGAGAAAAAAATCTGTTTGGAGGGCTGGAAGAGAATTCTATCCTGTAGCCGTGAGATATGATGTCTCTCACCCACTGATCGGAGACTTGCTTTAACCAAGCGTCGCCAAAGTGGGAGAGCCTGCCACCGACTAAGGACGTGGCTGGAGCGGGCCGAGAGTCATGAGGAAGCTGCCTTAGTGGCAGAACCTCCTGCGGTCTTCTGCGGACGCGCTTTTGGGCGCCAGTTGGATTTCTGATCCTTGGCTGAGTTAGCGGACGAGGCGGAAGGCTTAGAGGATGACCAGTTGGAGGAACGAAAGGAACGAAACCTCGATTGATTCCTACCCTGGGCGGGTTTCCTGGTCTTGGTTTGTGGCATGGAAGTACTCTTCCCGCCAGTAGCTTCTTTAATGATTTCATCCAGCTGTTCACCAAACAGCCGTGAACCAGCAAAAGGGAGCCCAGCAAGAAACTTCTTGGAAGAAGCATCTGCCTTCCACTCTCGAAGCCACAAAATCCTGCGGATAACAAGAGAATTAGCTGAAGCCACCGCAGTGCGGTGAGCAGCCTCTAGCATGGCAGACATGGCATAAGATGAAAAGGCTGAAGCCTGAGCAGTTAAGGTAACCATCTCAGGCATAGATTCCTTGGTGAGGGAATGCATCTCCTCTAGAGAAGCAGAGATGGCTTTGAGAGCCCACACTGCTGCAGAAGACGGGGAAAACGCGGCCCCCGCAGCTTCATACACAGATTTGGCCAGAAGGTCAATCTGACGGTCAGTGGAATCCTTAAGTGAGGTGCCGTCAGCCACCGACACAACGGTCCGGGCTGATAGCCTAGACACCGGAGGGTCTACCTTTGGGGAGTGAGACCACTCCTTGACCACCTCAGGTGGAAATGGAAACCGGTCATCAGAACCACGCTTTGGAAAGCGTTTGTCAGGGCAGGCCCTGGGTTTGGTCACAGCGGTCTGAAAACTGGAGTGGTTAAAGAACACACTCTTCACTCTCTTAGGCGAGGTAAACTGATGTTTTTCTGTCAAAGAGAGTTGCTCCTCTGACACTGGCGGATTGAGATCCAGCACAGAATTAATAGAAGCAATCAAATCACTAAGATCTGAGTCACCCTCAGAGAAATCGATGGGATACATAGCCTCCGAGCCCCCAGTGAGGGCATCCTCCTCATCTTGAGAGTCAGCTCTTGACAGAGCCGTGGGATGGGGAGGGGGAGGAAACCCTGCGCCTTCTCTTAGAAGGACGGGGTCTGGGATCAGATGATGAATCCTCCGTGAGCTCTGATGGACGGAGGTCAGAGGATAGGAGTCCTCTGTCAAGAGTATTAGAGGCACCCTGTGAGGGGGGCTGATGCATATTCATCAAAGTCCTGGACAAAAGTCCCATGGACTCAGCAAATGACTGGGATATGGACCTAGAAAAAAGAGAATTTTGTTACTTACCGTAAATTCTTTTTCTTATAGTTCCGTCATGGGAGACCCAAACCATGGGTGTATAGCTTCTGCCTCCGGAGGACACACAAAGTACTACACTCAAACGTGTAGCTCCTCCCTCCTAGCATATACACCCCCTGCTAGCCAGTCCTAGCCAGTTTAGTGCAAAAGCTGAAGGAGGACATCCACCCACAAGTAGAGACAGAGTAAAACCCGGAACAACCGGAACCTCTGTCTGCAACAACAACAGCCGGTGAAGACACACGGAACAAGAAACCTGCCAACAGGCAATAGGGAGGGTGCTGGGTCTCCCATGACGGAACTATAAGAAAAAGAATTTACGGTAAGTAACAAAATTCTCTTTTTCTTTATCGTTCCTATGGGAGACCCAAACCATGGGACGTTCTAAAGCAGTCCATGGGTGGGAATAAACAGACAAACTGAGAAGTAGGCGAAACCTAACTTCACAAATGGGCGACAGCCGCCTGAAAAAAGCGTCTGCCCAAGCCCGCGTCTGCCGAAGCATGAGCCTGCATTGGGTAGTGCTTCGAAAAGGTATGCAGACTAATCCAAGTGGCAGTCTGACAGACCTGGTGAGCCGTAGCCTGGTGCTTGAAAGCCCAAGAGGCACCGACAGCTCTGGTCAAGTGTGCCCTGATCCCAGGCGGGGAAGGCACTTGAGTACACTGGTAGGCATCGGAAATGGCCGACCTAAGACGAACCAGGGTCGGCGTAGATGCCGAGAGACCGCTACGCTGACTAGTGGTCAGCACCAGAGAGAGGTGCACCGCCTAATAACAGCGGTGCGAGACACAAAGATCCGGAGCGCCCGCACCAGATCCAGGATATGCAACGCTTTTTCAAAGCGATGAACAGGAGCCGGACAAAAGGAAAGCAGGGAAAATGCCCCGGTTAAGGTGGAAGCAGCAACCACCTTAGGGAGAAAGTCCGGAGTCGGACGGAGACCACCTTGTCTTGATGAAAAAACAAAAAAAGGGGGCGACTCAGAAGAGAGTGCAGCCAAAACAGAGACTCTCTTGAGGGAAATTATGGCCACTAGAAAGACCACTTTCTGTGAAAAACGAAACAAAGAAACCTCCCTGAGAGGCTCAAAGGGGGGTTTCCGGAAACCGTGAGGACCGGATTAAGGTCCCAGGGCTCCATAGGCCGCCGGTAAGGCGGAATAATGTGAGATGCGCCCTTGAAGGAGCGCACCTGAGCCAGCCGGATGATACGCCGCTGGCACACACTGACAGAGCCAAGAGCTGTCCCTTAAAGAGGGATAGTCCTAAGCTGTAGACCGGACTGTAGAAGGGACAGGAGGGTCGGCAAGGCCAAAAGGCCAAGGACACTTCGGAGCTCGAGTCATAGTGGAGATAACTTCAGGAGGGATACCAGAAATCGTCAAGATCCAGGACTCAAGAGCCACGCCGTCAATCTGAGAATCCAGAATTCTGGCGGAAAAAAACGGACCCTTTGAGAGAAGGTCTGGACGGTCCGGAAGATGCCTTGGCAACACTACGGACAGATGGAGCAGGTCAGGGTACTAAGCTTGCCTGGGCCAGTCTGGAGTATGAGAATGACCCGACGGCCCTCCTTACTGATCTTGCGCAGGATTCTGGGCAAGAGCTAGAGGGTGAAACACGTAAGACAGACGAAGCTGGGACCAAACATGCACCAGTGCGTCTGCCGCAAAAACCTGAGGATCGTGGACCGCGGATGGACAGCTGAGATAATCTGCCTCGCAGTCTTCACGTCTGGGATGTGGGCTGCGGATATGGTGGACTAGGAGTCCTTCGTCCACTGAAGAATGCGTTGAGCCTCCAACATTACCAGGCGGCTGAGTGTGCCGCCCTGGAGGTTGATGTAGGTAAACGCTGTCACGTCGTCTGACTGGACTCGAATGTGCCCAGCCGCCAACAGATGGTGAAAGGCTAGGAGAGCTAGAAACACAGCTCTGATTTCCAGCACATTGATCCAGAGGGCTGATTCGGACAGAGTCCAAGCGCCCTGCGCTCCGTGGTGGAGAAACACTGCTCCCCAGTCGGATGGACTAGTATCCTGGTGAGGATCACCCGGGACGGGGCCAGGAAGGAGCGTCCCTGAGACAGAGTGGCCGAAGCCACCACTGAAACGAGCCCCTGGTCTGTGGCGAAGCCACCACCCCGTGGAAGGAGGAAGTTCGCTTGTTCCAACAGCGGAAAATATCCAGCCTCCGAGGAGGAGAAACTGGGCAAGGGAATCGCTTCCATTGACGCCACCATATGATCCAGTACCTGTATTCGGTGCCTGATGGAACGACGTCGACCGCCAGCAGAGGGACTACTGTTTGACTAAGGGCAGCTTCACAAGTGCCGACAGAGTCTCGAATTGCGTCCCTGGGTACGTGAACTTCTGGTTCGAAGTCAGAGTGGTCTTGGACAGAATGACAAGCCACCCGAATTGGTTAGCGTGGCGAGAGTGAGCGAGGCACTCTGCTAAGAGTCTGCACTGGATGAAGCCCCGACAAGAAGGCCGTTCAGGGCAAAAGATCACTGCAAACCTCTAGGGGTGCAGGACCCTAATCACAGCTGCCCCAACCTTGAGAGTACTCGAGGGGCCGTGGCTAACTCCAAGGGAAGAGCCACGAATTGGACCACTCCGATTGCAAAACGTAGCCAACGCTGGTGAGAAGCTGCGATTGGCACATGCAAATAGACATCTCTGATGTCGATGGATGCTAGGGAATGTCCTTGGGTTATCAATTGATCCGGTGAAAACACCTGGAACAAGACCGAGACTCCATGTGAAAACGCAGCACCTGAACATGCTTGAAAAGCTTGAGATCCAGGTCGGAAGTACCTGCCCTCTACGGGGACTAGGAATAGATTTAAGCAGAATCTCAGAACCGTTCCCAATTGGGAACCGGTACAATTACTTGGAACAGGGGGGAGTTGACAGAAAAAATCTGTTTGGCGGGTGGATAGAATTCTATCCTGTAGCCATGGAGAAGTAATCCCGCCCCCACTGATCGGAGACGTGTTAAAATCATACGTCGCCAAAGTGGAAGAGCCTGCCACCGACCAAGGACGTTGCTGGCGTGGCCAGATAGCCCGGAGGAAGCTGACTTAGTGGCAGCATCTCCTGCGGTTTCTGAAGACGCGGCTTCGAGCGCCATTTGGGTTTTACGATCCTTGGCCGAACTAGTGGACGAGGCCGAGGGCTTAGAAAACGCTCAGATGGAGGAACGCAAGAACGAAAACCTCCGCTGATTCCTGCCCTGGACATGTTTCCTGATTTGGGATTGTGGCATGGAAGAACTCTTCCCGCCAAAAGCTTCCTTAACAATTTCATTCAGTTGTTTTCGAAAGACTGGTCCCAACAAAAGGGAGCCCAGCAAGGAACTTCTATAGAAGCATCTGCCTTCCACTTCCGAAGCCACAGGAGCCTGCGGATAGCGAGGAAAGTAGCCGAGGCCACCGCGGTGCGGTGAGAGTCTCCAGCATGGCAGACATGGCATAGGATGAAAAGGCTGAATCTGGAAGTTCAGGCAGCAATTTCGGGCATAGAGTCCCTGTGAGGGAACGCATCTCCTCTAGAGAAGCAGAGGAGGCTACGAAAGCCCGCACTGCTATAAAGCTGAGGAGAACGAAGCTCCTGCCGCCCCTAAACAGATTTGGCCAGAAGGACAACCTGGTGGACAGCAAAACTATAAATGAGGAGCCATCAGCCACTGATATAACGGCCCGGACTGAGCCACCCTTGGTGAATGAGCCCACTCCTTAACCACCACTGGTGGAAAGGGAAACAGTCATCAGAACCACGCTTCATGGGAAGCGTCTGTCAGAGCAGACTCTGGGCTTGGTCACAGAGGCCTGAAAAACTGGAGTGGTTAAGGAACACACTCCTTGTTCTCATAGGCAAGGTAACTCCGGCGGATTAAGGTCCAGTACAAAAGTAATGTACAGTGGGATCCCTATAGAGGTGCCGTCAGCCACTGATACAACTATCCGGGCTGAAAGTCTAGACACTGGAGGGACCACCCTTGGCGAATTAGCTCACTCCTTGACCACCACTTGTGGGAGGGAGAAACAGTCATCAGAACTCCGCTTTGGGGTCTGACAGGACAGGCTGTGGGCCTGGACACAGTGGGCTGAAAACTAGAGTGGTAAGGAACACACTCCTTGTTCTGTTTAAGGTATACTGATGCCTTTCTGCCAGCGGGGAGTGCTCCCCTGATACAGGCGGATGGAGGTCCAGTACAAGTATAATGGACGCAATCCCATCATTAGCATCTGCGTCACCTTCGGACAGATCAATGGTACATAAAGTAGCGTCCGAGCCCCTGGTAGGGACATCCTCCTCGTCCAGTGAGTCAGCTCGTGAATCAGAGCTGCGGGACGGGGAAGGACAGGGGACCCTGCGTCTCCATTTTAGGAGGACGGGGTCTGAGACCAGAAGGAGAGTCCTCCGTGAGCTTTGCTGAGCGAGTAGCAGCAGAAACACCCTGAGAAGGGGGCTAATGCATGCTCCGCAGAGTCCGGGACGGTCATCCCCTGGAAAGAGCGGATTCTGCCCAAACCGGGGGTTCAGCCACCGAAGCCGGAGCAGCTGGAGGGACCACTGATGAGCCTCCAGGCTGACCCTGCGTCTCCTGTGTCTATGTGCTCGGTACAGGCCGTACGAGTCTTCATACTGCAAATTAAAAACAGCCCTGCAGCCTTGCTCTGATGTGACTGTGTAACTGCATGAGAGGACACACATAAGCTAGGGACCCCAACGTAGAGAAATACTTTGGCGTAGTGTTGGGGCTCTATTGCATTGATCAATTCAGTAGCTAAATTTCTCTTGATTCATATGTTCATGGCAGTAATGCAGATTCCATTTTTCACATTTTCACTTTACATATAGCTATTGGATTTTTCAAGTCAGTATTCACACAGCAGTTTCTGCTATTCCATGTATTCCCCTTACATAGTCACTGGTGTGCATACCTTATCTCCCCATAGTGATGTTTTTTTAGGTTTTTGCACCCAGTTCAGACTTAGAATGGTGTTCCAAACGTTATCCTTATTGTTAGTATTTTTTCGTTTGGGAACCCTCCCCAACCACACCTATTGCCAATCCATATCATACGCATATATAGCCTGGGTCTCAGCTTCCCATACACGGTAAGTTTTTTAACTGCATGAGAGGACACACATAAGCTAGGGACCCCAACGTAGAGAAATACTTTGGCGTAGTGTTGGGGCTCTATTGCATTGATCAATTCAGTAGCTAAATTTCTCTTGATTCATATGTTCATGGCAGTAATGCAGATTCCATTTTTCACATTTTCACTTTACATATAGCTATTGGATTTTTCAAGTCAGTATTCACACAGCAGTTTCTGCTATTCCATGTATTCCCCTTACATAGTCACTGGTGTGAATACCTTATCTCCCCATAGTGATGTTTTTTTAGGTTTTTGCACCCAGTTCAGACTTAGAATGGTGTTCCAAACGTTATCCTTATTGTTAGTATTTTTTCGTTTGGGAACCCTCCCCAACCACACCTATTGCCAATCCATATCATACGCATATATAGCCTGGGTCTCAGCTTCCCATACACGGTAAGTTTTTTAACTGCATGAGAGGACACACATAAGCTAGGGACCCCAACGTAGAGAAATACTTTGGCGTAGTGTTGGGGCTCTATTGCATTGATCAATTCAGTAGCTAAATTTCTCTTGATTCATATGTTCATGGCAGTAATGCAGATTCCATTTTTCACATTTTCACTTTACATATAGCTATTGGATTTTTCAAGTCAGTATTCACACAGCAGTTTCTGCTATTCCATGTATTCCCCTTACATAGTCACTGGTGTGCATACCTTATCTCCCCATAGTGATGTTTTTTTAGGTTTTTGCACCCAGTTCAGACTTAGAATGGTGTTCCAAACGTTATCCTTATTGTTAGTATTTTTTCGTTTGGGAACCCTCCCCAACCACACCTATTGCCAATCCATATCATACGCATATATAGCCTGGGTCTCAGCTTCCCATACACGGTAAGTTTTTTAACTGCATGAGAGGACACACATAAGCTAGGGACCCCAACGTAGAGAAATACTTTGGCGTAGTGTTGGGGCTCTATTGCATTGATCAATTCAGTAGCTAAATTTCTCTTGATTCATATGTTCATGGCAGTAATGCAGATTCCATTTTTCACATTTTCACTTTACATATAGCTATTGGATTTTTCAAGTCAGTATTCACACAGCAGTTTCTGCTATTCCATGTATTCCTCTTACATAGTCACTGGTGTGCATACCTTATCTCCCCATAGTGATGTTTTTTTAGGTTTTTGCACCCAGTTCAGACTTAGAATGGTGTTCCAAACGTTATCCTTATTGTTAGTATTTTTTCGTTTGGGAACCCTCCCCAACCACACCTATTGCCAATCCATATCATACGCATATATAGCCTGGGTCTCAGCTTCCCATACACGGTAAGTTTTTTAACTGCATGAGAGGACACACATAAGCTAGGGACCCCAACGTAGAGAAATACTTTGGCGTAGTGTTGGGGCTCTATTGCATTGATCAATTCAGTAGCTAAATTTCTCTTGATTCATATGTTCATGGCAGTAATGCAGATTCCATTTTTCACATTTTCACTTTACATATAGCTATTGGATTTTTCAAGTCAGTATTCACACAGCAGTTTCTGCTATTCCATGTATTCCCCTTACATAGTCACTGGTGTGCATACCTTATCTCCCCATAGTTTTGCTCTGATGTGAGACATGCTGCAGAGGTGGGGGCTCTGACCAGAGTGGCCCCCAGCAGAGTATATAACAGATAAAATAAGCAGCTGCACAAACCGGAGGTTGTGGCTGCTAGGCCGTTTAATAGACATTTTTGTGCCCCCAGTCCCTCAGCCCAGGCCCCCACCTGTCACAATGTGGAATCTCTGTGCCTATGCAGGCACAGAGAACGCTGAGAAAATGGCGACCGGAGCGAGGAGAGGGGGCGGGGCCTACTCTGAGAGCGGCAAATGAGGTAGACAGGGGAGGGAATCCTTCCTCAGTGAGGAGTGTCCCTTCCCTGTGCTGCACAGCCGCTGGGCGGAGCCATCCTGTCTCTCTGCGTGACTGACAAGCAGAGGCAGTGGAAACCGAAACTAGGCCTCAGGCGAAGCCGGGGCCTAGATTTAAACATGCGGCCGGCGTGCAGGCACCATCGGCGCGGTTCTCCAGTGAAAACTGGAGAACCGGCCGGAAATGTTAACACAAACATAAAACACACTCTCCCCACAAAATAAAGTATAAAGGACCCCTGGAAAGACCACTTTCTGTGGTAATAACGTCTCATGTACTTAGCTTGTGAGACGCAGGTGCCAGGTCCCTGGGGGATGAGCGCACCGTCCGACAGGATCCTGAACAGGGCTGTGGATGGAGACCGGTCTCCTGCAAAGCAGTGAGAACCGTGTTGGCTCCCACTTCAAACCAGAGCCTCTCAGAGGGTGTTGAAGGAGCGCGGCATGTGAAGGCTCCAGCCTTGGAAAATCAACCTTAACAGCACCGCCGACACAGTGGGGTGAGAAGGGACATGCCGGGAGTCCAGACTGGACCCGCTTTTCTTCCAAATCTTTGATCCAAAGAAAAAAATCAAAAATCAGAGAATGCATGTGCGTGTGACCTCCTGAAACACAAAGCATTGAACTGGCTAGGACTGGCTAGCAGGGGGTGTATATGCTAGGAGGGAGGAGCTACACGTTTGAGTGTAGTACTTTGTGTGTCCTCCGGAGGCAGAAGCTATACACCCATGGTTTGGGTCTCCCATAGGAACGATAAAGAAAGGACTCTACCCAGGCCGGGGGTTCAATCACAGGTGCAGCAGCAGCCTGAGAGACCACTGGGCCTTGCTCCTTGTGTGAGACATGCTGCTGGTATACAGAGGTCCACAACCGGAGACCGGCTGTGGCTTACCAGACCGCTGAGCGCGGTGTTGTGTGCCCTCCAGATCCCGAAGCCCGGTCCCCCAGTCGCAGCACCTCAGCAGAGATGCAGAATGCAGGATGTCCCAGAGCAGAGTGAACTCTGCCTGAGAAATGACTAGGGGGCGTTCCTATAAAAGAGCGGGAACTGGAGGGCTATAGAGACCTGCAGGGAAGGAGGGACGCCCCAGCAGTGGGGAGTGTCCCTCCCCTGTGTAGAACGGCCGCCGGGAGGAGCCGAACCTGTCCCTCTGCATGAGTGACATGCGAGGGCAGGAAAATGAAACTAGGCCTCCGGCGAAGTCAGGGCCTAAATTTAAGCGGCGAGGCCGACAAGCAGGCACCATCGGCGCGGTTCTCAGGCAAAAGCTAGAGAATCCGCCGGAAAAGTTAAAACAATCACATACAGCATACTCTCCCCTTACAATAAAGAACCGGGACCCCCAACATAAACGTCTCAGGTACTTAGCTGCTGAGACGCAGGGCCATGTCCCTGGGGATGAGTGCTCCGGTCCAACAGAATCCTCAAGGGGCTGTGGATGGAGACCGGACTCCTGCCAGGCATGGAGACCGTGCTGGCTCCCACTTCAAGCCAGAGCCCAGAAGGGATGGTGAAGGAGTGCGGCATGTAAGGCTGCAGCCTTGTAAATCAACCTTAACAACACCGCCGACACAGTGGGGTGAGAAGGGACATGCCGGGAGTCCAGACATGGACCCGCTTTTCTTCAAACTCTTTCCAAAAGTCAAACAAATCAGATGAGAATGCATGTGTGGATGTATGCCTCCTGACACAAAGCAATAAACTGGCTAGGACTGGCTACCAGGGGGTGTATAAGCTCAGAGGGAGGAGCTACACTTTTAAGTGTAGTACTTTGTGTGTCCTCCGGAGGCAGAAGCTAAACACCCATGGTATGGGTCTCCCAAAGGAACGATAAAGAAAAGATTATAAACATCCTTCCTTTCACCTTGCCGCTCATCTCTATGGACCCGCAGCTCTTCACATTCACTAGTATGGTCCTCTCCGTATCTTCTGATCCTTGCTGTAATCACTGAAATCCACGGACCTCTCACTCTGAGCCTGGAATTCCGACTCCGATGAGGTTTGGGATGCTTCTGCACATGCGCAAGCAAGGACACAGAGCACAGCATGACGTTATGCACGATTGCGTAAAACCTCACTCATCAGAGTCAAGAACCGTGCTCAGTGTGAGAGGTCTGGGGATTTCAGCACAAGAGTCAGGAATCAGAAGATGCAACAACGCCTAAATGGATGATGGTGAGGAACGGGAAGGCCGGACATGTGAGCATAAGATTTTTTTGATATTTTACTAGAACGTTTCTTATGCACTGGTGTCTGGATAGACACCAGATAATAAGGTTCATTACAGTCGCACAGAATAATTTCTCTGTAAATTGAATTTCCCCGGAAAATATGAGCGAAAAGACTATTTCAAATTCTGACAGATCTGCTCATCTATACTGCTCACCCATCATATATATATAATGATTTCCCAAAAATGGTTAAAAAGTAAAAATGTAGTCAGTGGGTAAGGCTTGTTGCTGTTAGGATTAGAATGATAATTCCAATACACCGCATGTATGATCACTCACAGAGCTGCTCACGAGCCTGTTGTCACATGGATGCCAGCTTACGTCCCGCACACAGGCTTTATGATTGGCCAGTTTCATCACTATCTTACCCGTTAACAAGTCGTAAACTGAAAAAAGAAAACGAGAAGATGACAAGTTAGAACATGCTAATTAACAATACATTCTCTAGTGTTCTGGAATAGCTTTACATTATCCTTTGCTTAATACATTCACTTACCCACAACTCGGCCAGTTGAGCACCCACTGTAGACATATTGCTGACCAGTGCTGTTTGCAGGTGAGAAGCGGCACCTGATCAAAGTGTGCAGGACACCATGGCCACGGTAAGTCATCAGAGATGTGTCCCCAGGAAGGCGCTTTTTCCTGAGAGCTTGAAAATATGCAAAGCAATAAATGTAATAGAAAGGCAAAATAATATAAACACTTTGGGGTTAACTGAAGAGGGTTAATCACCTTTCTTGGGCACTTGTTGCCACCTGTAATCCCAGTTCTGTTGGGTGATTGCTCTACGCGAGGCCTCAAGCCCCTCTGGACCTGAAAATCGACGAATGTCCCATAGCTTAATGCTTTGATCTTTTGAGTTAGAAAGCAGATATCTTGCATCACCCTGGGATTAGAAAAAAAAAATATTGTTATGGATGCAGAAAAAAAATTAAATTGAACAAACAGTTGCCAAACCTGAAAAAGAGAAGTGAAGAGAAGATGGAGACATTAAAAGACAAGTAACGTTGGCACAAGTTCTTTCAAAATATGCAACTGGAAAAGACACAGAGATGACAATTTGGCAAAAAATGAGTGAGAAACCAGAGATCAAAAGATGTAATACTCAAGTTAAAAGATAATATAAAAAAACCCTAAGTAATACAGATCACAGTGTGAAGCAAAATGAGAAAAAAAATATATCAAAGCAACATATGATATCCTAACTCCATTGTTTTCACCTTGCTGTCAATGAATGTGATACCATCCTGGTGTCCAGCTAAGAGGCCCACTGGTTTGGCATCATCCTCGCGCATTGTTCGACGATCCCAAACTTTACAAAGAGCATCATCGCCTCCAGAATACAAGATGTGACAGCTATCATCAGCAAATGAGACAGCATTGACATCATCCTCATGAGCACCAATCTAGGAGGAAGCAGAAAAAAAATTGCAGCCGAAAAATTTAAACTTGGAAAAAGTATTAGAACGAAAACCGAGCACCGGGATGAAAAGAGGGGACAGGGAAAACGTGATGAAAAGGTTCAGAAATAAGATTTGAGTAACGATGGTGTTGTACCTTCAGTATTCGACAGTTTTGTTCTAAGTCGTACACATACACACATCCGTCATTGGCTCTGTGAAAACAAAGTACATGATCTATATAAGTTCTACATCCAGCTTTCCAGGATATGTCCTCAGGTGTCCGTATCCTTTGAACTACTATTAAATTAATTTCAAGACTGTAAAGGTATAAAAGGTATATAAAGGTGATTCCCAACTCTGTGGTCTGAAACTATGTCAAGAACTAGGGTCATTTGCCAGTTATATCTGAGGAATAACCAACTTGGCTGATATTACATGCTTTACAAGTTGTCTTAAGGTGATGGGAAATGTAGTTCTACTAGCAACTAGCTAACTAGGCAACTTTAACATTTAGGACTAAAGGAAAAATGTAATATGGCCTATGTGCTGTAAAGGCATTTATCCGTGCCCTGCTAGACCCAAAATGACATGTGGTCATGTAATGTGCCTGATTCATATGCCTTCATTCATTGTGATGAGCAACCTTTCCCTTAGAAGAAGCTAGGCGAAACGCAAGTTGGTAAACCCTTTCTGGACTACTAGGGTGGGGAGAGATCAAATGAGGGAGAGAAAAGAGTTCTATTTTGCATACAATTCTTTATAAATACAAATAGCAGAGGTCAGCCATACCGTGCACCTGAATTTTGCATTTGGAATATTGCTTGTATATTAGGCACACACCTACATATACATTAACAACAGTGTGGCGCTTTTATTCTATAGTTACAAGCACAAACATAATGAATAAAAGCATACTAATTGGGTGTGCGCACTGCATATCACATGACCACGTGTCCGTTTGCGTCAAACTGTGACGCTCATCGTAACGTACAACAGCGCTCATGGCATTTCCATTAGTCTGGTAGGATGCTGCATGATTGGGAGCCATAGAGATCAAATAAACATGGCTGTAACAATATTTCAGCTTTACTTCTACTAGTGACAAGGGAGTGGGTAATAGATTAATATAGATCAGTGACACATGAGAAGGAAGAAGGGAATTTTGTTTACTTACCGTAAATTCCTTTTCTTCTAGCTCCTATTGGGAGACCCAGACAATTGGGTGGATAGCTTCTGCCTCCGGAGGCCACACAAAGTATTACACTTTAAAAAGTGTAACCCCTCCCCTCTGCCTATACACCCTCCCGTGCATCACGGGCCCATCAGTTTTGGTGCCAAAGCAGGAAGGAAGAAACTTATAAATTGGTCTAAGGTAAATTCAATCCGAAGGATGTTCGGAGAACTGCAAACCATGAACCAAAAGAACAATTCAACATGAACAACATGTGTACACAAAAGAACAACAGCCCGAAGGGAACAGGGGCGGGTGCTGGGTCTCCCAATAGGAGCTAGAAGAAAAGGAATTTACGGTAAGTAAACAAAATTCCCTTCTTCTTTGTCGCTCCATTGGGAGACCCAGACAATTGGGACGTCCAAAAGCAGTCCCTGGGTGGGTAAAAGAATACCTCGATAAAAAGAGCCGAAAACGGCCCCCTCTTACAGGTGGGCAACCGCCGCCTGAAGGACTCGCCTACCTAGGCTGGCATCTGCCGAAGCATAGGCATGCACCTGATAGTGTTTCGTGAAAGTGTGCAGACTCGACCAGGTAGCCGCCTGACACACCTGCTGAGCCGTAGCCTGGTGCCGCAATGCCCAGGATGCACCTACGGCTCTGGTAGAATGGGCTTTCAGCCCTGAAGGAATCGTAAGCCCAGAAGAACGGTAGGCTTCAAGAATCGGTTCCTTGATCCACCGAGCCAAGGTTGACTTGGAAGCCTGCGACCCCTTACGCTGGCCAGCGACAAGGACAAAGAGCGCATCAGAACGGCGCAGGGGCGCCGTGCGAGAAATGTAGAGCCGGAGTGCTCTCACCAGATCTAGCAAGTGCACATCCTTTTCACATTGGTGAACTGGATGAGGGCAAAAAGAAGGTAAGGAGATATCCTGATTGAGATGAAAAGGGGATACCACCTTATGGAGAAATTCCGGGACCGGACGCAGAACCACCTTATCCTGGTGAAACACCAGGAAGGGGGCTTTGCATGACAGCGCTGCTAGCTCAGACACTCTCCGAAGTGATGTGACTGATGGGCCCGTGATGCACGGGAGGGTGTATAGGCAGAGGGGATGGGTTACACTTTTTAAAGTGTAATACTTTGTGTGGCCTCCGGAGGCAGAAGCTATACACCCAATTGTCTGGGTCTCCCAATGGAGCGACAAAGAAAGAGATTTGATTAACAAATAAGTCAGACTTTTGTTAGCATTAGCCAGCTCCATATGACTACTTTGCCGGAGTCTTTCTGATATATGAGCCTTCTTATAAAAGTAATGAAGCATATTGCCTCAAATGAATCTAGAAACAGATATCCTACTGTCTGGTATTAGAACATCTCTATATTACAGTATAAAGCCTGCTTTACATGTTACTATTTCGTATACAATATCGTATGCGATCGTAAACGCCCCCATAGTATGTGCGGCACGTTCAATTTGTTGAATGTGCCGCACAAACGATTAACCCCCGTCAACCTTCCATACGACCTCGATGTGGGCGGCGAACGTCCACTTCCTGGAGTGGGAGGGACGTTCGGCGTCACATCGACGTCACGCGGCAGCCGGCCAATAGAAGCGGAGGGGCGAAGATGAGCGGGACGTAAACATCCCGCCCACCTCCTTCCTTCTGCATCGCCGGCGGGAGCCGCAGGACGCAGGTAAGATCTGTTCATCGTTCCCGGGGTGTCACACCATCTGACATTCAATTTTTAGGAATTGAACGACGTGCATGCGATGAACGGTTTAACGTTCAATCGCAATCGCACGTACCTGTCACACACTACAATGCACCTAATGATGCCGGATGTGCGTCACTTACGACGTGATCCCGCCGACACATCGTAAGATATATTGTAGCGTGTAAAGCGGGCTTTACAGAGACAAATTGTACAATACCTAAAATAAAAACAAAATATGCAAATACCCTGTAGTAAGTACCGTATTTTTCATTTTATAAGACGCACCCCCAAATTTAGAGATAAAAAGGGTAAAAAAAAATGTGAGGTCCGTTTTATAATCCGGTGGTGTCTTATTGGAGGGGGCGGCAGCGGTGGTGGAGCGGGGGTCACAGGAGGCAGGGGCGGTGCTGGAGCATGCGATGCTGCAGGCGGTGCAGAAGGGGGCCCAGATGCTCACTGCGGGCTGGCGCTGCTCTGTGCTGGGGCTTGCTGCGGGCAGTGAAGCATTGGCTATTCTGAAGATGTCGGCGGTGCGGACTTCAAAGAAATGGAGGCCAGAGTCGACGCGTGCGCAGATGAGAGCTTGAGCCGACATATCTGCGCACACGCCGACCCTGGGCGCCATTATTTGAAGCCCTTACCGTCGACATCTTCAGAATGGCCTGTGCCTCGCTGCCCGCCGCACACAGCCTCGCCGCCCGTCGCACACCGCCTCGGCGCCCGCTGCACACAGCCTCGCCGCCCGCCGCACACAGCCTCGCCGCCCGCCGCACACAGCCTCGCCGCCCGCCGCACACAGCCTCGCCGCCCGCCGCACACAGCCTCGCTGCCCGCCGCACACAGCCTCGCTGCCAGCTGCACAGAGCAGCTACTTCCAAGGTTGCACTACAGTTCAAGTTCTCTTCCTCTGAAGAGACAATTTGCAGCTATGTGATAAAAACAATATGAAAAAAAGATTAGGCCCTTTGCAATGCTTCGCAGATGAACCTTACACATGAGGGGACTGCATATATTTTCCCCTTCATTTCTTAGATTTAGGATTTGTCTGTATGTTCCTGAGATATTGCACAGGTCTGGATATGACTGCTCATGTTTACATATATATTCTATACTAGCTGTACTACCCGACTTCGCCCGGGTTAATAACTGCTGTTAACAAAATAGAATGTATTAACAAAAATGTATTCTGCACACAAAAAACACAAAACAAATAGATAGAAATGTAATTATTAAATTGTTGCCTATAATAACCAATCAGAGCTCAGATTAATTAACTGTAGGAAAATATAAGCTAAGCTGTGATTGGTTGCTATTGGCAGCCTGATAAATCTCCAGGCAACAGAAAGCCCTCCCCCCTGACAGTATATATTAGCTCACACATACACAAAATAGACCGGTCATGTGACTGACAGCTGCCGTATTTCCTATATGGTACATTTGTTGTTCTTGTAGTTTGGCTGCTTATTAATTAGATTTTTATTTTTAAAGGATAATACCAGACTTGTGTGTGTTTTATAGCGATTATGTGGCGAGGTTGGTGTATGTGTGGTGAAATGTGTGCTGAGAGTGGTATATGTGTTCAAGCACGTGGGAGTGTGTGGCGCATTTTGTGTGTGTGTTCATATCCCCGAGTGTGGTGAGTATCCCATGTCGGGGCCCCACCTTAGCAACTGTACGGTATATTCTCTTTGGCGCCATCGCTCTCATTCTTTAAGTCCCCCTTGTTCACATCTGGCAGCTGTCAATTTGCCCCCAACACTTTTCGTTTCACTTTTTCCCCATTATGTAGATAGGGGCAAAATTGATTGGTAAATTGGAACGCGTAGGGTTAAAATTTTGCCTCACAACATAGCACCCGTCACTGCCCGGGATACTAACTGTCTCTCAGTTTCTCTCAGTTTCTCTCCCATTCTCTGTCTGTCTCCCCCTCTATATATATATCTCTCTGTCTCGTTTTCTATCTCTTTGTCTATCTGTCTCTTTCCCTGTCTGTCTATCTGTGTCACTTTCCCTGTCTCTTTCCCTGTGTCTGTCTTTTTGTCTGTCTCTTAACCTGTCTCTCTCTTTCCATGTCTGTCTCTTTCCCTGTCAGTCTGTCTCTTTGTCTGTCTCTTTGTGTCTGTCTCTTACCCTGTCTATGTCTGCCTCTTTCCCTGGCTGCATTGTGACATGCCAACATTCCATATAAGGGCGTGGCTGCACGTTCTTCTGCATTTCTGGCTGCACTGTGGCTCCCAGCTCCATTCGCTTTAATGGAGGCAGGTTTTTTGGTGAATAACTGTAAAGCGCGGGGTTAAAATTTCCCCTCAAAACATAGCCTATGAGCTCTTGGGGTCCAGAAGTGTGAGTGTGCAAAATTTTGTGGCTGTAGCTGCGACGGTGCAGATGCCAATCCCGGACATACACATATTTACATACAAATACACACACACACACACACACACACACGCACACACAGCTTTATATATTAGATTGAAATGTGTCTTGCTTAGTCACATAAATCCTAAAGAAGGGAATTTTGTTTACTTACCGTAAATTCCTTTTCTTCTAGCTCTAATTGGGAGACCCAGACAATTGGTGTATAGCTACTGCCTCCGGAGGCCACACAAAGTATTACACTTAAAAGTGTAAGGCCCCTCCCCTACTGCCTATACACCCCCCGTGGGATCACGGGCTCCTCAGTTTTAGTGCAAAAGCAAGAAGGAGGAAAGCCAATAAACTGGTTTAAGCAAATTCAATCCGAAGGAATATCGGAGAACTGAAACCATTCAACATGAACAACATGTGTATACAAAAAAACAGGGGCGGGTGCTGGGTCTCCCAATTAGAGCTAGAAGAAAAGGAATTTACGGTAAGTAAACAAAATTCCCTTCTTCTTTGTCGCTCTATTGGGAGACCCAGACAATTGGGATGTCCAAAAGCAATCCCTGGGTGGGTAAAATAATACCTCGTGATAGGGCCATAAAAACGGCCCTTTTTTACAGGTGGGCAATTGCCGCCTGAAGGACTTGTCTACCTAGGCTGGCGTCCGCCGAAGCATAGGTATGCACCTGATAATGCTTGGAAAAAGTGTGCAGACTCGACCAAGTAGCCGCCTGGCACACTTGCTGAGCCGTAGCCTGGTGCCGTAATGCCCAGGACGCACCCACAGCTCTGGTAGAATGGGCCTTCAGCCCTGAGGGAACCGGAAGCCCCGCAGAACGGTAGGCTTCAAGAATTGGTTCCTTGATCCACCGAGCCAGGGTGGATTTGGAAGCTTGCGATCCTTTACGCTGGCCGGCGACAAGGACAAAGAGTGCATCCGAACGGCGCAGAGGAGCCGTGCGGGAAATGTAGATTCTGAGTGCTCTCACCAGATCCAACAAATGCAAATCCTTTTCACATTGATGAACTGGACGAGGACACAAAGAAGGTAAGGAGATATCCTGATTGAGATGAAAGGGGGATACCACCTTAGGAAGAAACTCCGGAATCGGGCGCAGAACCACCTTGTCCTGGTGAAACACCAGGAAGGGGGATTTGCATGACAGTGCTGCTAGCTCGGACACTCTCCGAAGAGATGTGACCGCTACTAGAAAGGCCACTTTCTGTGAAAGGCGAGACAGGGAAACATCCCTCAAAGGCTCGAAAGGCGGCTTCTGGAGAGCAATTAGAACCCTGTTCAGATCCCAGGGCTCTAACGGCCGCTTGTAAGGAGGGACGATATGACAAACCCCTTGCAGGAACGTGCGTACCTGAGGGAGTCGTGCTAGGCGCTTCTGAAAAAATACAGATAGCGCAGAGACTTGTCCCTTAAGGGAGCCGAGCGACAGACCTTTTTCCAACCCGGATTGCAGGAAGGAAAGAAAAGTAGGCAAAGCAAATGGCCAGGGAGAAACTTCCTGAGCAGAGCACCAAGCTAAGAATATCTTCCACGTCCTGTGGTAGATCTTAGCAGAGGTTAGTTTCCTAGCCTGTCTCATGGTGGCAATGACCTCTTGAGATAATCCTGTAGACGCTAGGATCCAGGACTCAATGGCCACACAGTCAGGCTCAGGGCCGCAGAATTCTGATGGAAAAACGGCCCTTGAGACAGCAAGTCTGGTCGGTCTGGTATTGCCCACCGTTGTCCTACCGTGAGATGCCACAGATCCGGGTACCACGACCTCCTTGGCCAGTCTGGAGCGACGAGGATGGCGCGGCGGCAGTCGGACCTGATCTTGCGTAGCACTCTGGGCAACAGCGCCAGAGGTGGGAACACATAAGGCAGCCGGAACTGCGACCAATCTTGGACTAAGGCGTCCGCCGCTAGAGCTCTGAGATCGTGAGACCGTGCCATGAAGGCCGGGACCTTGTTGTTGTGCCGGGACGCCATTAGGTCGACGTCCGGCCTCCCCCAGCGGCGACAGATTTCCAGAAACACGTCCGGGTGAAGAGACCATTCTCCTGCGTCCATCCCCTGGCGACTGAGGAAGTCTGCTTCCCAGTTTTCTACGCCCGGGATGTGAACTGCGGATATGGTGGATGCCGTGTCTTCCACCCACGTCAGAATCCGCCGGACTTCCTGGAAGGCTTGCCGACTGCGTGTCCCTCCTTGGTGGTTGATGTATGCCACCGCTGTGGAGTTGTCCGACTGAATTCGGATCTGCTTGCCTTCTAGCCACTGCTGGAAGGCTCGTAGGGCAAGATACACTGCTCTGATTTCCAGAACATTGATCTGAAGGGTGGACTCTTGCTGAGTCCACGTACCTTGAGCCCGGTGGTGGAGAAAAACTGCTCCCCACCCTGATAGACTCGCGTCCGTTGTGACCACCGCCCAGGATGGGGGTAGGAAGGACTTTCCTATGGACAGTGAGGAGGGAAGAAGCCACCACTGAAGAGAATCCTTGGCCGCCTGAGAAAGGGAGACGTTCCTGTCTAGGGACGTCGACTTCCCGTCCCATTGGCGGAGAATGTCCCATTGTAGTGGACGCAGATGAAACTGCGCAAAAGGGACTGCCTCCATTGCTGCTACCATCTTCCCTAAGAAGTGCATGAGGCGTCTCAAGGGGTGCGACTGGCCCTGAAGGAGAGATTGCACCCCTGTCTGTAGTGAACGCTGTTTGTCCAGCGGAAGCATCACTATCGCTGATAGAGTATGAAACTCCATGCCAAGGTATGTTATCGATTGGGTTGGGGTCAGATTTGACTTTGAAAAGTTGATGATCCACCCGAAACTCTGGAGAGTCTCCAGCGCAACGTTCAGACTGTGTTGGCATGCCTCTTGAGAGGGTGCCTTGACAAGTAGATCGTCCAAGTAAGGGATCACAGAGTGACCCTGAGAGTGCAGGACTGCTACTACTGCTGCCATGACCTTGGTGAAGACCCTTGGGGCTGTCGCCAGACCGAAAGGCAGGGCTACGAACTGAAGGTGTTCGTCTCCTATAACGAAGCGTAGAAAACGCTGGTGCTCTGGAGCAATCGGCACGTGGAGATAAGCATCCTTGATGTCTATTGATGCTAGGAAATCTCCTTGAGACATTGAGGCGATGACGGAGCGGAGGGATTCCATCCGGAACCGCCTGGTTTTCACGTGCTTGTTGAGCAGTTTTAGGTCCAGAACAGGACGGAAAGACCCGTCCTTTTTTGGCACCACAAACAAATTGGAGTAAAAACCGTGACCTTGCCCCTGAAGAGGAACAGGGATCACCACTCCTTCTGCCTTTAAAGAGCACACCGCCTGCAGAAGAGCCTCGGCTCGGCCGGGAGGCAGAGAAGTTCTGAAGAATCGGGTTGGAGGACGAGAACTGAACTCTATCCTGTACCCGTGAGACAGAATGTCTCTCACCCAACGGTCTTTGACATGTGGCAGCCAAATGTCGCCAAAGCGGGAGAGCCTGCCACCGACCGAGGATGCGGAGAGAGGAGGCCGAGAGTCATGAGGAAGCCGCCTTGGTAGCGGTTCCTCCGGCTGCTTTCTTTGGGCGTGACTGAGCCCGCCAAGAATCTGAGCTCCTCTGATCCTTTTGAGTCCTTTTGGACGAGGAGAATTGGGACCTGCCCGAGCCTCGAAAGGACCGAAACCTGGACTGTCCCCTCCTCTGTTGGGGTTTATTTGGTCTGGGCTGAGGTAAGGAAGAATCCTTACCCTTGGACTGTTTAATGATTTCATCCAATCTCTCACCAAACAGTCTGTCACCAGAAAATGGTAAACTGGTTAAGCACTTCTTGGAAGCAGAATCTGCCTTCCATTCCCTTAACCACAAGGCCCTGCGTAAAACTACGGAGTTGGCGGACGCCACTGCCGTACGGCTCGTAGAGTCCAGAACAGCATTAATAGCGTAAGACGCAAATGCAGACATTTGAGACGTTAAGGACGCTACTTGCGGAACAGATGTACGTGTGACAGTGTCAATCTGTGCCAGACCAGCTGAAATAGCTTGGAGTGCCCATACAGCTGCGAATGCTGGAGCAAACGACGCGCCGATAGCTTCATAGATGGATTTCAACCAGAGTTCCATCTGTCTGTCAGTGGCATCTTTAAGTGAAGCCCCATCTTCCACTGCAACTATGGATCTAGCCGCAAGCCTGGAGATTGGGGGATCCACCTTTGGACACTGGGTCCAGCTCTTGACCACGTCCGGGGGAAAGGGATAACGTGTATCCTTAAGACGTTTGGAGAAACGCTTATCTGGATAAGCGTGGTGTTTCTGGACTGACTCTCTAAAGTCAGAGTGGTCCAGAAAAGTACTCAATTTACGCTTGGGATACCTGAAATGGAATTTCTCCTGCTGTGAAGCTGACTCCTCCACTGGAGGAGCTGGGGAAGAAATATCCAACATTTTATTAATGGACGCTATGAGATCATTCACTATTGCGTCCCCATCAGGTGTATCCAGATTGAGAGCGGTCTCAGGATCAGAATCCTGATCAGCTACCTCTGCCTCATCATACAGAGAGTCCTCCTGCTGGGACCCTGACCAGTGTGATGAAGTCGAGGGTCGCTCATAGCGAGCTCGCTTAGGCTGTCTGGGACTGTCGTCCGTGTCAGAGCCATCACACCGGGATGCATGGGACCCCCCCGGAGCACGGATTTGTTCCAAATGGGGGGGGCCAGGGAGCATTGAATCAACAGTGCCCATGGTCTGAGTTACCGGTCTGGACTGCAAAGTCTCAAGGATTTTAGTCATAGTCACCGACAGTTTATCAGCAAAAACTGCAAACTCCGTCCCTGTCACCTGGACAGTGTTCACAGGCGGTTCTCCTTGGACCCCTTCTAGCAGAGACCCCGGCTGAGCAAGTGCTACAGGGGCCGAACATTGCACACAATGGGGGTCAGTGGCACCTGCCGGTAGAACAGCCCCACATGCGGTACAGGTAGCATAGAAAGCCTGTGTCTTGGCCCCCTTGCTTTTTGCGGACGACATGCTGTTGTCTAGCAATCTAGGAGGGTATATAGCCAAGAATAGCGACCGTACAGTGCACTGTATAGCATACAAGCATAAAGTACAAATGAACACTTCGGCACTAGTGGGGTCAGCACCCGAGGTGCCGCTTACCGCCCGCTGCCAGCGGGTGTGTGGTCGCCAGAATCCCGTGTCTGGGTCTCCCAGAGCTTGTCTCCCCTCTCCAGTCAGACTGCAAACAGGAATGGCTGCCGGCGTCCTGTGAAGAGGGGCGGGCCGTGGGCGTGCCCCAGACAAAGTGCGGGAAACTGGCGTCCCACTGTGCCCAGTGAGGGGGGTTGGAGTATGCTAAGCAGACTCCAGCCCTCGGCGCTGATGTTCTGACCAGCGTCCCGCCCTTCCCCTGACTGGCAGGCCTGGGGGCGGGAACGAAACAGAACTAGGCCGCAAAAGCCGGGGACTCGATTTATAAGCGCGGCCGTCATATATGCACGGCCAGCGCGGAAGTCCCCGGCGCACCACAAGTCCCAGCCGCGCCGCAGTGTAAAAAACCGCCAGCAGCGGCTGGCGCGGCAGTCCCTAATACATAAACTCACTCAGCAAAGCTGCAGTGAGTAAAGCACAAGCGTGTCGCGCTGCTGTCCCCGGCGCACTAACACACCCAGCAATGCTGCAGTGTGTGTGCGCGATTTGTACGGGGACACAGAGTACCTTAATGTAGCAGGGTCCTGTCCCTGACGATACTCAGCTCCATGTCCAGCAGATTCCCAGGGGCTGTGGACGGAGCACGGTCTCCTGTGCCTGGAGACCGATGGGATCCCACTTCACCCAGAGCCCTAAGGGGATGGGGAAGGAAAACAGCATGTGGGCTTCAGCCTCCGTACCCGCAATGGGTACCTCAACCTTAACAAACACCGCCAACAAACGTGGGGTGAGAAGGGAGCATGCTGGGGGCCCTAGTATGGGCCCTCTTTTCTTCCATCCGACAAAGTCAGCAGCTGCTGCTGACTAAACAGTGGAGCTATGCGTGGATGTTAGCCTCCTTCGCACAAAGCATGAAAACTGAGGAGCCCGTGATCCCACGGGGGGTGTATAGGCAGTAGGGGAGGGGCCTTACACTTTTAAGTGTAATACTTTGTGTGGCCTCCGGAGGCAGTAGCTATACACCAATTGTCTGGGTCTCCCAATAGAGCGACAAAGAAATACCATGTTCTCTACATATCTGTTGTCACTCTTTCCTGTGGAGCATTGTATAGGACATTGTATATTGGCACCATTATTATAATTGCTGCTATATTGTACCTGTTATTTTTCTTATTTATATGCATAATCTTGGAATCAACCATATTCTAAAAAAATATACTATACATGTCGATATATTTCTAGTTAAACTCCTTTTGTGTACTCTTATGCTTTCAAATACAAATCTTTACTTACCCACCAAGCACTTCCCGACCATCACAGGACACAGTAAGGGAAAATACAGCAAAACGTCTCTCCGATGGGCTTAGATAAAAAAAAAAAGGCCAAGATGAGACAAGCATTACAAGACTACCAATACAATGTAACATAGATGTCACAGTAAATGTACATGTGACCTTTTTAAATATTGCCTTAAATAACATGGTAAACATTTGTATGGTCTAAGTCAAATTAAAAGTTTGTTTAAAAGAACTGAAGTCCTCAGTGATTGATACTTTTTAATGGCTAACTGAAAAGATGGTAATAATAGCAAGCTTTCGAGACTACTCAGGTCTCTTCATCAGGCTCAGTATAACACAAAATCTGAAGAGTGACATATTTATACACAACAGGACATAGAATGGAGCAGTAAATAAGACAAGTTATGTGAAGCAGAACGATCAGTATGGTAAGGGGGCAAACTGTTGTGGCCATAAATATTGCTGTACTTCATCGATAAGCAGTGTGAAAATTTTATTGTCCTCTGATTGCGGTCTGGTCCGGGCTGTGATGCCCCCAGATGCTCTGAGGAGCACATCTCTTAATTGATGTAAAAAGACATAAATCCATGTGATACATTCATTCCTGCTCTGAATGTGCAAAGGTCATCATAAGTTTGTATTCCCAGACTCTTCTGTCTCTCTGGGACTTGAAATTTCCTTTCAATTCTAACAATTTCATGTCCATGATGCTGTGGTCTGGGTTACAAAAATGTTTGGCCACAGGTAGATCTATCCTTTTTTCTCTATTTGTGTGGCGGTGAGAATTGATCCTTGTCCTGAGCTGTTGTCCAGTCTACCCTACATACAAGAGGACTCTCAGTTCTTTTCAACAAACTTTTTTTATCTCCACTGGCTAAGGCTATGTGCCCACGGTGCTTTTTTTTCAGCACAAAAAAAGCAGCTTTTTTCTGTGCTTCTTTTCATGCTTTCATGCTTTTTTTCATGCTTCTTTTCATGCTTTTTTCTTGCTTCTTTTCATGCTTTTTTTCTTGCTTTTTTTCTTGCTTCTTTTCATGCTTTTTTCCCTGCTTTTTTTCATGCTTTCGTGCTTTTTTTCATGCTTCTTTTCATGCTTTTTTTTGTTACTATTGAATGCTTGTTTCAGCTCATTAAAGTTGGATGCGAAAAAAAGGTGTTCTGATGTAATTTCCTTGTTCAACCCATTTTCTTCAATCTCCATTTTGGAATAAAAGTGATAAGAAAAAGATGGTCTATTAGATGGTTTACCGGCGCCGCTATTCACTATGAATAGCGGCGGCGGGAATCAGGTGCACGGAGATCACCGTTGCTATAGTAACCCTCTAATTAGGTTACTATGGCAATGGTGGCAGTGTTGATGACACCGCTTACCAACCCACAGTCTTTGCTCACACATTGAGTGATTAGACAGCACGAGGAGCAGAAGCGTTCTTCCTCCCCTGTTCTTTCTGATATAGCAAAGCTAGATCAGTGACAGAAGACCAGGATCGAGGAGGGGGGAGAGAGGGAGTAATAAAGATGGGAGTCCCTAAGTGTGTCTGTGTATTTATTTCTAATACAGTATTTTTTCTGTGTGGTGTCTTTTTTTAACACTTTATTGGAGATTCTTAATGGCCGGGTCAAACTTGGCCTGACATTAAGAATCTCGGACTTAATACCAGCTGGTAAAACGAAGCTGGTATTAAAGCCTTATTACCCAGCGTGCCACCCGACACCAGGTCCGCTGGAAGAGTTGGATACAGTGCCAGAAGATGGCGCTTCTATGAAAGCACCATTTTCTGGGGCAGCTGCAGACTGCAGTATGCAGCAGGGGGCCCAGAAAGCTTGAGCCACTCTGCACTGCAGATTCCACTCCCTAGCTGTCTGGCTGTACCTGGCTAAACACAAAAGTTGGGCGAAGTCCACGTCATTTTTTTTTTAGTTTTTTGGCAAAAAAACCCTCAAGAAAATATTGCTTCCCTGGATTTTCCATTGCCAGTGAAGGTAACACTAAGAAGTAGGGGTTAGCAGCCAGTAGCTGTTTGGGTTACCCTTAGCTAGCAATAGAAAATGCAGCGGGAGCCTACGCATTTATTTTCTTTACCCCTAACCCTTTTGGGTTATGTGTTTTTGTTTTTTTATTTTTTTTTAATAAATTTAAAAAAATAAAACCAAAAAATCGACATGGGTTTCGCCATATTTTTGTATGCCAGCCAGGTACAGCAGGCATGTACGGGCTGCCCCCAACCCCCAGCCGCCTATTTGTACCCAACTGGGAACCAAAAATATAGGGAAGCCCTTCTTTTTAATTATTTCATGAATTTCATAAAATAAAAAAAAAAAAAAAAACCGACGTGGGCTTCACCCAATTTATGTGTCCAGCCAGGTACAACTAGGCAGCTGGGGACTGGAATCCGCAGCACAGGGTGGCCCGAGCTTTCTGGGCATCCCCCCCACCGCTGTGAATTGCAGTCCGCAGCCACCCCAGAAAACGGCGCGTTCATAGGAAGCGCCATCTTCTGGCGCTGTATCCAACTCTTCCAGTGGCCCTGGTATCGGGTGGCTCGCTGGGTAATAATAGGATTAGGGACAGCTTTGTATTATCAGCTGGCCCTAAGCCTGAAATTCATGGTGTCACGCCAATATTAGACATAGCCACCATGAATTTCTAGTAAAGATCATAAAAAACACAACACAGAGAAAAATATTTTTTATTAGAAATAAAACACAACACAATTAGTGACTCCATCTTTATTGAACTAAAAAACCCCCCTGTGAGGGAAATCCTGGGATATTAAGAGGAATGATGATGTCCAGTCATCATTTCTCTCATCACCCCCCTGAGGGCAACCCCCCTCCCTTGTCCCTTCACACACTGAGGTACTTCTCAGATGCCAGCATCTGGAAAGGTGTGAAGTCCCACTTACACCTCCAACAGCCATCTCCTCTGATATGGAGATTGCTTGTTCTCTCAGGCCTCTAAAATACAGAGAGAGGAAGACCCCCTGGGAGCTGTGTCCACTCATCAAAGAGAGTAGGCAGGGACCTAGCAAAACCAAAAGTAGCTAGTCCCCACAGGAGAGCATACTGCTGGCTCCGTAATATCATACCCAGTTATGATATTACCGTGCGTTTCAGCCATACACCCCCTACATCGTTAGAATCGGGACTTCAAGCCGAATCTGTGCATATCTTCGACGTCTATGTGGCACCCTGGGGCGGCGAGATATAGAGAACTGCTAGTAGGAGTCCGGTAAATGAGTCGTGCTTGGACTCAAAATGCAGAGGGGACCCGGGCGGATCTGATGGCACCAGAACCATCCTGATCGGACCTCCCAGTCCGGAGTTGCAGGTAATAGCCCCTTCTGGGATATTACTCTGACTCAATGCAGGGGGAGTGGCAGTGCTTCCCTGTGAGGTCACTAAGGTAGGAGGGTACCTGGATTTGCCCAGGTTGATAACCCTACTTCGGCCATTTCCCAGTGTTCTTTTGCTCGGGGGTCTGGTCAGGGAAGACCTGTGAGGGAGATCCTGGAAACCTGGTCCACGGCGCCCTCCTGTGGCCAGACGCACAAGGTAACTTCTGGAACTGTGTATGCCTGTTTGTAAACCATGCTTTGATTGTAACTGTACTCTGACATAACTGTATATTCTGTAGATTCCCTATTGTATATATTGTAGTTCTAGTGTGCTTTAGGCTGATAAAATTATATAATTAATCTTGGGCTGTTCTGTTATCTCGATCTTGAATCCCACGTCCGTGTGTTCGGCTAATAGTTACCGTGAAGCGGTTGGTGGCAGCGAGTTTGTGCCAAGGATTATTGTGGGGGGCCAGTGAGATTCGGGAAGATTTTATATATTCCGCCCGCGGAGGTCGGGGGAATATATACCCTACTCTCACCGGGGACCCTTCAATAATCGGCATAAGTAGTATAGCGGCCTCCTTGCTTATTGTCGGGCAATTCCATAATTGGCCTGACTATAAGAGGGGCGCTAGAGAGCGCGTCACGTGCTCTGTCTGTCGGTCGGGAGGTATAAAGGAGGGGTGACTCCTGCTTGTTACCCCCCGATCGTGACATTGGTGGCCAGCACGGGGGAGTTCTGAGTGACCCCCCCTGGTGGTTCGTGACACCCCCTCCGCAGTAGTCCTGGGTCGAGGGTCCCGTGATGTCCAATCTGGATCCAATATCATCTGATCACAAGGCAAACTGATCAGATCTGATCGGTTTGCCTTCCGATTAGATGATATTGGATTCACGTCTTTGAACCTGACACAGGTTCAAGAACCTGAATCAGATTACACATCAGCTGATTGTTTAAAAGTCCCATGGGCTCCAGGACCCGCAGGTAAGCAGCTAATGCTGTCACCTGATAGTATCATCTGATCGTTTACGTCCAGCAAGATCAGCTGATTCATCATCTAATTGTTAAAAAGCCGGCAGGCTTTTCACCGCTGGACGTAAACAATCAGCTGCTTACCGGCGGGTTCTGGAGCCAATCGGACGTGACCCGGGAGTCTGCAGAGAGGTGAGTAAGGTGCAGAGTTCATCCCAGCGGCGGATCTCCAGGAAACCCCGGTGATCCCCCTACATGAACTGTATTCCACTTGACATCCACGGACCTCCCTGTACAGTGGTGTCGTAAAACACCGCAAGAATACTGAATACCTGGTGCACGGCACAAGGTGAACACAGCTCATGCAGGAGGATCACTGGGGTTTTTCGGGGTTCACCTTGACGTCAGCGGGGGTTCCCTGCATTTATGTTGCATAGGCTGTGCACCAGGCATTCAGTATTCTTGCAGTGTTTTACCATGAAATTTCTCTGCAGGGAGGTCTGGGCATGTCAGGAGGTGAATACAATTAATTAAGGAGGAATACCCTGGGGCTTTCCTGGAGATCCCCCGCTGGGATGAACTCTTTACCTTGTGACATCAGCGGGGGTCCCTGCATTGTTTACCAAGACACCTCCCTGTACAAGTTAGGGGATGTCACAAGGTGAATACAATTCATACAGGAGGATTACTGTGGGATTTCCTGGAGATCCCCCGCTGGGATGAACTCTTTACCTTATGACGTCAGCGGGGGTCCCTGCAGAGGTGTCATGGTAAACAATGGGAGATAAGGAAATAGCTGCCTATGCTGGCTATGTGGCTTTCTTCTATGAAGGAATCTACATAGCCATAGCTTTCTTTTCTCCCTAAAAATGCCCAAACGCATAAAATATAAAGCAACGTGGGCATTACACATGCGTTTTTTCCTGCTTTTTTTCCCTACTCCATTGAAGTCAATTGGGGAAAAAAGCAGGAAAAAAACGCTAAAACAATTGACATGTTGCTTCTTTTTTCAGCAAGAAAAAAAGCAACTGAAAAAGAAGCAACGTGGGCACAGCAAGTCCCGATTCTCATAGACTTTGCTGGGATGCTTTTTCCTTGCTTTTATTGATTAAAAAAAGCAATGAAAAACGCTAGAAAAAACGCTGTAAAAACGCCCTGTGGGCACAAGGCCTAAGGCTAGTTTCACACTTGCGTTGGACGGGATCCGTAGCATTGCGTTGTGTGACGCATGCAACGGATGCGTTGCATATAGTGGCACAACGCATGCTACAAATCGTACAAAATAACGCAATCCGTTGTAGTTTTTTTTCCTTGACTTTACACATCTGAGCATGCGCAGTTGTGTAAAGACAGCTGCGTTAACGGAATCCGTCAAATGACGCATTCTAACGGAATCCGCCACCATAGGCGTCCATTATAAAAACAACGGACACCTAACGGATTCCTGCAAGTTGCGATTTTTTGACACTCCGCCAAGCGCAGAAAAACGCTACATGCAGCGTTCCATCCGCCCGACGCAGCGTCAAAATAACGACGCTGCGTCGTCCAGCGGATGCAACGCAGACACTTGCGTTACAGTGCGTCGTCCATACAACTCTATGGAGAATAGCGCAGTCCGTTAATGGACTGCGCTATTCTCCATAGTGACGGAATGCGCTCAACGCAAGTGTGAAACTAGCCTAACACGGTACAAAGATATATTTTACCTAAGTCAAATGTAAATTTTCACTTTTGGTCTAGCACTTACTTGGGTTATGTTCACATTTTGATTGGGCCACATTTGTGGTTATGTTGGGGCTACCGTCAAGAGCCCTGAAAAGCAGGATTCATACAAAATCCCCAATTGAGCCATTCACTATAAAGAGGCAGAAGGACTCACTTTGTGCTCTGTGTAGCCTGTGTTCTGACCAGGGGTGTGGAGTCGGAGTCGTGGAGTTGGTGTCCATTTTGGTGGTCGGAGTTGGAGTCGGTATAAAATGGACCGACTCCGAAAGAAGGGAATTTTGTTTACTTACCGTAAATTCCTTTTCTTCTAGCTCCTATTGGGAGACCCAGACAATTGGGTGTATAGCTTCTGCCTCCGGAGGCCACACAAAGTATTACACTCAAAAGTGTAACCCCTCCCCTCTGCCTATACACCCCCCCGTGCATCACGGGCTCCTTAGTTTTGGTGCAAAAGCAGGAAGGAGGAAACTTATAAATTGGTTTAAGGTAAATTCAATCCGAAGGATGTTCGGAGAACTGAAAACCATGAAACAATTGAACATGAACAACATGTGTACACAAAAGAACAACTAGCCCGAAGGAAAACAGGGGCGGGTGCTGGGTCTCCCAATAGGAGCTAGAAGAAAAGGAATTTACGGTAAGTAAACAAAATTCCCTTCTTCTTTGTCGCTCCATTGGGAGACCCAGACAATTGGGACGTCCAAAAGCAGTCCCTGGGTGGGTAAAGAATACCTCGATAACAAGAGCCGACACGACTCCCTCTTACAGGTGGGCCACCGCCGCCTGAAGGACTTGCCTACCTAGACTGGCATCTGCCGAAGCATAGGCATGCACTTGATAGTGCTTTGTGAAAGTGTGCATACTAGACCACGTAGCTGCCTGACACACTTGTAGAGCCGTTGCCTGGTGCCGCAATGCCCAGGACGCCCCCACGGCTCTGGTAGAATGGGCTTTCAGCCCCGAAGGAATCGGAAGCCCCGAAGAACGGTAGGCTTCAAGAATCGGTTCCTTGATCCACCGAGCCAAGGTTGACCTGGAAGCTTGCGAACTCTTACACTGACCAGCCACAAGGACAAAAAGCGCATCTGAACGGCGCAGGGGCGCTGTGTGAGACACGTAGAAACGGAGTGCTCTCACTAGATCTAATGAGTGCAAATCCTTTTCAAAGCGGTGAATTGGATTAGGGCAAAATGAAGGTAAGGTGATATCTTGATTGAGATGAAAAGGCGATACCACCTTAGGGAGAAATTCCGGAACAGGACGGAGAACCACCTTATCCTGGTGAAAAACCAGGAAGGGGGCTTTGCATGACAGTGCTGCAAGCTCCGACACTCTACGGAGTGAAGTAACTGCTACTAGAAATGCCACTTTCTGCGAAAGACGTGATAAGGAGACATCCCACAGCGGCTCAAAAGGCGGTTTCTGAAGAGCCGTTAGCACCCTGTTAAGGTCCCAGGGTTCAAGCGGGCGCCTGTAAGGTGGGACTATGTGGCAAACTCCCTGCAGGAACGTGCGGACCTGCGGAAGCCTGGCCAGGCGCTTTTGAAAGAATATTGAGAGTGCCGAAACTTGCCCCTTGAGAGAACTAAGTGACAACCCCTTATCCATTCCGGATTGAAGGAAGGAAAGAAAAGTGGGTAAGGCAAAAGGCCAGGGAGTAAAACCCTTATCAGAACACCAGGACAAGAAAATCCGCCAAGTCCTGTGATAGATCTTGGCGGACGTCGGTTTCCTGGCCTGTCTCACAGTGGCAATGACATCCTGAGACAACCCTGAAGACGCTAGGAGCCAGGACTCAATGGCCACACAGTCAGGTTGAGGGCCGCAGAATTCAGATGAAAAAACGGCCCTTGCGACAGCAAGTCTAGGCGGTCTGGCAGCGCCCACGGCTGACCCACCGTGAGATGCCACAGATCCGGGTACCATGACCGCCTCGGCCAGTCTGGGGCGACGAGAATGGCGCGACGGCAGTCGGACCTGATCTTGCGTAGTACTCTGGGCAGCATTGCCAGAGGAGGAAATACATAAGGCAGTTGAAACTGCGACCAATCCTGGACTAATGCGTCCGCCGCCAGAGCTCTGTGATCTTGAGATCGTGCCATGAAGGCCGGGACCTTGTTGTTGTGCCGTGACGCCATGAGATCGACGTCCGGCGTTCCCCAGCGGCGACAGATCTCTCTAAACACTTCTGGGTGCAGGGACCATTCCCCCGCATCCATGCCCTGACGACTGAGAAAATCTGCTTCCCAGTTTTCTACGCCCGATATGTGAACTGCGGAGATGGTGGATGCTGTGGCTTCCACCCACTGCAGAATTCGCTGGACTTCTTGGAAGGCTTGACGACTCCGCGTGCCGCCTTGGTGGTTGATGTATGCGACGGCAGTGGCGTTGTCCGACTGGATACGGATCCGCCTGCCCTCCAGCAACTGCTGGAAAGCCAATAGTGCCAGATACACTGCCCTTATCTCCAGGACATTGATCTGAAGGGAAGACTCTATCGGAGTCCAGGTTCCCTGAGCTCTGTGATGGAGGAATACCGCTCCCCACCCTGACAGGCTCGCGTCCGTGGTGACCACAGCCCAGGCTGGGGGCAGGAAGGATTTTCCCTGTGATAGAGAAGTGGGAAGAAGCCACCACTGAAGAGACGTCTTCGTTGCAGGGGAAAGAGAGACGTTCCTGTCGAGAGAGTTCGACCTCCTGTCCCATTTGTGGAGAATGTCCCACTGGAGCGGACGCAGATGGAATTGCGCGAAGGGCACTGCTTCCATCGCTGCCACCATCTTCCCCAGGAAGTGCATGAGGCGTCTCAAGGGGTGTGACTGAGTCTGAATCAGAGATTGCACCCCTGCCTGCAGTGACAGCTGTTTGTCTAGTGGTAGCTTGACTACCGCTGACTGTGTATGAAACTCCATCCCTAGATAGGTCAGAGATTGGGTCGGTGTCAACTTGGATTTTGGGAAGTTGATGAGCCACCCGAACTGCTGGAGGGTCTCCAGAGCGACGGTAAGGCTGTGTTGACACGCCGCCCGAGACGGTGCCCTGACTAGGAGATCGTCTAAGTAGGGAATCACCGAGTGTCCCTGAGAATGCAGGACCGCCACAACGGATGCCATGACTTTGGTGAAAACCCGTGGGGCTGTCGCCAGGCCGAAGGGCAATGCCACGAACTGAAGGTGTTCGTCCCCGATGGCGAAACGCAAAAAGCGTTGATGTTCTGGTGCGATCGGCACATGGAGATAAGCATCCTTGATGTCGATCGATGCAAGGAAGTCTCCCTGTGACATCGAGGCGATGACCGAGCGGAGAGATTCCATCCGGAATCGTCTGGTGCTCATGTGTTTGTTGAGCAATTTGAGGTCCAGAACGGGACGGAATGATCCGTCTTTCTTTGGCACCACGAATAAGTTGGAGTAAAAACCGCGACCCTGTTCCTGAGTGGGAACGGGGGCACGACTCCTTCTTTTTTCAGAGCGTCCACTGCTTGAAAAAGTGCGTCTGCTCGCGCGGGGGCGGGGATGTTCTGAAAAAACGAGTCGGAGGACGAGAGCTGAACTCTATCCTGTAACCGTGAGACAGGATGTCTCTCACCCATCGGTCTTGAACATGTGACCACCAGGCGTCGCGAAAGCGGGAGAGCCTGCCACCGACCGAGGATGCGGTTCGGGGATGCCGTGAGTCATGAGGAGGCCGCCTTGGAGACAGTGCCTCCGGCGGCTTTTTGGGGGCGTGACTTAGACCGCCACGCATAGGAGTTCCTCTGGCCTTTGTCCTGTCTATTGGACGAAGAGGACTGTGGCTTGGCGGAGGGACGAAAGGACCGAAACCTCGATTGTATTTTTCGTTGCTGAGATCTCTTAGGTTTGGACTGGGGTAAGGAGGAGTCCTTTCCCTTGGATTCCTTAATAATCTCATCCAATCGTTCGCCAAACAATCTCTCGCCAGAAAACGGCAAACCGGTTAAGAACCTCTTGGAAGCCGAGTCTGCCTTCCATTCGCGCAGCCACATGGCCCTGCGGACTGCAACAGAATTAGCGGATGCCACCGCTGTACGGCTAGCAGAGTCTAGGACTGCGTTCATGGCGTAGGAAGAAAACGCCGACGCCTGAGAGGTTAAAGATGAAACCTGCGGGGCAGACGTACGTGTGACCGCATTAATCTCAGCCAGACAAGCTGAGATAGCTTGGAGTGCCCACACGGCTGCAAAAGCCGGGGCAAAAGACGCGCCCGTGGCCTCATAGATGGATTTCAGTTCTATCTGCCTCCGCCTCGTCCTTCAGAGAGTCCTCAAGCTGGGAACCCGAGCAGCGTGAAGAAGTCGGGGAAGATTCCAAGCGAGCCCGCTTAGCTGGTCTGGGACTGTGGTCCGTGGAGGAGTCCTCCACGTGAGACCTAGGGTCCACCCCGGCCGGGGTGTACCGAGAGGGACCTGGAGGCGCCGATCTAACAGGGTCTTGGGCCTGTGTAAGGACCGGTCTGGACTGCAGGGCTTCCAGCAACTTGGCAGACCATTTGTCCATAGACTGAGCCATGGATTGTGAGAGTGACTCTGAGAGCTTTTCAGCAAAAACTGCAAACTCTGTCGCTGCCACCTGGACAGTGGAAGCAGGGGGGTCTGCCTGAGCCGAGGGGCCCACTAGTGACCGAGGCTCCGGCTGAGCAAGCGTAACAGGGGCCGAGCATTGCTCACAGTGAGGGTAGGTGGAACCCGCAGGTAACATGGCCCTACAAGAGGTACATGTCGCAAAAAACCCCTGTGCTTTAGTGCCCTTGCTCCTTGTGGTCGACATGCTGTTGTGTCCCAGGAGCGTGATCACTGAGGGTATATAGAAAAAAGGGTATACCCCGGCCGAACAGAAATAAGTATAAATATACGTATCTATACCGGCACCCAAGGGGACCAACACCGAGTGACCGGTGCGGCTTACCGACCGCTAAAGAGCGGGGTGTGTGTGCTCCAGATTCCCTGCCTTGGTCTCCCAGAGCTGCAGAGCTGTTCTCTGTGATTATCCACCGGCAGAATGTCCTAAAGATGGCTGCCGGAGCTCTCAGGGGAGGGGTGAAGCCATGGGCGGCGTTATGAAAAGTGCGGGAATCTGGGGTCCCCACAGTGATCAGTGAGGGGGGAGGGAGCATACAGGATGCCCCGGCCCTCACATCCGACGTCAGGTCCGCTATCCCGCCCCTATCTCTGATAGACAGGCCTGGGGGCGTGAGTTTTTCCACTAGGCCGCGATGAAGCCGGGGACTAAATTTAATACCCGGGCCGACAAGCAGGCGCAGTCGGCGCGGTAGTCCCCGGTCTTCACTATTCAGCAGTCAGATGCGGCGTCTGGAAACCAGGCGCTCCATACACCGTCCCCATAGGGACACAGAGTATCTCGTGGATGCAGGGCCCTGTCCCTGAAGATAGATAAGCTCCTGTCCAGCAGATTCCCTCAGGGGCTGCGGAGGGAGCACGGTCCCAGAACCTGGATGACCGCTTCGGATCCCACTTCTACCAGAGCCCTCAGGGATGGAGAAGGAAACACGGCATGAGGCTCCGGCCGTCGTACCCGCAATGGGTACCTCAACCTTAACAGCACCGCCGACTTAGTGGCGTGAGAAGGGAGCATGCCGGGGGCCCCGTGGGAGCCCTCTTTTCTTCCAACCGATACAATCAGCAGCTGCTGCTGACTAAAATGGAGATGTGTGAGTGGATGTGTGCCTCCTTCCACACAAAGCATAAAACTGAGGAGCCCGTGATGCACGGGGGGGTGTATAGGCAGAGGGGAGGGGTTACACTTTTGAGTGTAATACTTTGTGTGGCCTCCGGAGGCAGAAGCTATACACCCAATTGTCTGGGTCTCCCAATGGAGCGACAAAGAAATATATAATAAAGTGGGAACAACGGTTCAATGCAGTATGTGATGAATATTTTTTCATAAGAATTTGGGAAAATTATGAAAATGTCCTATAAATATCTGTTTATTCCAGATCAAATAATCTAGGCTTTTACTTGAGATTGATCTGTGCTGCATTTCAGCTACATGATATGAGTAATGATGTTACCACTTTACTACAGTAAATTTAACACAAACATGAGTCATAACAGGGGAGAGAGGGGGACAGGCAGAAGGAGAGAGCGCGGGGGACAGACAGAAGGAGAGAGCGCGGGGGACAGACAGAAGGAGAGAGCGCGGCGGACAGACAGAAGGAGAGAGCGCGGGGGACAGACAGAAGGAGAGAGCGCGGGGGACAGACAGAAGGAGAGAGCGCGGGGGACAGACAGAAGGAGAGAGCGCGGGGGACAGACAGAAGGAGAGAGCGCGGGGGACAGACAGAAGGAGAGAGCGCGGGGGACAGACAGAAGGAGAGAGCGCGGGGGACAGACAGAAGGAGAGAGCGCGGGGGACAGACAGAAGGAGAGAGCGGGGGGACAGACAGAAGGAGAGGAGGGGGGGACAGACAGAAGGAGAGGAGGGGGGGACAGACAGAAGGAAAAGGGGGGACAGACAGAGAGGGGGGGGGGCAGAGAGAGGGGGGGACAGACAGAGAGAGGGGGAAGACAGACAGAGAGAGGGGGAAGACAGACAGAGAGAGGGGGAAGACAGACAGAGAGAGGGGGAAGACAGACAGAGAGAGGGGGAAGACAGACAGAGAGAGGGGGAAGACAGACAGAGAGAGGGGGAAGACAGACAGAGAGAGGGGGAAGACAGACAGAGAGAGGGGGAAGACAGACAGAGAGAGGGGGAAGACAGACAGAGAGAGGGGGAAGACAGACAGAGAGAGGGGGAAGACAGACAGAGAGGGGGGGGAAGAAAAACAGAGAGAGGGGGAAGACAGACAGAGAGAGAGAGAGAGGGGGAGGACAGACAGAGAGAGGGGGAAGACAGACAGAGAGGGGGGGAAGAAAGACAGAGAGAGGGGGAAGACAGACAGAGAGAGAGAGAGAGAGGGGGAGGACAGACAGAGAGAGGGGGAAGACAGACAGAGAGAGGGGGAAGACAGACAGAGAGAGGGGGAAGACAGACAGAGAGAGGGGGAAGACAGACAGAGAGAGGGGGAAGACAGACAGAGAGAGGGGGAAGACAGACAGAGAGAGGGGGGGAGACAGACAGAGAGAGGGGGAAGACAGACAGAGAGAGGGGGAAGACAGACAGAGAGAGGGGGAAGACAGACAGAGAGAGGGGGAAGACAGACAGAGAGAGGGGGAAGACAGACAGAGAGAGGGGGAAGACAGACAGAGAGAGGGGGAAGACAGACAGAGAGAGGGGGAAGACAGACAGAGAGAGGGGGAAGACAGACAGAGAGAGGGGGAAGACAGACAGAGAGGGGGGGGGGAAGAAAGACAGAGAGGGGGAAGACAGACAGAGAGAGAGAGAGAGGGGAAGGACAGACAGAGAGAGGGGGAAGACAGACAGAGAGGGGGGGAAGAAAGACAGAGAGAGGGGGAAGACAGAGAGAGAGAGAGGGGGAGGACAGACAGAGAGAGGGGGGGACAGAGAGAGAGAGGGGGAAGACAGACAGAGAGAGGGGGAAGACAGACAGAGAGAGAGAGAGAGAGGGGGAGGACAGACAGAGAGAGGGGGAAGACAGACAGAGAGAGGGGGAAGACAGACAGAGAGAGGGGGAAGACAGACAGAGAGAGGGGGAAGACAGACAGAGAGAGGGGGAAGACAGACAGAGAGAGGGGGAAGACAGACAGAGAGAGGGGGAAGACAGACAGAGAGAGGGGGAAGACAGACAGAGAGAGGGGGAAGACAGACAGAGAGAGGGGGAAGAAAGACAGAGAGGGGGGGAAGACAGACAGAGAGGGGGGGAAGAAAGACAGAGAGAGGGGGAAGACAGACAGAGAGAGAGAGAGAGGGGGAGGACAGACAGAGAGAGGGGGGGACAGAGAGAGAGAGGGGGAAGACAGACAGAGAGAGGGGGAAGACAGAGAGAGAGGGGGAAGACAGACAGAGAGAGGGGGAAGACAGACAGAGAGAGGGGGAAGACAGAGAGAGAGGAGGAAGACAGACAGAGAGAGGGGGAAGACAGACAGAGAGAGGGGGAAGACAGACAGAGAGAGGGGGAAGACAGACAGAGAGAGGGGGAAGACAGACAGAGAGAGGGGGAAGACAGACAGAGAGAGGGGGAAGACAGACAGAGAGAGGGGGAAGACAGACAGAGAGAGGGGGAAGACAGACAGAGAGAGGGGGAAGACAGACAGAGAGAGGGGGAAGACAGACAGAGAGAGGGGGAAGACAGACAGAGAGAGGGGGAAGACAGACAGAGAGAGGGGGAAGACAGACAGAGAGAGGGGGAAGAAAGACAGAGAGGGGGGGAAGACAGACAGAGAGGGGGGGAAGAAAGACAGAGAGAGGGGGAAGACAGACAGAGAGAGAGAGAGAGGGGGAGGACAGACAGAGAGAGGGGGGGACAGAGAGAGAGAGGGGGAAGACAGACAGAGAGAGGGGGAAGACAGAGAGAGAGGGGGAAGACAGAAAGAGAGAGGGGGAAGACAGACAGAGAGAGGGGGAAGACAGAGAGAGAGGAGGAAGACAGACAGAGAGAGGGGGAAGACAGACAGAGAGAGGGGGAAGACAGACAGAGAGAGGGGGAAGACAGACAGAGAGAGGGGGAAGACAGACAGAGAGAGGGGGAAGACAGACAGAGAGAGGGGGAAGACAGACAGAGAGAGGGGGAAGACAGACAGAGAGAGGGGGAAGACAGACAGAGAGAGGGGGAAGACAGACAGAGAGAGGGGGAAGACAGACAGAGAGAGGGGGAAGACAGACAGAGAGAGGGGGAAGACAGACAGAGAGAGGGGGAAGACAGACAGAGAGAGGGGGAAGACAGACAGAGAGAGGGGGAAGACAGACAGAGAGAGGGGGAAGACAGACAGAGAGAGGGGGAAGACAGACAGAGAGAGGGGGAAGACAGACAGAGAGAGGGGGAAGACAGACAGAGAGGGGGGGAAGACAGACAGAGAGGGGGGGAAGAAAGACAGAGAGAGGGGGAAGACAGACAGAGAGAGAGAGGGGGAGGACAGACAGAGAGAGGGGGGGACAGAGAGAGAGAGGGGGGAAGACAGACAGAGAGAGGGGGAAGACAGAGAGAGAGGGGGAAGACAGACAGAGAGGGGGAAGACAGACAGAGAGAACGGGGGAAGACAGACAGAGAGAGGGGGAAGACAGACAGAGAGAGGGGGAAGACAGACAGAGAGAGGAGGGGACAGACAGAGAGAGGGGGGACAGACAGAGAGGGGGGGACAGACAGAGAGGGGGGGGACAGACAGAGAGGGGGGGGACAGACAGAGAGAGAGAGGGGGGGACAGACAGAGAGAGAGAGGGGGGGACAGACAGAGAGAGGGGGGGACAGACAGAGAGAGGGGGGGACAGACAGAGAGAGGGGGGACAGACAGAGAGAGGGGGGACAGACAGAGAGAGGGGGGACAGACAGAGAGAGGGGGGACAGACAGAGGGGGGGACAGACAGAGAGATGGGGGGGACAGACAGAGAGAGAGAGAGGGGGGGAAAGAGAGAGAGAGAGAGGGGGGGACAGACAGAGAGAGGGGGGACAGACAGAGAGAGGGGGGACAGAGAGAGAGGGGGGGACAGAGAGAGAGGGGGGGACAGAGAGAGAGGGGGGACAGAGAGAGGGGGACAGAGAGAGAGAGGGGGACAGAGAGAGAGAGGGGGGACAGAGAGAGAGAGGGGGGACAGAGAGAGGGGGGGTGACAGAGAGAGGGGGGGACAGACAGAGAGAGGGGGGACAGACAGAGAGAGGGGGGGACAGACAGAGAGAGGGGGGGACAGACAGAGAGAGGGGGGGACAGACAGAGAGAGGGGGGGACAGACAGAGAGAGGGGGGACAGACAGAGAGAGGGGGGGGAAGACAGAGAGAGAGAGGGGAAAGAGACAGAGAGAGGGGAAAGACAGACAGAGAGAGGGGGAAGACAGAGAGAGGGGGAAGACAGAGAGAGGGGGAAGACAGACAGAGAGAGGGGGGGACAGACAGAGAGAGGGGGGGACAGACAGAGAGAGGGGGGGACAGAGAGCGAGGGGGACAGACAGAGAGCGGGGGGACAGACAGAGAGAGGGGGGACAGACAGAGAGAGGGGGGACAGACAGAGAGAGGGGGGACAGACAGAGAGAGGGGGGACAGACAGAGAGAGGGGGGACAGACAGAGAGAGAGGGGGGACAGACAGAGAGAGAGGGGGGACAGACAGAGAGAGAGGGGGGACAGACAGAGAGAAAGGGGGGACAGACAGAGAGAAAGGGGGAACAGACAGAGAGAGAGAGAGGGGACAGACAGACAGAGAGAGAGGGGACAGACAGACAGAGAGAGAGGGGAAAGACAGACAGAGAGAGAGGGGGGACAGACAGAGAGAGAGGGGGGACAGACAGAGAGAGAGGGGGGACAGACAGAGAGAGAGGGGGGACAGACAGAGAGAGAGGGGGACAGACAGAGAGAGAGGGGGACAGACAGAGAGAGTGGGGGGACAGACAGAGAGAGAGGGGGGACAGACAGAGAGAGAGGGGGGACAGACAGAGAGAGAGGGGGGACAGACAGAGAGAGGGGGGACAGACAGAGAGAGGGGGGACAGACAGAGAGAGGGGGGACAGAGAGAGGGGGGACAGACAGAGAGAGGGGGGGACAGACAGAGAGAGGGGGGGGACAGACAGAGAGAGGGGGGACAGACAGAGAGAGGGGGGACAGACAGAGAGAGGGGGGGGACAGACAGAGAGAGGGGGGACAGACAGAGAGAGGGGGGACAGACAGAGAGAGGGGGGACAGACAGAGAGAGGGGGGACAGACAGAGAGAGGGGGGACAGACAGAGAGAGGGGGGACAGAGAGAGGGGGGGCAGAGAGAGGGGGAGACAGAGAGAGGGGGGGACAGAGAGAGGGGGTGACAGACAGAGAGAGAGGGGGACAGACAGAGAGAGAGGGGGGACAGACAGAGAGAGAGGGGGACAGACAGAGAGAGGGGGACAGACAGAGAGAGAGGGGGACAGACAGAGAGAGAGGGGGACAGACAGAGAGAGAGGGGGACAGACAGAGAGAGAGGGGGACAGACAGAGAGAGAGGGGGACAGACAGAGAGAGAGGGGGACAGACAGAGAGAGAGGGGGACAGACAGAGAGAGAGAGGGGGACAGACAGAGAGAGAGAGGGGGACAGACAGAGAGAGAGGGGGACAGACAGAGAGAGAGGGGGACAGACAGAGAGAGAGGGGGACAGACAGAGAGGGGGACAGACAGAGAGAGAGGGGGACAGACAGAGAGGGGGACAGACAGAGAGAGAGGGGGACAGACAGAGAGAGGGGGGGACAGAGAGAGAGGGGGGGACAGACAGAGAGAGGGGGGGACAGAGGGAGGTTTATTGGCAACATCTGAGTGGATGTATTTTAATGCACACCTGAAACACACTGCTTCTTTGTGTAGTATCATGGGAAAGTCAAAAGAAATCAGCCAAGATGTCAGGAAGAGAATTGTGAACTTGGACCAGTCTGGTTCATCCTTGGGTGCAATTTTTAAATACCCAAAGATGCGTCGTTCATCTGTGCAAACAATTATACGCAAGTACAGACAAGATTGGAATAACCAGCCATCACACCGCTCAGGAAGGAGACTGGTTCTGTGTACCAGAGATGAACATGCTTTGGTCAGACATGTGCAAATCAACCGAAAAACAAAAGTGAAAGACCTTGTGAAGATGCTGGTGGAAGCTGGTAAGACGGTCATTATCCACAGTGAAATAAGTATTGTATCAACATGGGCTGAAAGGCTACTCTGCCAGGAAGAAGCCATTACTCCAAAAGAAACCTAAAAAACCCAGAGTAAGGTTTGCAAATGCACACAGGAAATTAGACCTTAATTTTTGGAGACGTGTCCTGTGGACACTAACGAAACTAAAATTGAACTGTTTCGCCATAATGACCATCGTTAGAGCTGGAGGAAAAGGGAGCTTTGAAGCCTAAGAACACGAACTGTGAAACATGAGGGAGCAGCATCATGCTGTGGGGTTGTTTTGCTGCAGGAGGGACTGGGGCACTTCACAAAATAGATGGCATGAGGAAAGAAGATTATGTGGCAATACTAAAGTAACATCTCAAGACATCAGCCAGGAACTTAAAGCTTGGGTGGAAATGGGTCTTCCAAATGGACAATGACCTGAAGAATACTGCCGATCTGGTTACAAAGTCAATGTTTTGGAGTGGCCATCACAAAACCCTGATCTCATTTCTATTGAAAATGTATGGGCAAAGCTGAAAAGGCAGGAGCGAGCAAGGCGACCTATAAACATGGTTCTGTCAGGAGGAATGGGCCCAAATTCCCACCAACTATTGTGAGAAGCTTGTAGAAGGATATCCAAAACGTCTGACCCAAGTCATACAGTTGAAGGACAATAGTACCAAATACTAATGAAATGTATGTAAACTTGACTTTGCAGAAGTTAATAAAAATGCCTTAAAACATTCTCTTTCTCTCATTATTCTGGCATTTGGCAAATATAAATAATTTTGGTTCCTAATTGACCTAAAACGGGAAAGGTTTATTCTGATTTCATGTCAGATAGTGAGAAAAGCATGCAGATGTGTCTTTGTAGAGAGCAGAGAGAAACTTCTGGTTTTAACTGTATGAGGGAGTTGTGGAGTCGGAATCAGAGAAATTGAGGAGTCAGAGTCGGAGGTTTGTCTTACCAACTCCAGAGTCTGTGTCTTTTTGTGGTAGACTGCGCCTTTGTGCCTGCCTAAAATAGACAAAGACAATTGGAACAGGCTAGATGGAGCACAAAGTGACTCCTTCTGCCTCATTATAATGGAAGGCTCAATTGGGGGTTCTGCATGAATCCCATTTTTTTCAGTGCTTGACGTGTGGCCCCCCCAAAAAATGTGAATATAGCCTTAGTTTCCACAGCCAGTGTTTGGAATGACATCTAAAAGGTTACTATTTCTAGGATAAAAATTTTCCACCACGATGGAGCTGTAATAGGTACTACAGGCTGTCTAATCACAGGACAATGTGCTGTACATATTAATGAACCCCCACCAGGGGGACGGGATTAAAGTTACTTTCCTAAATAGAAGCAACATGCACACTATAAAAAAATACGATACAAACAAAATATGTACGATATCCAGCATAGAGTTAATGCAAAGAGTACCTGAGATCAAGTGCAGTGTGAGATTCTGTGTCCCCATATATGTTGCAGATGTGAACTGTAATCAAATGAAAAACTCATTATTGCATATAAACATATTTATTGTAATAGATCTCCTACCGATCTGTGTATATAATAATAATAATAATAATAATAATAATAAAGTCTGGACAAATCGAAGGCCACACTAGGAGCCAGTTTCCAGATGAATGTTCTCTATCATAGGCAGCTGATACTCACCCTCCCCTTGTTCACAGAGGCTATCCCAGCACTGATCCTTGTTTGTTTGTTTTTTTTAATCAAGTATTTCTTTAGTACAGAATTTTCACATTTTATGATACAACAAAACATTCCCTTACCCATACCGCCATCCAACCTCCTCCATAAAGTACATGTAAGATTCAGGTTGTTGAGCAGACAACAAGCAAAATCAGAGTTCTCAAACTAATATGTGCATGGAATAGGTAAATCATATATGCATGATCTATTTTCAGTGCCTCATAATACTATTATACAAGGGTCTAAAGCATATTAACCCCTTCACGACCGGCCGATTTTTCGCTTTTCGTTTTTTTTTTCGCCATTCTTTTTCTAAGAGACGTAACTTTTATATTTTTCAGCCAATATGGTCATGTGAGGGCTCATTTTTTGCGGAACGAGCTGTACTTTTCAATGAAACCATAGGTTTTACCATATAGTGTACTGGAAAATGGCAAAAAAATTCCAAATGCAGAAAAATTGCAAAAAAAGTGCGATAGCACTATTGTTTTTGAGATATTTTATTCACTGTGTTCACTGTATGGTAAACCTGATGTGTGGGTGTGATGCCTCAGGTCAGTGCGAGTTCATAGACACCAAACATGTATAGGTTTACCTTTATATAAAGGGTTAAAAAAAATTCGGAAGTTTGTCTGAAAAAAGTGGCGCACGTTTTACGCCATATTCTGTGACCCGTAGCGTTCTCATTTTTCGGGATCTATGGCTCAGTGACGGCTTATTCTTTGCGACTCGAGCTGACGTTTTTAACGGTACCATTTTTGCGCAGATGCTACGTTTTGATCGCCTGTTATTGCATTTTGCGCAAAAGTTGTGGCGACAAAAAAACGTCATTTTGGCGTTTGGAATTTTTTTGCCGCTACGCCGTTTACTGATCAGATTAATTGATTTTATATTTTGATAGATCAGGCGTTTCTGAACGCGGCGATACCAAATGTGTATATTATTTTATTTTTTTAACCCTTTAATTTTCAATGGGGCGAAAGGGGGGTGATTTGAACTTTTATGGTTTTTTTTTTTTTTTAGAAGGACAATACTTTTTATTTCTGTACATTTTATTTTCACTCCCAAGCCATGAGCTTCTGCTTTTTCAGCTTCTTCTGAGAGATCTTTTTCTTTTGAGCGACCTCTTTGTTTTTTTTGAAATTTTTTAAAACTTTTTTTTTACTTTTTTTTTTATTTTACTAGGTACCCTAGGGGGCTATTGCGTTCAGCACTCCGATCGCTCTGCACTATCTGCTGATCACAGCTACACAGCTGTAAACAGCAGATACGTGCACTTTCTGCTTTCCTGGCCTCCGTGGAAAGCGAAAGTGAAAGTAGTTCATGTCTAGCACAGGAGTCATCACATGACCCTGTGCTACCATGACAACCATCGGAAGTCACGTGATCATGTCACGTGACTTCCGGTATCGGGCAGTAAGTAAAACTTTACCGCAATCGCGTTTATAATGGCGCTGTCACATATTGACAGCGCCATTACAGGGGTTAAACGGCACGAGCAGATAACGTTTCTGCTCGTAATCACCAAAGTCCACTTACTTATATACACTTCAATAGAATCTGACTAAACACAAACTTGACGCCGGATTACCGGCCAAGAATGAAGTGAATTAATCCAATGTTATTTATGAAATATTATTTTATTGTTAATAAACTCACAAACATATACTTTCAAACAAGAGAGCCACCTGGGGGGCACATGGTTCCAGAGTATCTACATGTCAACTCCATCCTGCATATAATGTATCAGCATTAAATCCAAACACAAGATAATTGCATCCAGTATTTATATATAGAAAAATTAATCAGATCCAATTTCAATTTACATTATAACATATAGTGTGTAACCTCATAGTAGTTCCGTATCAGCATATAACCATAGGTAAATGCCCAAGAAAATAACCATTAATTAGTCATCCAGACATACAAGGTTATTCTCTATGGGCATATTACCACCGTAGCCCAATATGTCACCTCCTACTCCCTCTTCCTTGCCCTTATCAGCGCAGCATATGAAATGGACACATAGTTATAACAACGAGATGACATAATCACCTGGCTGGTTTATACTATATAAGCACGAACGTTCCCCCACCCTGACACGCCCCCTTTTGATAAAGCAGCGGCGAAACGTACGTCAGGGGTGGTGGGACGCATAGCCAGACGAGTCAGTTAACAATGTGAGTATCCATTCTAACAACTAATTCCTAATGTGTATTCCAAATACTTTATCTGTAATGCATACCCTCGTTATATTGCCCTAGCTCTATACTGTGTGTATTTAGGCAATGAGTGCCCTCTTGTTTGCATTGTCAGCGGGGACTAATCGTCAGTAGGTGGTGGCGAGGCAGTGCACGCAGTGGCTGGATTGTGTCTTATCATATATGTAAATCAGCAGGTGCTGAAAGATATACTAATAGATGGTGAACCGATTTAGCCGTGCGTCTGATCTGCCATAGCATACCAGTGACGATTAAAAGGTCATTTGACCATATATTTGTCCATTTCATATGCCGCGCTGATAAGGGCAAGGAAGAGGGAGTAGGAGGTGACATATTGGGCTACGGTGGTAATATGCCCATAGAGAATAACCTTGTATGTCTGGATGACTAATTAATGGTTATTTTCTTGGGCATTTACCTATGGTTATATGCTGATACGGAACTACTATGAGGTTACACACTATATGTTATAATGTAAATTGAAATTGGATCTGATTAATTTTTCTATATATAAATACTGGATGCAATTATCTTGTGTTTGGATTTAATGCTGATACATTATATGCAGGATGGAGTTGACATGTAGATACTCTGGAACCATGTGCCCCCCAGGTGGCTCTCTTGTTTGAAAGTATATGTTTGTGAGTTTATTAACAATAAAATAATATTTCATAAATAACATTGGATTAATTCACTTCATTCTTGGCCGGTAATCCGGCGTCAAGTTAACGATTCTGCTCGTGCCTAGCAGGCACACATCTCAGCTGTGAAAATCAGCTGAGATGTGCGCAGATCGCGGCTTGCTGCCGCCGGCAGATTGCGGGGAGTAACGTTATGACCGCTAGGACGTAATTTTACGGCCCGCGGTCGTTAAGGGGCAAAACTGACATCAAGCTAAAGTTCTCATATATCATTTGGATCTAAGGGGTAAGGTTTCTTCTTGTGCAGAGTCACATACCAGTATGAGGAGACTTAAACACCTTGCAATGCTCTTCTGGGTTATTTAATATACAAATTGCCTTGTCAGAGAGGAAGAGGACTTGAAGGCTAGAGCCACCTATTACAAGTAGCAATCGTAAAAGGCAATATTATACTTTTAAGATTTCTACGTCCGATAGGTGGCACAAGAGTTCAAATTCTCTTTGAAGAGACAATTTGCATATATCGTTATATTTTTTCATCTTTTTATGTACATAGGTTTTTCCATTGGAATTAACTTATACCAGTGCTCCATTTTTGTATACAGGATGCAGTGGTGACATCACGACTACAGCGCACATGACTGCTGAAGCCAATCACTGGGCTCAAGAGGCTCATGCTGCCTACAACAGAAACACAAAGCAGATTTCTAAGAGATGAATTGGATTTTTTTTAACTGAGATTTTTGTATTTACTAAAAAATAAACATCAGTAGAGATCTCTAATGCAATACTTCTGCAATTTCCATTTTTTGCCTTATAGTGCAGAATAGAATATAGCTTTTGTGTATACTTTGTTTAAGCTGATGTGCCATGTAAATGTTATCTTGGCTCCTTCTCCTCTGAAATGGTTCTCTACATTTTTCCAGATGCTTCTGGCTTTGAAGAATAGTCTCATTACTCTTTATGCTCTGTTCTAAGTCTAATTTAAGGATTATGTAGTGACATTAAACTGCTGTCATCTGATGTTTACTACAGAGCCTTAAGGGTGCTTTACACGCTGTGACATCGCAACCGATATATCGTCGGGGTCACTTTGTTAATGACGCACAACCGGCGCCGGTAACGACATCGCAGTGTGTGACACCAAGGAGCGACTATCAACAATCGCAAAATCGTTCAAAAACGGTGATCGTTGACACGTCGCTCCTTTCCTTAATATCGCTGCTGCCACAGGTACGATGTTGTTCGTCGTTCCTGCGGCATCACACATCGCTATGTGTGACACCGCAGGAACGACGAACATCTCCTTACCTGCGTCCACCGGCAATGCGGAAGGAAGGAGGTGGGCGGGATGTTACGTCCCGCTCATCTCCGCTTCTATTGGCCGGCCGCTTAGTGACGCTGCAGTGATATCGCTATGACACCAAACGCATCTCCCCCTTGAAGGAGGGATTGTTCGGCGGTCACAGCGACGTCGCTGACAAGGTATGTGTGTGTGACGCTGCCGTAGCGATAATGTTTGCTACGGCAGTGATCACAAAATGTCGCACGAATGACGGGGGCAGGTGCTATCGCGCTCGACATCACTAGCGATGTCGCAGTGTGTAAAGCACCCTTTAGTGTATTCCTATATGATGCAGCCATAGAATAAGGTCCATAAATGAGCTTCATTTTATGTATATAGATGGCTGGTTGACACCCGCGTGTAGAAGTCTATTATTTTATCACTCAGCTAGTCTATCTAAGAGATCTGCTATGGTGATAAATTCAGCTCAATTTAATTTAAGACTGACTTTAATGAGCCGATATCCAACTATTTTATGTCCAATCAGACCAATAATCTAAATGTGTGTGTCAATGGTCAATTGATCTGATCGAAATGTGTTGTATTTGCCAGGAAACTGATCTGACGAGTGTAATACCGTAATCTGGCTACCAATCACATTGCTTCTAAAGAAAATGATTATTTTAAGACTATTACAACAGAGAAGGAAGAAGAGAATTAGATCCATCACACCAAAATATCTGAGTCTCAACCTTCTATTAGGATCAATCTCATACTCTAAGATTATCCAGAAAAGGATACAAATACAAAGAATAGTTAAGTGTTTTAAATCTATAGAATATATATATATATATATATATATATATATATATATATATATATATATATATATATATATATAAAACTCAGATATTTTGGTATGATGGATCTAATTCTCTTCTTTCTTCTCTATTATAATAATAATACTTAGATAAAAGGGTATATACTAACTGTAGTCGGACCAGCTAGAGTACAGGAAATGTCCTCCATCTGGAGTAAATGCTACATCGAGGACACTCCAGCCCACATCCCGAGCTTTTATGGTTCGAAACTTCTTGAAAGACCCATAGCGGCAGTCATAAAGGCGAATATTCTGATCTGAGGTTGAATAAAAGATAAAAAAACAGGGTTGACAATGTACAAATGATTAACCTAATTGTCAACAAAAATGAACCATATGTGTGAACTATGAAATATAGGACAACAGAAGAGGACATTAGGGAATAACAGAAGCGGTCAACAATATCCATATTAGATATTATTTAAAAAATATTGTTAAGGATTAACATTGGAACAAATTACACATTTTGTTAAAGACCCTTGAATGTACAAGCAGGTCCCTACTTTATAATGTGGAGCCCCCACCTCAAACACTTGTAATAATATGAACAATTAGTCTAGATTTAAAGGGAACTTGTCTTTTCCCCTATGCTCCCAGAACTGCCAGCAGCTGTGTGCACCTATCCAACGTCCCTTCCTAACAGTCTTAGGCTATGTGCCCACGGTGAGAGTGTCCTGCGGTTATATCTGCAGGACATTCCGCAGGGACTCCCAGAAATCCGCAGCACAAGTTTGTCTGTTTCCATGCTGCGGATTATTTGCGGAATGTCCTCCGGATATGGTGCGGGCATTCTGCATTGAGGATACAGTACCATGGCTTCGGCACTGCATCCTCAATGCAGAACAAGTGCTGCAGTGATCGGGGGAGTTCATACTTACCTACATCGCGCAGCCCCTCGCTTTCCGGCAGCCGTGTCCCTCTGTCAGCATCTGGTGCACTGTGCTGGAGGTGGGCGGGCCTGCATTAGCTCCGGCTGTCACATGACCGGAGCTCGTGCAGGCCCCGCCCACCTCTTCCTTCCTGTACCTGGATCCACCGCGCTCCTGTACACCGGACGGAGAAAGTGACTCCGGTGAGGCAGGTAAGTATATGGGACCCTGCGGAGAAATCCACAGGAATAATTGACATGCTGCTGATTTTTCCGCAGGGAAATCCGCATTATTTCCGCTGCGGAAAAATCCGCAGCATGGGCACAGCAGTTCCCAAATGCCATAGAAATGGCTTGGGAGTAGCTGTGCTGCAGATTTTTGAAAAATCCGCGGAATTTCCACGAAAAATCTGCGGCAAATTCCGCGCATTTTCCGCAGCGTGGGCACATAGCCTTACATTGCACACTTTAGAAAAAGTATTTCAAAACTCTGATTATGATATGGAAATTACCCCCTTTACTAGTCGATGGAGGAGTAGGTTTCCCCCAGACTAGTCAGCCCATCTAACATGTTATCACGCCCTTGTCGGTATGACAACATGACTTACAAGAGCCGGCATCATCGCAAGGACTAAGTAGCTAATATATGTGAAGTGGAAAGGACAAGACAGATGGTTTTCTAAACATTTTAAAAATACGTATCTGAAAATGTGATGTGCATTTATTATTTATTCATCCCCCTGAGTTAATACTTTGTAGAACAACCCTTCACTGCAATCATTGCTTCAAGTCTTTTGGGGTATATAGCTACCAGCTTTGCACATCTAGGAGGCTGAAAATTTTGCCTGTTCTTTGTAAAATAGCGCTACCTCAGTGAGATTGGATGTAGATCGTCTGTGAAAAGCAATTTTCAAGTCTGGATTGTGACTGGGTCATTCAAACACATGAATATGCATTGATCTAAACCATTCCATTGTAGCTCAAGTGGTATGTTTAGCGTCATTGTCCTTCTGTAGGGTGAACATGCGCCCCAGTCTCAAGTCTTTTGATGCCTCTAAAAGGTTATCTTCCAGGATTACCTTGTTGTTAAGCTCCATCCATCTTGCCACAACTTCTCTGTCTATATTGAATAGTATCCCTACAACAAAATGCTGCCACCACCATGTTTGACAGTGTGGATGGTGTTTTCAGGGTGATATGCCACACACGGCATTTTGCATTTAGTGCAAAAAAGTTCTACTTTGGTGTCATCTGACCAGACCACATACTTGGTGGGTCCCCTACATGGCTTTTTAAAAAGTTCAAACAGGACTTCATATGGCTTGCTTACAAAAATGCCTCTTCTTCCACAAAGGCCAGATTTGTGGAGTATACAACTAATAGTTGTTCTTTGGATCTTTGGACAGATTCAACCACCAAAGCTGTGGATCACTGCAGCTCCTCCAGAATGCTCATGGGCCTCTTGGTGGTTTCTGTAATTAGTGCTCTACTTGCATGGGATGTCAGTTGAGGTGGATGTCCATGTCTTGGTAGGTTTAAGTTGTGCCATATTCCTTCCATATTTGGATGAACGATTGAACAGTGCTCCATGAGGTGTTCAGAGCTTGGGCTATTGTTTTTATAACCTACCCCTGCTTTACCCTTCTCTACAACTTTATCCCTGACCTGTATGGTGTGGTGTGGTCCTTGGTTTTGATTATGCTATTTGAGCCCTAATATTCTCATACCAATCTCTTAAGCCTTTACAGAACAGTGGTAGTTATACTGAACATAAATTACACAAAGTTGGACTCATTTATGTGACTTCGGTAGGTCACTCAGAAGATTAGTTAGGTGTATCAGACTATAGGTTGCTGAATATGAAAGTGCAAGTCACATTTTTAAGATTTGTATTTTTAAAAAAGAGAATTTTGTTACTTACCGTAAATTCTTTTTCTTATAGTTCCGTATTGGGAGTAGAGATGAGCGAACCGGTCCCGGTTCGGCTCGAGGTCGGCTCGCCGAACGGAGGTCCCGTTCGAGTTCGGCTCGTCGAACGTTCGACGAACCGAACTCGAACTGCATAGGAAACAATGGCAGGCAATCACAAACACATAAAAACACCTAGAAAACACCCTCAAAGGTGTCCAAAAGGTGACAAACAACTCACAACACAACACAAACACATGGGAAAGTGACAAGGACATATACTCATGCGAAAACAAAAGAGCAGGACAAGGAAAAAGAGGAGACACAGATATAGATATGGCACGCCCTTCTAAAATCATGTAAAACACCGCAAGGTGACTCCAAGCGTAGTCTCCCTTTTTTTCCAAAAATTGGGCCCCACACACACCCACCCATTCAGTGGCAGCACTTGTGCCCTAGTTGTGCACTTCACAGCTAGATTTGCATCAAGCACATTCAAAAATACGGCCTAATTAACCGTCCCCAGGATGACACCAGGGTAGGTAGCAAAGTCTTTCCTGATCCCAGCTCTGTTCATCTTGGCTTCTTTTAAAAACACAGCAAGCAAGGGTTACTCCAAGCGGAGTCTCCCTTTTTTTCCAAAAATTGTGCCCCACACACACCCACCCATTCAGTGGCAGCACTTGTGCCCTAGTTGTGCACTTCACAGCTAGATTTGCATCAAGCACATTCAAAAATACGGCCTAATTAACCGTCCCCAGGATGACACCAGGGTAGGTAGCAAAGTCTTTCCTGATGCCAGCTCTGTTCATCTTGGCTTCTTTTAAAAACACAGCAAGCAAGGGTTACTCCAAGCGGAGTCTCCCTTTTTTTCCAAAAATTTTGCCCCACACACACCCACCCATTCAGTGGCAGCACTTGTGCCCTAGTTGTGCACTTCACAGCTAGATTTGCATCAAGCACATTCAAAAATACGGCCTAATTAACCGTCCCCAGGATAACACCAGGGTAGGTAGCAAAGTCTTTCCTGATCCCAGCTCTGTTCATCTTGGCTTCTTTTAAAAACACAGCAAGCAAGGGTTACTCCAAGCAGAGTCTCCCTTTTTTTCCAAAAATTGTGCCCCACACACACCCACCCATTCAGTGGCAGCACTTGTGCCCTAGTTGTGCACTTCACAGCTAGATTTGCATCAAGCACATTCCAAATCCACAAGCATTTACTCTCCCCAGGATGACACAGGGGTAGTAAATTCCTTCTGGATCCATGACTTGTTCATTTTGATGAACGTCAGTCTGTCCACATTGTCACTGGACAGACGCGTGCGCTTATCTGTCAGCACACACCCAGCAGCACTGAAGACACGTTCAGAGACAACGCTGGCAGCTGGACACGACAAAATCTCCAAGGCGTAACTGGAGAGCTCTGGCCATTTTTCTAGATTTGAAGCCCAAAAGGAGCAAGGCTCCATTTGCAAAGTCATGGCATCGATGTTCATTTGGAGATACTCCTGTATCATCCTCTCCAGCCGTTGACTATGTGTCAGACTTGTTGTCTCTGGTGGCCTTGCAAAAGAGGGTCTAAAAAAATTATGAAAAGATTCCATAAAATTGCTGTTACCAGCACCAGATACGGTCCTACTGGTACGGGTAGACTGTTGAAGATGACAAGACCGTCCCATGTTTGTCAAGTTACAACTGGGAGATTCACTCCCTGCACCTGCACGGTTGTTTGGTGGAAAAGCCGAGCTAAGATCGAGTAGCAGCTTCTGCTGATACTCCTGCATACGTGCGTCCCTTTCTATGGCTGGAATTATGTCACAAAATTTGGACTTGTACCGGGGATCTAATAGTGTGGCAAGCCAGTAGTCATCATCACTTCTAATTTTGACAATACGAGGGTCATGTTGGAGGTAGTGCAACAAGAAGGCACTCATGTGTCTTGCGCAGCCATGCGGACCAAGTCCACGCTGTGTTTGTGGCATAGAGGTGCTAACCGTTCTTTCTTCCTCTGACATCTCCCCCCAACCTCTTTCAACTGAAATTTGACCAAGGTCTCCCTCATCCGCTGAGTCTTCCATGTCCATGGACAGTTCGTCCTCCATTTCTTCATGTTCTCCTGCACCTTCCTCAACATTTCGCCTGCTACTATGCGCCCTTGTTGATCCCTGTCCCCCATGGTCCCATGCCTGCTGCGTTGGTGATGATGAACGTCTGGACCTTGGTGATGTTGTTGTCCCTTGCGCATATGAATCCTCCTGTAGTTCCTCCCCTTCCTGTTGTCCCACCCCCTGACTCCGAATAGTGTTTAGTGTGTGCTCCAGCATGTAAATGACTGGAATCGTCATGCTGATAATGGCATTGTCAGCGCTAAACATATTCGTCGCCATGTCGAAACTGTGCAGAAGGGTGCATAGGTCCTTGATCTGAGACCACTCCATCAGGGTGATCTGCCCCACCTCTGCATCTCGTTGGCCCAGGCTATACGTCATGACGTATTGCACCAGGGCTCGGCGGTGCTGCCACAGTCGCTGTAACATGTGGAGAGTTGAATTCCAGCGTGTCGCCACATCGCATTTCAGGCGATGAACCGGCAGGCCGAAAGACTTCTGGAGCGATGCAAGTCGCTCAGCTGCGGCGCTTGAACGGCGGAAGTGAGCAGACAGTTTTCGTGCCCTGTTCAGAAGGCCATCTAGGCCGGGATAGTGTGTTAAAAATTGCTGGATGATAAGGTTCAACACGTGAGCCATACAAGGTACATGTGTCACCTTGCCCAGGCGAAGGGCCGCACCCAGGTTTGCAGCATTGTCGCACACGGCCTTACCAGGCTGCAGGTTGAGTGGAGACAACCATTTATTAAACTCGGACCGCAGAGCTGACCACAACTCCTCAGCTGTGTGACTCTTATTCCCAAGACATGTCAAGCTAAAGACCGCCTGATGCCGTTGCGCTCTGCTGCCAGCATAGTAATGAGGGGTGCGTGATTCCTTCTGCGCAGTGAGAACGCTAGTGGCCTGACCAGGCAGGCTTGGGGCGGAGGTGGAGGACCCAGATGAGGTGGAGGAGGCAGAAGCAGTGGCGGAACTTGGACAGACAGAGGATTGACACACAAGTCGTGGGGACGGCAAGACTTGTGCAGCAGACCATTCACCATCTATCACCATAGTTACCCAGTGCCCAGTCAGCGACATGTAACGTCCCTGTCCATGCTTACTGGTCCAAGTATCGGTGGTGAAATGCACCCGTTCACACACAGAGTTTCTCAAGGAAGCGGTGATGTTGTGTGCGACATGCTGGTGTAGCGTGGGCACACCTTTCTTAGAGAAGTAGTGGCGACTAGGCATCTGGTACTGGGGCACAGCGACAGACATAAGGTCTCTAAAATCCTGTGTGTCCACTAGGCGGAAAGGCAGCATTTCGGTAGCCAAGAGCTTACAGAGGGATAGAGTCAACCTCTTAGCTTTGTCATGGGTCGCAGGAAGTGGCCTTTTATTTGACCACATCTGAGGGACAGAGATCTGGCTGCTGTGTGTAGACGGTGTTGAGTAGGGTGTCCCTGGAAAAATGCAGGTTTGTGAGGAAAGTGCAGGCGGAGACATGATGTTGCCTTCATCCAACGTTGGTGCTATCGATGTCTGAGAGAGCTGTACACACTCACTTGTTTCCCCTTCCAAACCAACTGACGACCTACCAAGCAAACTGCCTGTTGCGGTTACAGTGGTGGAAGTTGTGCGTGGAAAAACAGGTGTGACAGCTGTCCCCACAGTCCTAGAAGATGAAGAGCGCGCGGATGCACTGGAAGGGGCAGGCCGTGGATGGTTCGCTCCGCTAGGCCGCATTGCAGCACAGTGAGCTTCCCACCGGGATCTATGATATTTATTCATGTGACGATTCATGGAAGAAGTTGTCAAACTGCTGAGGTTTTGACCTCTACTAAGAGAACCATGACAAAGTTTACAGATCACATAATTTGGGCGATCTTTTTCTATGTCAAAAAAGGACCAGGCTAGGCAAGGCTTAGAGGCCATGCGACCTGTTGATCCACCCCGAATAATGCTCATAGGCAGAGTGGTGGCTGAGGATGCAGTTGTAGACGTGCTACCAGTGCTCCGACTCTGTCCAGGAAGGCGCAAGGTAACTTCGTCGTCGGTTGCATCCTCCTCCACCGCCTCTGTTGACCTCCTCGAGTGCCTAACTGTGGGTTGACAGTAGGTGGGATCTAGAACTTCATCATCAATTGTTGTGTTTGCACTCCCCTCCCCCTCAGACCGAGGCTCTTCTTGCCCTGACCGAATATTTAAGTTGTCATCCCAATCGGGTATCTGCGTCTCATCTTCATCAGTATGTTCCTCATTGTCTATAACCACAGGTGTTACAGTTTGTGACAAAGGGTCAACATTATGCTCAGAAACTTGGTCCTCACGGCCTGAATCAGAGTCACAAAGGTTCTGGGCATCACTGCAGACCATTTCCTGTTCTGTACTCACTGTAGCTTGGGAGCAGACCTCTGATTCCCAGGCTATAGTGTGACTGAACAGCTCTGCAGACTCAGCCATCTCAGTTCCACCATACTGTGCAGGGCTGATGGAGACTTCAGAGCTGGGAGAAAGCAAGTTTGATTGGGATGACAACTCAGAGGACTGGTGTTTTTTGGATGCGGTACTTGAAGTGGCTGAGAGGGCACTTGTTGGACCACTTGAGATCCATTCAAGCATTTTTCTTTTTTGGCCATCATCTACCTTTGTTCCTGTTGTTCGTGTCCGTAAAAAAGGGAGCACATCGGATTGTCCACGGTAAGTAGTAGACATCTTACTTTTGCTGGTAGATGGTCTATCTTCAGCAGATGATAATGGAGCTTTGCCACCTTCCCCACGGACAAAACCTTTTTTTCCTTTTCCACCACGCCTCTTCCCCTTTCCACCAGCATCTGTCATTTTGCCATTCATGTTGATTGCGACAAGATTGTGCACTTAAAATGTGGTAGTAAAAATTGAGAGGTGGTGTAGATTGCAGCGGTGGTCTAGCTTTATTAACAGCAGAATAATAAAGAATAATTATCCCTAACAATGCAACTACGGCCCTTAAACTGGCAGCATAAATTGCTAGTATAATGGCTTAGTTATAGTGAGTTGGAGTGTGCAATGCAGGTAGAGGTGCTGCAAATGTCTTTGCACTAGTGTGACTATAGCAAAGTCCAATAGCCACGTTTAGGATGCCACTAGGTACACTGAGTGTTTGCTAGTATAATGGCTTAGTTATAATGAGTTGGAGTGTGCAATGCAGGTAGAGGTGCTGCAAATGTCTTTGCACTAGTGAGACTATAGCAAAGTCCAATAGCCACGTTTAGGATGCCACTAGGTACACTGAGTGTTTGCTAGTATAATGGCTTAGTTATAATGAGTTGGAGTGTGCAATGCAGGTAGAGGTGCTGCAAATGTCTTTGCACTAGTGAGACTATAGCAAAGTCCAATAGCCACGTTTAGGATGCCACTAGGTACACTGAGTGTTTGCTAGTATAATGGCTTAGTTATAATGAGTTGGAGTGTGCAATGCAGGTAGAGGTGCTGCAAATGTCTTTGCACTAGTGAGACTATAGCAAAGTCCAATAGCCACGTTTAGGATGCCACTAGGTACACTGAGTGTTTGCTAGTATAATGGCTTAGTTATAATGAGTTGGAGTGTGCAATGCAGGCAGAGGTGCTGCAAATGTCTTTGCACTAGTGTGACTAGACAAAAGTCCAATAGCCACGTTTAGGATGCCACTAGGTACACTGAGTGTTTGCTAGTATAATGGCTTAGTTATAATGAGTTGGAGTGTGCAATGCAGGCAGAGGTGCTGCAAATGTCTTTGCACTAGTGGGACTATAGCAAAGTCCAATAGCCACGTTTAGGATGCCACTAGGTACACTGAGTGTTTGCTAGTATAATGGCTTAGTTATAATGAGTTGGAGTGTGCAATGCAGGCAGAGGTGCTGCAAATGTCTTTGCACTAGTGTGACTAGACAAAAGTCCAATAGCCACGTTTAGGATGCCACTAGGTACACTGAGTGTTTGCTAGTATAATGGCTTAGTTATAATGAGTTGGAGTGTGCAATGCAGGTAGAGGTGCTGCAAATGTCTTTGCACTAGTGAGACTATAGCAAAGTCCAATAGCCACGTTTAGGATGCCACTAGGTACACTGAGTGTTTGCTAGTATAATGGCTTAGTTATAATGAGTTGGAGTGTGCAATGCAGGCAGAGGTGCTGCAAATGTCTTTGCACTAGTGTGACTAGACAAAAGTCCAATAGCCACGTTTAGGATGCCACTAGGTACACTGAGTGTTTGCTAGTATAATGGCTTAGTTATAATGAGTTGGAGTGTGCAATGCAGGCAGAGGTGCTGCAAATGTCTTTGCACTAGTGGGACTATAGCAAAGTCCAATAGCCATGTTTAGGATGCCACTAGGTACACTGAGTGTTTGCTAGTATAATGGCTTAGTTATAATGAGTTGGAGTGTGCAATGCAGGCAGAGGTGCTGCAAATGTCTTTGCACTAGTGTGACTAGACAAAAGTCCAATAGCCACGTTTAGGATGCCACTAGGTACACTGAGTGTTTGCTAGTATAATGGCTTAGTTATAATGAGTTGGAGTGTGCAATGCAGGCAGAGGTGCTGCAAATGTCTTTGCACTAGTGTGACTAGACAACAGTCCAATAGCCACGTTTAGGATGCCACTAGGTACACTGAGTGTTTGCTAGTATAATGGCTTAGTTATAATGAGTTGGAGTGTGCAATGCAGGTAGAGGTGCTGCAAATGTCTTTGCACTAGTGTGACTAGACAACAGTCCAATAGCCACGTTTAGGATGCCACTAGGTACACTGAGTGTTTGCTAGTATAATGGCTTAGTTATGAGTTGGAGTGTGCAGAGGACAGGAGGGTACAGTGCCAGGATTGTGGGGCTCTGGGTAGAGGAAAGGAAGCCTGCCTTTCTATTCCCTCCTAATAGGGAAATGCAGGGAGGAAATCCCTGACCTTTGCTACACAGACGCTGTCGCTGTTTTCAGGACCTGTCACCTATGGCTCTGGCCCTGCCGGTACGAGCCCTTAAAAGGACTGATGGAAAGTGCTATCCCTATGCTGTCCAGCGCTGTGTATGGAGCGCATACAGCTGTATCAGCGATAGGACTCAGGACGGAGCTGCGCCAGTGATGTCTGACACCAAGGACGCAGAAGAGATAATGGCGTCCTGGAGGAAAATGTCCGGTTTTATAATGCAGGGACATGTGACATGGACATCCTATCACACATGCCGTTGCTTCTCTGGCTAAAAGTCCACTTAGCTGTGTGTGTGTCTGGGATTGGCTGACATGCTGGCCCGCCCCACAAGACGCGCGCGCTTAGGGAAGGAAGACAAGGAAAAAAAAAAAAAAAATGGCGATCGCCATTATACAAACAGGAGTGATCTGAAGGCGCTGTTCACGCACACTATACACTGAAATGTCATAATAGTGTGAGTCACAGAGTGACTTACACTATTACAGCGGAAAGCCAGCTAGGAATTAGCTGTTTTTTTGCTGCTAGAACTGTTCTCGAACGTTTCTAGAACTATCGAGCTTTTGCAAAAAGCTCGAGTTCTAGTTCGATCTAGAACAGGCCCCAAAATCACTCGAGCCTAGAACTGGAGAACCTCGAACCGCGCTCAACTCTAATTGGGAGACCCATACCATGGGTGTTTAGCTTCTGCCTCCGGAGGACACACAAAGTACTACACTTAAAAGTGTAGCTCCTCCCTCTGAGCTTATACACCCCCTGGTGAGCAGACCCAGCCAGTTTAGTGCAAAAGCTGAAGGAGAATAGCCACCCACAAGTAGAACAGAGCAAGAGCCGGAACAACCGGAGACTCTGTCTACGACAACAACCGGTGATAACACACGGAACAAGAAAATTGCCAACAGGCAACAGGGAGGGAGCTGGGTCTCCCAATACGGAACTATAAGAAAAAGAATTTACGGTAAGTAACAAAATTCTCTTTTTCTTTATCGTTCCTTTGGGAGACCCATACCATGGGACGTTCCAAAGCTGTCCCTGGGTGGGAATAAACAGAAAAACTAAGAAGTAGGCGGAGCCTAACTTCACAAGTGGGCGACAGCCGCCTGAAGGATGCGTCTGCCCAAGCTCGCATCTGCTGAAGCATGAGCATGCACTTGGTAGTGCTTCGAAAAGGTATGCAGGCTAGCCCAAGTGGCAGCCTGACAGACTTGTTGAGCCGTAGCCTGGTGCCTAAAAGCCCAAGAGGCACCGACAGCTCTGGTCGAATGTGCTTTGATCCATGGCGGGGGAGGCACCTGAGTACTCTGGTAGGCGTCCGAAATGGTCGATCTAATCCAACGGGCCAAGGTCGGCTTAGAAGCAGAGAGACCCTTGCGCCGCCCTGTGGTTAGCACAAAAAGAGAGGTGCACCGCCTAAGCGCAGTGGTGCGAGACACATAAATCCGGAGAGCACGCACCAGATCTAGAGTATGCAGCGCTTTCTCAAAGCGATGAACAGGGGCCGGACAGAAGGAAGGCAAGAAAATATCCTGGTTAAGGTGGAAGGGAGAGACCACCTTAGGAAGAAAGTCCGGGGTCGGACGGAGAACTACCTTGTCTTGGTGAAAAACCAAAAAAGGTGACTCCGAGGAGAGCGCAGCCAAATCAGAGACTCTCCTGAGAGAAGTTATGGCAACTAGAAAGGTCACCTTTTGAGAAAGACGATACAAAGAAACCTCCCTAAGGGGCTCGAAAGGGGGTTTCTGCAATACCGTGAGGACCAAGTTAAAGTCCCAGGGATCCAAGGGCCGCCGATAAGGCGGAATGATGTGAGACGCACCTTGCATGAAGGTGCGGACCTGAGCCAGCCGGGCGAGACGCCGCTGGAATAGCACTGATAGAGCTGAGACTTGTCCCTTGAGAGAGTTGAGGGACAGTCCTAGCTGCAGACCGGACTGTAAAAAAGACAGAAGGGTCGGCAACGAGAATGACCAAGGAGAATGGCCGGAAGAGCGACACCAGGACAGGAAAATTTTCCAAGTCCTGTGATAGATCTTGACGGAGGAAGACTTACGGGCCCGAGTCATAGTGGAGATGACTTCAGGAGGGATACCAGAAGCCGTCAAAATCCAGGACTCAAGAGCCACGCCGTCAATTTGAGTGCCGCAGAATTCGGGCGGAAAAACGGACCTTGCGAGAGCAGGTCTGGACGGTCCAGAAGATGCCTCGGCATCTCCACGGACAGTTGGAGCAGGTCCGGATACCAAGCTCGCCTGGGCCAGTCCGGTGCAATGAGGATGACTCGACGGCCCTCCATTCTGATCTTGCGCAGGACTCTGGGCAAGAGAGCTAGAGGGGGAAACACGTAAGACAGACGAAACTGGGACCAGTCTTGAACCAGAGCCTCCGCGGCGAAGGCCTGAGGATCGTGGGAGCGAGCCACGTAAACCGGAACCTTGTTGTTGTGACGGGATGCCATTAGGTCCACGTCCGGAGTGCCCCACTTGCGGCAGATTGACTGAAACACTGCCGGGTGCAGGGACCACTCGCCACCGTCCACGGATTGACGGCTGAGATAATCTGCCTCCCAGTTTTCTACGCCAGGGATGTGGACTGCGGATATGGTGCACTTGGAATCCTCCGCCCATTGAAGATGTGTTGGACCTCCAACATTGCCATGCGGCTGCGTGTCCCGCCTTGGTGATTGATGTAGGCAACCGCTGTCGCGTTGTCTGACTGGACTCGAATGTGCCTGCCCGCCAACAGGTGGCGAAAGGCTAGGAGAGCTAGAAGCACAGCTCTGGTTTCCAGCACATTGATTGAAAGGGCTGACTCGGACGGAGTCCAAGTGCCCTGTGCTCTGTGGTGGTGATGTACCGCTCCCCAGCCGGAAAGGCTGGCATCCGTGGTGAGAATCACCCAGGACGGAGTCAGGAAGGAGCGCCCTTGGGACAGGGAGAGGGGTCGAAGCCACCACTGAAGAGAGCTCCTGGTCCGTGGCGACAGAGCCACTAACCTCTGTAAGGAGGAAGGCCGCTTGTCCCAACAGCGGAGAATGTCCAGCTGCAGAGGACGCAGATGGAACTGGACAAAGGGAACCGCCTCCATGGAGGCCACCATTTGACCCAGCACCTGCATCAGGCGCCTGACGGAATAACGGCGGGGCCTCAGGAGAGAGCGCACCGCTAGCCGGAGAGACTGCTGTTTAATTAAGGGCAACTTCACAAGTGCCGGGAAAGTCTCGAACTGCATCCCTAGGTACGCGAGCGAGACTCTGGGTCGGAGTCAGAGTGGATTTGGGAAGATTGACAATCCACCTGAATTGGGCTAGGGTGGCGAGAGTGAGCGAAACACTCCGCTGACAGTCTGCGCTGGATGTACCCTTGTCCAGAAGGTCGGCCAGATAAGGAAGCACTGCTAACCCCTGGAGGTGCAGGACCGCAATCACTGCCGCCATGACCTTGGTGAATACCCGAGGGGCCGTGGCTAACCCGAAGGGGAGAGCCACGAATTGGAAATGATCCTCTCCTATCGCAAAACGTAACCAACGCTGATGTGACACTGCGATTGGCACATGTAGATAGGCATCTCTGATGTCGATGGACGCCAGGAACTCCCCTTGGGTCATAGAGACAATGACTGATCTCAGAGACTCCATGCGAAAATGCCGCACCCGGACATGCTTGTTGAGAAGCTTGAGATCCAGGATGGGCCGGAAGGTACCGTCCTTTTTTGGAACTAGGAAGAGATTTGAGTAAGAACCTCTGAACCGTTCCTGAGCGGGAACTGGAACAATCACTCCGTTTGCCTGCAAGGACGCCACGGCCTGCGAGAAGGCGGCGGCCTTGGAGCAGGGGGGAGTTGAGAGAAAAAATCTGTTTGGAGGGCTGGAAGAGAATTCTATCCTGTAGCTGCGAGATATGATGTCTCTCACCCACTGATCGGAGACTTGCTTTAACCACGCGTCGCCAAAGTGGGAGAGCCTGCCACCGACTAAGGACGTGGCTGGAGCGGGCCGAGAGTCATGAGGAAGCTGCCTTAGTGGCAGAACCTCCTGCGGACGCGCTTTTGGGCGCCAGTTAGATTTCTGATCCTTGGCTGAGTTAGCGGACGAGGCGGAAGGCTTAGAGGATGACCAGTTGGAGGAACGAAAGGAATGAAACCTCGATTGATTCCTACCCTGGGCGGGTTTCCTGGTCTTGGTTGTGGCATGGAAGTACTCTTCCCGCCAGTAGCTTCTTTAATGATTTCATCCAGCTGTTCACCAAACAGCCGTGAACCAGCAAAAGGGAGCCCAGCAAGAAACTTCTTGGAAGAAGCATCTGCCTTCCACTCTCGAAGCCACAAAATCCTGCGGATAACAAGAGAATTAGCTGAAGCCACCGCAGTGCGGTGAGCAGCCTCTAGCATGGCAGACATGGCATAAGATGAAAAGGCTGAAGCCTGAGCAGTTAAGGTAACCATCTCAGGCATAGATTCCTTGGTGAGGGAATGCATCTCCTCTAGAGAAGCAGAGATGGCTTTGAGAGCCCACACTGCTGCAAAAGACGGGGAAAACGCGGCCCCCGCAGCTTCATACACAGATTTGGCCAGAAGGTCAATCTGACGGTCAGTGGAATCCTTAAGTGAGGTGCCGTCAGCCACCGACACAACGGTCCGGGCTGATAGCCTAGACACCGGAGGGTCTACATTTGGGGAGTGAGACCACTCCTTGACCACCTCAGGTGGAAATGGAAACCGGTCATCAGAACCACGCTTTGGAAAGCGTTTGTCAGGGCAGGCCCTGGGTTTGGTCACAGCGGCCTGAAAACTGGAGTGGTTAAAGAACACACTCTTCACTCTCTTAGGCGAGGTAAACTGATGTTTTTCTGCCAAAGAGAGTTGCTCCTCTGACACTGGTGGATTGAGATCCAGCACAAAATTAATAGAAGCAATCAAATCACTAAGATCTGAGTCACCCTCAGAGAAATCGATGGGATACATAGCCTCCGAGCCCCCAGTGAGGGCATCCTCCTCATCTTGAGAGTCAGCTCTTGAGACTGAGCCGTGGGATGGGGAGGAAACCCTGCGCCTTCTCTTAGAAGGACGGGGTCTGGGATCAGATGATGAATCCTCCGTGAGCTCTGATGGACGGAGGTCAGAGGATAGGAGTCCTCTGTCAAGAGTATTAGAGGCACCCTGTGAGGGGGGCTGATGCATATTCATCAAAGTCCTGGACAAAAGTCCCATGGACTCAGTAAATGACTGGGATATGGACCTAGAAAAGGACTCTACCCAGGCCAGGGGTTCAATCACAGGTGCAGCAGCAGCCTGAGAGACCACTGGGCCTTGCTCCTTGTGTGAGACATGCTGCTGGTATACAGAGGTCCACAACCGGAGACCGGCTGTGGCTTACCAGACCGCTGAGCGCGGTGTTGTGTGCCCTCCAGATCCCGAAGCCCGGTCCCCCAGTCGCAGCACCTCAGCAGAGATGCAGAATGCAGGATGTCCCAGAGCAGAGTGAACTCTGCCTGAGAAATGACTAGGGGGCGTTCCTATAAAAGAGCGGGAACTGGAGGGCTATAGAGACCTGCCGGGAAGGAGGGACGCCCCAGCAGTGGGGAGTGTCCCTCCCCTGTGTAGAACGGCCGCCGGGAGGAGCCGAACCTGTCCCTCTGCATGAGTGACATGCGAGGGCAGGAAAATGAAACTAGGCCTCCGGCGAAGCCGGGGCCTAAATTTAAGCGGCGAGGCCGACAAGCAGGCACCATCGGCGCGGTTCTCAGGCAAAAGCTAGAGAATCCGCCGGAAAAGTTAAAACAATCACATACAGCATACTCTCCCCTTACAATAAAGAACCGGGACCCCCAACATAAACGTCTCAGGTACTTAGCTGCTGAGACGCAGGGCCATGTCCCTGGGGATGAGTGCTCCGGTCCAACAGAATTCTCAATTGGCTTTGGATGGAGACCGGACTACTGCCAGGCATGGAGACCGTGCTGGCTCCCACTTCAAGCCAGAGCCCAGAAGGGATGGTGAAGGAGCGCGGCATGTAAGGCTGCAGCCTTGTAAATCAACCTTAACAACACCGCCGACACAGTGGGGTGAGAAGGGACATGCCGGGAGTCCAGACATGGACCCGCTTTTCTTCAAACTCTTTCAGAAAGTCAAACAAATCAGATGAGAATGCATGTGTGGATGTATGCCTCCTGACACAAAGCAATAAACTGGCTGGGTCTGCTCACCAGGGGGTGTATAAGCTCAGAGGGAGGAGCTACACTTTTAAGTGTAGTACTTTGTGTGTCCTCCGGAGGCAGAAGCTAAACACCCATGGTATGGGTCTCCCAAAGGAACGATAAAGAAATATCTGTATCTATATATTTGTATTTTTAAAATCATGTAGAATATTCTTAAAACGTCACAAATACTTGATACTTCCTGTGGACACTCAGGTCGACTCCATCTTTGCGAGATGTCTTGAACGCTGTGAATATCTGTAACTCTACTCTTTCCACCCTGACCACTCAAGTTGGACAAATTCAGGAAACAATCTTCGTCATCTGCGATGATATCCAGAAGGTGGCGAAAAGAACTACAGCAGTAGAGGGGAGGGTCAGTGAATTGGAAGACGCTATACCACCGATTAATAAGACCATCCAAACCCACTCCCAATCAATGCAGGCTCTTTTTGCTAAAGTTGACGACATGGAAAATCGCCAAAGAAGAAATAATATCCGAATAGTAAGAGTTCCAGAAAAGGTGAAGGGGAGAATCCTGGACACTTTCTTTGAGACATGGTTGCTGGATACATTTGGCAAGGACTTCTTATCGCCACTGTTTGCAGTAGAACGGGCGCATAGAGTTCCAACTCGCCCGGGTCCAGTGGATAGGCCCCCCGTCCTGTACTCATAAAGAAGGGAATTTTGTTACTTACCGTAAATTCCTTTTCTTCTAGCTCCAATTGGGAGACCCAGACGATTGGGTGTATAGCTACTGCCTCCGGAGGCCACACAAAGTATTACACTAAAAAGTGTAAGGCCCCTCCCCTTCTGCATATACACCCCCCGTGGGATCACGGGCTCCTCAGTTTTAGTGCAAAAGCAAGAAGGAGGAAAGCCAATAACTGGTTAAACAAATTCAATCCGAAGGAACATCGGAGAACTGAAACCATTCAACATGAACAACATGTGTACCCGAAAAAAACAAAAATCCCGAAGGAAACAGGGCGGGTGCTGGGTCTCCCAATTGGAGCTAGAAGAAAAGGAATTTACGGTAAGTAACAAAATTCCCTTCTTCTTCGGCGCTCCATTGGGAGACCCAGACGATTGGGACGTCCAAAAGCAGTCCCTGGGTGGGTAAATTAATACCTCAAGTTAGGGCCGTAAAACAGCCCTTCCCTACATGGAGGCAACCGCCGCCTGCAGGACTCTTCTACCTAGGCTGGCATCCGCCTAAGCGTAGGTAAGCACCTGATAATGCTTGGTGAAAGTGTGCAGACTCGACCAGGTAGCTGCCTGGCACACCTGCTGAGCCGTAGCCTGGTGCCGTAATGCCCAGGACGCACCCACGGCTCTGGTAGAATGGGCCTTCAGCCCTGATGGAACCGGAAGCCCAGCAGAACGGTAGGCTTCAAGAATTGGTTCCTTGAACCATCGAGCCAGGGTGGATTTGGAAGCCTGCGACCCTTTACGCTGACCAGAGTCAAGTACAAAGAGTGCATCCGAGCGGCGCAGGGGCGCCGTGCGGGAAATGTAGATTCTGAGTGCTCTCACCAGATCCAACAAATGCAAATCCATTTCATATCGATGAACTGGATGAGGACAAAAGGAAGGTAAGGAGATATCCTGATTGAGATGAAAGGGGGATACCACCTTAGGGAGAAACTCCGGAATCGGGCGCAGCACTACCTTGTCTTGGTGAAACACCAGGAAGGGAGCTTTGGCTGACCGCGCTGCTAGCTCGGACACTGTCCGAAGAGATGTGACCGCTACCAGAAAGGCCACTTTCTGTGAAAGTCGAGAAAGTGAAACATCCCTCAGAGGCTCGAAGGACGGCTTCTGGAGAGCAATTAGTACCCTGTTCAGATCCCATGGGTCTAACGGCCTCTTGTACGGAGGGACAATGTGACAAACCCCCTGCAGGAACGTGCGTACCTGAGGAAGTCGTGCTAGGCGCTTCTGAAAGAATACAGACAGCGCTGGGACTTGTCCTTTAAGGGAGCCGAGCGACAAACCTTTTTCCAAACCAGATTGCAGGAAGGAAAGAAAAGTAGGCAATGCAAATGGCCAGGGAGACACTCCCTAAGCAGAGCACTAAGATAAGAATATCTTCCACGTCCTGTGGTAGATCTTGGCAGACGTCGGCTTCCTAGCCCGTCTCATGGTGGCAATGACGTCTTGAGATAATCCTGAAGACGCTAGGATCCAGGACTCAATGGCCACACAGTCAGGTTCAGGGCCGTAGAATTCAGATGGAAAAACGGCCCTTGGGACAGTAAGTCTGGCCGGTCTGGTAGTGCCCACGGTTGGCCGACCGTGAGATGCCACAGATCCGGGTACCACGACCTCCTCGGCCAGTCTGGGGCGACGAGGATGGCGCGGCGGCAATCGGAGCTGATCTTGCGGAGCACTCTGGGCAACAGTGCCAGAGGGGGAAACACATAGGGTAGCTGGAACTGCGACCAATCCTGAACTAAGGCGTCTGCCGCCAGAGCTCTGAGATCGTGAGACCGCGCCATGAAAATCGGGACCTTGTTGTTGTGCCGAGACGCCATTAGGTCGACGTCCGGCATCCCCCAGCGGCTACAGATTTCCTGAAACACGTCCGGGTGCAGAGACCATTCCCCTGCGTCCATACCCTGGCGACTGAGGAAGTCTGCTTCCCAGTTTTCTACGCCCGGGATGTGAACTGCGGATATGGTGGATGCTCTGTCTTCCACCCACATCAGAATCTGCCGGACTGCCTGGGAGGCTTGCCGACTGCGTGTTCCGCCTTGGTGGTTGATGTATGCCACCGCTGTGGAGTTGTCCGACTGAATTCGGATCTGTTTGCCTTCCAGCCACTGCTGGAAGGCTTGCAGGGCAAGATACACTGCCCAGATTTCCAGAACATTGATCTGAAGGGTGGACTCTTGCTGAGTCCATGTACCCTGAGCCCTGTGGTGGAGAAAGACTGCTCCCCACCCTGACAGACTCGCGTCTGTCGTGACCACCGCCCAGGATGGGGGTAGGAAGGACCTTCCTTTTGACAATGAGGTGGGAAGAAGCCACCACTGAAGAGAGTCCTTGACCGTCTGAGAAAGGGAGACGTTCCTGTCTAGGGACGTCGACTTCCCATCCCATTGGCGGAGAATGTCCCATTGCAGTGGACGCAGATGAAACTGCGCGAAAGGGACTGCCTCCATTGCTGCTACCATCTTCGCTAGGAAGTGCATGAGGCGTCTTAAGGGGTGTGACTGGCCTTGAAGGAGAGACTGCACCCCCGTCTGTAGTGAACGCTGTTTGTCCAGCGGAAGCTTCACTATCGCTGAGAGAGTATGAAACTCCATGCCAAGATATGTCAGCGATTGGGTCGGGGTCAGAATTAACTTTGAAAAGCTGATGATCCACCCGAAACTCTGGAGAGTCTCCAGCGCAACGTTCAGCCTGTGTTGGCATGCCTCTTGAGAGGGTGCCTTGACAAGTAGATCGTCCAAGTAAGGGGTCACAGAGTGACCCTGAGAGTGCAAGACTGCTACCACTGCTGCCATGACCTTGGTGAAAACCCGTGGGGCTGTCGCCAGACCGAAGGGCAGGGCTACGAACTGAAGATGCTCGTCTTCTATAACGAATCGTAGCAAACGCTGGTGCTCTGGAGCAATCGGCACGTGGAGATAAGCATCCTGATGTCTATTGATGCTAGGAAATCTCCTTGAGACATTGAGGCAATGACGGAGCGGAGGGATTCCATCCGGAACCGCCTGGTTTTCATGTGCTTGATGAGCAGTTTTAGGTCCAGAACGGAACGGAAAGAGCCGTCCTTTTTTGGCACCACAACCAGATTGGAGTAAAAACCGTGACCTTGTTCCTGCAGAGGAACAGGGATTACCACTCCTTCTGCCTGCAGAAGAGCATCGGCTCGGTCGGGAGGTGGGGAAGTTCTGAAGAATCGAGCCGGAGGACGAGAACAGAACCCTATCCTGTACACGTGAGACAAAATGTCTCTCACCCACCGGTTTTTGACCTGTGGCAGCTAAATGTCGCCAAAGCGGGAGAGTCTGCCACCGACCGCGGATGCGGAGAGAGAGGGCTGAAAGTCATGAGGAAACCGCCTTGGTAGCGGTTCCTCCGGCTGCCTTCTTTGGGCGTGATTGAGCCCGCCAGGAATCTGAGCCCCTCTGAGCCTTTTGAGTCCTTTTGGACGAGGAAAACTAGGACCTGCCCGAGCCTGGAAAGGACCGAAACCTCGACTGTCCTTTCCTCTGTTGGGTTTTGTTTGATCTGGGCTGGTGTAAGGAAGAATCCTTACCCTTGGACTGTTTAATGATTTCATCCAATCGCTCACCAAACAGTCTGTCACCAGATAATGGCAAACTGGTTAAGCACTTTTTGGAAGCAGAATCTGCCTTCCATTCCCTTAACCACAAGGCTCTGCGTAAAAACCACGGAGTTGGCGGACGCCACTGACGTACGGCTCGTAGAGTCCAGGACAGCATTAATAGCGTAAGTCGCAATGCAAACATATGCGAGGTTAAGGACGCCACCTGCGGCACAGATGTACGTGTGACAGTGTCCACCTGCGCAAGACCAGCTGAAATAGCTTGGAGTGCCCATACGGCTGCGAATGCCGGAGCAAACGACACGCCGATAGCTTCATAGACAGATTTCAACCAGAGGTCCATCTGTCTGTCAATGGCATCTTTAAGTGAAGTCCCATCTTCCACTGCAACTATGGATCTAGCCGCAAGCCTGGAGATTGGGGGATCCACCTTTGGACACTGGGTCCAGCGCTTGACCACGTCAGGGGGAAAGGGATAACATGTATCCTTAAGACGTGTGGAGAAACGCTTGTCTGGATAAGCGTGGTGTTTCTGGACTGCTTCTCTGAAGTCAGAGTGGCCCAAAAAAGTACTGAATTTACGCTTGGGATACCTGAAATGGAATTTCTCCTGCTGCGAAGCTGACTCCTCCACTGGAGGGGCTGAGGGAGAAATATCCACCAGTCTATTGATGGACGCTATGAGATCATTCACCATGGCGTCACTATTAGGAGCATCCAGATTGAAAGCGGTCTCAGGATCAGAATCCTGATCAGCTACCTCTGCCTCATCAGAGAATCCTCTCGCTGAGACCCTGACCAGTGTGTGAAGTCGAGGGTCTCTCCCAGCGAGCTCGCTTAGGCTGACTGGGACTGTCGTCCGTGCAGAGCCTTCAGCCTGGGATGTATGGGACCCCCTTGGAGCACGTATTAGTTCCAACTGAGGGAGACCGGGGGGCATTGATTCAACAGTGCCCATTGTCTGAGTCACCGGCCTGGACTGCAAAGTTTCTAGAATCTTGGTCATAGACCCAGACATTTTATCAGCAAAAAACTGCAAACTTTGTCCTCTGGACAGTTTCACAGGTGGCTCTCTCTGGGCCACCACTAGCAGAGACTCTACCCAATGGGGGTTAGTGGAACCTGCCGGTAAAACAGCCTCACATGCGGTACAGACAGCATAGAAAGCCTGTGCCTTGGCACCCTTGCTTTTCTGCGGACGACATGCTGTTGTCTCCTCAGAGCAATCTAGGGGTATATAGCCAAGAAGCGACCGTACAGTGCAAATATAGGTACAAGCATAAAGTACACAAAACACTGTGGCACTAGTGGGGTCAGCACCAAGGTGCTGCTTACCGCCCGCTTGAGCGGGTGTGTGGTCGCCAGAATCCCTTGACCGGGTCTCCCAGAGCCTGTGTCCGTTCTCCAGCTTAGACTGCATGCAGGAATGGCTGCCGGCGTCCTGTGAAGAGGGGCGGGCCGTGGGGAGCGTGCCCCAGACAAAGAGCGGGAAACTGGCGTCCCACTGTGCCCAGTGAGGGGGCTGGAGTATGTAAATAAGACTCCAGCCCTCGGTGCTGACCATTGTACAGCGTCTCGCCCCTTCCCTGACTGGCAGGCCCGGGGGCGGGAAGGAAACGAAACTAGGCCGCAAAAGCCGGGGACTCGATTTATAAGCGCTGCCGTCGTAAAAGCACGGTCAGCGCGGAAGTCCCCGGCGCACCACAAGTCTCATCCGCGCCGCAGCTTCTAGCAGCGGCCGGCGCGGCAGTTTCCCACACATTAACTCACTCAGCTAAGCTGCAGTGAGTATAGCCCCAGCGCGCAGCGCTGTTGTCCCCGGCGCACTAACACACCCAGCATGCTGGTGTGTGTGTGCGTGGTCTGTACGGGGACACAGAGTACCTTAACGTTGCAGGGCCTTGTCCCTGACGATACTCAGCTCCATTCCAGCAGGATCTCCGGGTCTGTGGATGGAGCCCGGCCTCAGAGCCTGGAGGCCGGTAAGATCCCACTTCACCCAGAGCCCTCAGGGGGATGGGGAAGGAAAGCAGCATGTGGGCTCCAGCCTCCGTACCCGCAATGGGTACCTCAACCTTAACAAACACCGCCGACAAAAGTGGGGTGAGAAGGGAGCATGCTGGGGGCCCAAGTATGGGCCCTCTTTTCTTCCATCCGACATAGTCAGCAGCTGCTGCTGACTAAACAGTGGAGCTATGCGTGGATGTCTGACCTCCTTCGCACAAAGCATAAAACTGAGGAGCCCGTGATCCCACGGGGGGTGTATATGCAGAAGGGGAGGGGCCTTACACTTTTTAGTGTAATACTTTGTGTGGCCTCCGGAGGCAGTAGCTATACACCCAATCGTCTGGGTCTCCCAATGGAGCGCCGAAGAAAATCCTTCACTACAAGGATCGGGACAAAATTCTACGGATGGCCGAGAACGACAGGATATCAGCTTGGGAGGCCAAAAAGTTTCTTTCTTTCTTTCTTTCCAGATTTATTACGTGATATGCAGAGAAAGAGCCACCTTCATGGATATCACAAATGTGGGAAATATTAACTATTTTGTGTGACATAACTCTCTGGTTTAAAGGCATAAAAATTCAAAGGTTGAAAATGGCAACATTTTTCTACATTTTTGCCAAATTTTCAATATTTTCCAAAATAAATGCAAAAAACATTATACTAAATTTACCACTAGCATGAAGTACAATAAGTTATGAAAAAGCAATCTCAGTATCACTGGAATCTGTTGAAACGTTCCAGAGATGTTACCTCAAAGTGAGACTAGTCAGAATTGAAAAAACTGGGCTAGTGGAGTACGCCGGAGGTCACAAATCAATACAAATCTATGACAGTGTCGTTCTGGATCTCATAGACTTGCATTTAGAGCTTGTGATATAATCTCTGACTTCTGGCCAGTCAGAAGTTACAGTCACATGGATGAAAATGCTGAAGGGTGAGTATAAGACAAGGGGCAGGGGACTAGGGTTTAAAGCCCCCCTTCAGCACTGAAAAAAAAAAACACTGGAGTGGTGCTTTAAGTAAACAACAGCCCGGAGCTTGATATGTGACACATCGTTGAAATCTGTGTTTTAACCCCTACCTCACGCTGACCTCAGATTACATAGCAAAAACCTGCTGACAGATACCATTTAAGGGAACCTGTCAGATGCTTCATGCTCCCTGAACCACAGGCAGCATGAATCAGACACTAACTGAGTTATTTAGAGTTAAACACACAGCTGAAAGTGCTTTGGTGCTTCAGAAAAGACATACTTTGGAAAACATGGGGACTATGCGTTTTAGACCACTAGTCCAAGGCAGACCCTCTGCAGCTTCTCCTTGCACCTAGACTGGTAGACATTTACACACACACACACACACACACACACACACACACACACACACACACAGAGAAACCTGTAAGTTGCATAGTCTCCGGATAGCTTCTCAAAGTATGTTTTGTCTGAAATGCAGTAGAGCTTCAGAGTAAAACATACAAGGATGACATTTCCCAGCCAGTGCATGATTCACGCTGCCTTTGGACATTGCATGACTTTTCATTATATCACTAAATAGATGTAGATAGTGCAAGAAACAGCAATATAGAAGGTACTATACCCTGGCAAGCGGACATAAAGATGGATCCATCTGAAGCATAAACCCCACAGAAAGCCTTCTGAGTGTAAGTATCCGTGGCAGAAACATGGTTTGGCAGAAAGCTGCAACAAAGCAATTTTAAAGGTTATAGATGCGACAGCTACAATGTATTTCAAGGCAAAGTTAGCATGAGGGTAAATACTCACTGAGATGTCATGCGGCAGCGCACGCCATGTGAGAAACCAGAACCTCCTCGCTCCCTCTGTAAAAACCAACAATGGTATAAAAATGATAATAAAATATGCAGATTTGTTACCAAATAATTACTGGCCTCAGAGCCAATCAGAAATAGAATAACTTCTGAAAACGAAGCTTAAAAAAAAGATAATATTAAAACAACTCATTGAGGCATATTTATTAATACCGTCTAACTTATAGGCAGTTTAAAAACTTAAGATGGCTTTACACGCTACGACATCGCTAAAGCGATCTCGTTGGGGTCACGGAATTTGTGACGCACATCCGGCAGGATTAGCGATGTCGTTGTGTGTGACACCTATTAGCGATTTTTGAATCGTTGCAAAAACGTTCAAAATCGCTAATCGGTGACATGCCCCCCTCTTCCCAATTATCGTTGCTGCTGCGGTAACGATGTTGTTCGTCGTTCCGGTGGCAGCACACATCGCTATGTGTGACACCGCAGGAACGAGGAACCTCACTTTACCTGCGTCCCGCCAGCAATGAGGAAGGAAGGAGGTGGGCGGGATGTTACGTCCCGCTCATCTCCGCCCCTCCGCTTTGATTTGGCGGCCGCTTAGTGACGTCGCTGTGACGCCGAATGAACCGCCCCCTAAGAAAGGAGGCGGTTCACCGGTCACAGCGACGTCACTAGGCAGGTAAGTACGTGTGACGGGTCCGAGCGATGTTGTGCACCACAGGCAGCGATATGCCCGTGTCGCACAACCGATGGGGGCGGGTACGCACGCTAGCGATATCGGTAACAATATCGCAGCGTGTAAAGTGGCCTTTAGACTAAACAGTCCTAATGCACCAGATTTATCACAGTTAGAAGGTGTAAGGCAGTCAGCTCACCCATACGTGGCTAGTTGATTCTTAAGAAGCCGTGCATGGAGGATTCAGAGGCATCCAGCCAGAAAACAGGTATTTAACAACAGGAATGCATTCAAATTATTTCTTCCATACAATGAAATCATACAGATATCCACCCCATGTGTCATGTGAACTGTAACACACTAGGCATTTAGGATTACTCCATCATGATGTAACCAGGAAGAACTTCCCTTCCTTTATATACCCTGCGGATCAATCTGCATCCCAATTAAAACAGACAAAAAAAAAAAAAAAAGACTGTAAAGTTCTATGGTAAAGAAAAAAACCCTCATAGAATTTATAAGCCATATTGATCTAATGTATGTACAGTATATCACAAAAGTGAGTACACCCCTCACCTTTTTGTAAATATTTTATTAGAGTTTTTGTTTGGACAATACTAAAAATATGACACTTTGATACAGTGTAAAGTAGTCAGTGTACAGCTTGTATAACAGTGTACATTTAATGTGCCCTCTAAATAACTCAACACACAGCCATTAATGTCTAAACCGCTGAAAAGAAAAAAAAGTGAAAATGGCCAAATCGTGACCAATTAGTCATTTTCCCTCCCTGGTGTCATGTGACTCATTAGTGTTACAAGGTCTGAGGTGTGAATGGGGAGCAGGTGTGATAAATTTGGTGTTATCACTCACACACTCTCTCTAACTGGTCACTGGACGTTCAACATGGCTCCTCATGGCAAAGAATCCTGAAAAAAAAAAAAAAAAAGGAATTGTTCCTCTACCTAAAGATGGCCTAGGCCAGTGTTCCCCAACTCCAGTCCTCAAGAGCCACCAATGGTGCATGTTTTCAGGATTGCCTTAGACTTGCACAGGTGCTGGAATCATCATTGTGCAGGTGATTAATTTATCACTTGTGCAATATTAAGGAAATCCTGAAAACATGCACTGTTGGTGGCTCTTGAAGACTGGAGTTAGGGAACACTGGCCTAGGCTATAAGAAGACTGCCAACACCCTGAACCTGAGCCGCAGCCCAGTGGTCAAGACCATACAGCTGTTTATCAAGACAGGTTCCACTCAAAAGAGGCCTCACCATGGTCAACCACAGAAGAGTGCATTTGCTCAGCATCATATCCAGAGGTTGTCTTTTCAAAATAGACGTATCAGTGCTGTTAGCATTGCTGCAGAGTTTAAAGGGGTGGGGGCATCAGCCTGTGCTCCAACCACATGCCATACACTGCATTAAATTGTTCTGCATGGTCATCATCCTACAATGAAGCCTCTTCTAAAGATGATGCTAAAAGAAGGGAATTTTGTTACTTACCGTAAATTCCTTTTCTTCTAGCTCCTATTGGGAGACCCAGACGATTGGGTGTATAGCACTGCCTCCGGAGGCCACACAAAGCAATTACACTAAAAAGTGTAAGGCCCCTCCCCTTCTGGCTATACACCCCCAGTGGGATCACTGGCTCACCAGTTTTAGTGCAAAAGCAAGAAGGAGGAAAGCCAATAACTGGTTTAAACAAATTCACTCCGAAGTAACGTCGGAGAACTGAAAAACCATTCAACATGAACAACATGTGTACCCGAAAAACCACCAAAAATCCCGAAGGACAACAGGGCGGGTGCTGGGTCTCCCAATAGGAGCTAGAAGAAAAGGAATTTACGGTAAGTAACAAAATTCCCTTCTTCTTCGGCGCTCCATTGGGAGACCCAGACGATTGGGACGTCCAAAAGCTGTCCCTGGGTGGGTAAAGAAATACCTCATGTTAGAGCTGCAAAGACAGCCCTCCCCTACGGGGAGGCAACTGCCGCCTGCAGGACTCTTCTACCTAGGCTGGCGTCCGCCGAAGCATAGGTATGCACCTGATAATGTTTGGTGAAAGTGTGCAGACTCGACCAGGTAGCTGCCTGGCACACCTGTTGAGCCGTAGCCTGGTGTCGTAATGCCCAGGACGCACCCACGGCTCTGGTAGAATGGGCCTTCAGCCCTGATGGAACCGGAAGCCCAGCAGAACGGTAGGCTTCAAGAATTGGTTCTTTGATCCATCGAGCCAGGGTGGCTTTGGAAGCCTGCGACCCCTTGCGCTGGCCAGCGACAAGGACAAAGAGTGCATCAGAGCGGCGCAGGGGCGCCGTGCGGGAAATGTAGATTCTGAGTGCTCTCACCAGATCTAACAAATGTAAATCCTTTTCATACCGGTGAACCGGATGAGGACAAAAAGAAGGTAAGGAGATATCCTGATTAATATGAAACGAGGATACTACCTTAGGGAGAAACTCCTGAATGGGGCGCAGCACTACCTTGTCCTGGTGGACCACCAGGAAGGGAGCCCTGGATGACAGCGCTGCTAGCTCAGACACTCTCCGAAGAGACGTGATCGCTACCAGAAAGGCCACTTTCCGTGATAGTCGAGAGAGTGAAACATCCGTCAGAGACTCGAAAGGCGGCTTCTGGAGAGCAACTAGTACCCTGTTCAGATCCCATGGATCTAACGGCCGCTCGTACGGGGGGACGATATGACCAAACCCCCTGCAGGAACGTGCGTACCTGCGGACGTCGTGCTAGACGCTTCTGAAAAGAAGGGAATTTTGTTTACTTACCGTAAATTCCTTTTCTTCTAGCTCCAATTGGGAGACCCAGACAGTGGGTGTATAGCTACTGCCTCTGGAGGCCGCACAAAGAACTACACTTAAAAGTGTAAGGCCCCTCCCCTTCTGGCTATACACCCTCCCGTAGGAGTACGGATTCCTCAGTTTTAGTACCAAAGCAAGGAGGAGGAAAGCCAATAACAGTTTCAAAAACAAATTCAATCCGATAACAAGATCGGAGAACTTAAGAAACAACATGAACAACATGTGCACCCGAAAAACGAAACCCTAAGAACAAATAGGGCGGGTGCTGGGTCTCCCAATTGGAGCTAGAAGAAAAGGAATTTACGGTAAGTAAACAAAATTCCCTTCTTCTTTTTCGCTCCTAATTGGGAGACCCAGACAGTGGGACGTCCAAAAGCAGTCCCTGGGTGGGTAAAAAGATACCACATGAACGGGCTGTCAGACAGCCTCTTCCTACAGGTGGGCCACCGCCGCCTGAAGGACCTGTCTACCTAGGCTGGCATCTGCCGAAGCGTAGGTATGCACTTGATAGTGTTTGGTAAACGTGTGCAGACTCGACCAGGTAGCCGCCTGGCACACTTGCTGAGCCGTAGCCTGATGCCGCAATGCCCAGGACGCACCCACGGCTCTGGTAGAATGGGCCTTCAGTCCAGATGGAATCGGAAGCCCAGCAGAACGGTATGTGTGAAGAATTGGTTCCTTGATCCACCGCGCAAGGGTGGATTTGGAAGCTTGCGATCCTTTATGCTGACCCGCGACTAGGACAAAGAGCGCATCAGAACGGCGTAGAGGCGCCGTGCGAGAAATGTAAATCCTGAGTGCTCTCACCAGGTCCAACAGATGTAAACCCTTTTCAAATTGGTGAACTGGATGCGGACACAAAGATGGCAAAGTGATATCCTGATTGAGATGAAAGGAAGAAACCACCTTGGGAGAAAACTCCGGAATTGGACGCAGTACTACCTTGTCTTGGTGAAACACCAGGAAGGGAGATTTGCAAGATAACGCCGCTAGCTCGGACACTCTTCGAAGAGACGTGACCGCCACAAGAAAAACTACTTTTTGTGAAAGCCGAGAAAGGGAAACCTCTTTCAAAGGCTCGAAAGGCGGCTTCTGGAGAGCAATGAGAACCTTGTTCAGATCCCAGGGTTCCAATGGCCGTTTGTAAGGAGGAACGATATGACAAACTCCTTGGAGAAAAGTGCGTACTTTAGAAAGCCGTGCCAAGCGCTTCTGAAAGAATACGGATAGCGCGGAGACTTGACCCTTAAGCGAGCTAAGCGACAAACCTTTTTCCAACCCAGACTGCAGGAAGGAAAGAAAAATTGGCAATGCAAATGGCCAGGGAGAAAACCCTTGAGCCAAGCACCACGCTAAGAATATCTTCCACGTCCTGTGATAGATCTTAGCTGAGGATGGTTTTCTAGCCTGTCTCATTGTGGCAACAACTTCATGAGATAAACCTGAGGCCGCTAGGATCCAGGACTCAATGGCCACACAGTCAGGTTCAGGGCCGCAGAATTCAGATGGAAAAACGGCCCTTGAGACAGCAAATCTGGACGGTTTGGTAGTGTCCACGGTTGGCCTACCGTGAGATGCCACAGATCCGGGTACCACGACCTTCTTGGCCAATCTGGAGCGACGAGTATGGCTCGATGGCAGTCGGACTTGATTTTCCGGAGAACTCTGGGTAACAATGCTAGAGGTGGGAACACATAGGGGAGTCGGAATTGCGACCAATCCTGAACCAAGGCGTCTGCCGCCAGCGCTCGGTGATCGTGAGACCGTGCCATGAAAACTGGGACCTTGTTGTTGTGCCGTGACGCCATCAGATCGACGTCCGGCGTCCCCCAGCGGCAACAGATCTGTTGAAACACGTCCGGGTGAAGGGACCATTCTCCTGCGTCCATGCCCTGGCGACTGAGAAAGTCTGCTTCCCAGTTTTCCACGCCTGGGATGTGAACTGCGGATATGGTGGACGCTCTGCTTTCCACCCACGTCAAAATCCGCTGGACTTCTTGAAAAGCTTGGCGACTGCGTGTTCCCCCTTGGTGGTTGATGTACGCCACCGCCGTGGAATTGTCCGACTGAATCCGAATCTGCTTGCCTTCCAGCCATTGTTGGAAGGCTCGCAGGGCAAGATAGATTGCTCTGATTTCCAGAACATTGATCTGCAGGGTGGACTCTTCCTGAGTCCACGTCCCCTGAGCCCTGTGGTGGAGAAACACCGCTCCCCACCCTGATAGGCTCGCATCCGTCGTGACCACTGCCCAGGACGGGGGAAGGAACGACTTTCCCTGTGACAATGAGGTGGGGAGAAGCCACCAACGCAGAGAGTCCTTGGCAGTTTGAGAGAGGGAGACAGTCCTGTCGAGGGACGTCGATTTCCCATCCCATTGGCGTAGAATGTCCCATTGTAGAGGGCGCAGATGAAACTGCGCGAACGGGACTGCCTCCATTGCTGCTACCATCTTTCCTAGGAAATGCATGAGGCGCCTCAGTGAGTGCGACTGGCTCTGAAGGAGAGATTGCACTCCAGTCCGTAGCGAGCACTGCTTGTCCAGTGGAAGCCTCACTATCGCTGAGAGAGTATGAAACTCCATGCCAAGATAAGTCAGAGATTGGGTCGGGGTTAGATGAGACTTTGGAAAGTTGATAATCCACCCGAAACTCTGGAGAGTGTCTAGTGCCACCTTCAGACTGTGTTGGCATGCCTCTTGAGAGGGTGCCTTTATAAGCAGGTCGTCTAGATACGGGATGACCGAGTGACCCTGCGAGTGCAGAACAGCTACTACTGCTGCCATGACTTTGGTGAAGACCCGGGGGGCTGTTGCCAGACCGAAAGGTAACGCTACGAACTGTAGGTGTTCGTCGTGTATGACGAAGCGTAGGAAACGCTGATGCTCTGGTGCAATCGGCACGTGGAGATACGCATCTTTGATGTCTATTGATGCTAGAAAATCTCCTTGAGACATTGAGGCTATGACGGAGCGTAGGGATTCCATCCGGAACCTCCTGACTTTTACGTGTCTGTTGAGCAACTTTAGATCCAGGACGGGTCGATACGATCCGTCCTTTTTTGGGACCACAAACAGATTGGAGTAAAAACCGTGACCTTGGTCCTGAAGAGGGACGGAGGTCACCACTCCTTCCGCCTTTAGAGCGGCCACCGCCTGCAACAGAGCATCGGCTCGGTCTGGTGGTGGAGAAGTTCTGAAGAAACGAGTTGGCGGACGAGAACTGAACTCTATCCTGTACCCGTGAGACAGAATATCCCTCACCCAACGGTCTTTGACGCGTGACAGCCAAATGTCGCCAAAGTGGGAAAGCCTCCCACCGACCGCGGGTGTGGGAATCGGAGACCGCAAGTCAGGAGGACGCCGTCTTGGCAACGGTTCCTCCGGCTGTCCTTTTTGGGCGTGACTGAGACCTCCAAGAATCTGAGCGTCTCTGGTCTTTTTGAGTCTTTTTTGACGAGGCGAATTGGGACCTGCCCGGTCCTCGAAAGGACCGATAACCAGACTGACCCTTCCTCTGTTGGGGTTTGTTTTGTCTGTGTTGCGGTAAGGATGAGTCCTTACCCTTGGAGTGTTTGATGATTTCATCCAAACGCTCTCCAAACAATCGGTCACGAGAAAAAGGCAAATTGGTTAAGCACTTCTTGGAATGAGAATCTGCTTTCCAATGTCTCAACCACAGGGCCCTACGCAAAACAACGGAGTTGGCTGACGCCACTGCCGTGCGGCTTGTAGCGTCAAGAACAGCATTAATCGCGTACGACGCGAATGCCGCCATTTGCGAGGTCAATGGTGCTACCTGCGGGGCAAATGCACGTGTGACTGAGTCGACTCGCGCAAGCCCGGCTGAGATAGCTTGGAGTGCCCATACGGCCGCAAAAGAAGGCGCTAATGACGCTCCAATCGCTTCATAGATGGATTTCAGCCAGAGCTCCATCTGCCTGTCAGTGGCATCTTTAAGTGCCGCTCCATCTTCAACTGCAACCAAGGATCTAGCTGCAAGCCTGGAAATTGGAGGATCCACTTTTGGACACTGGGTCCAACCCTTGACCACCTCAGGGGGAAAAGGGTAGCGTGTATCTTTAAGCCGTTTAGGAAAACGCCTTTCAGGATAAGCGTGGGGTTTCTGGATTGCGTCTCTAAAGTCAGCGTGGTCCAGAAAAGTGCTTAATGTACGCTTAGGGTATCTGAAATGGATTCTCTCGTGCTGCGAAGCTGACTCCTCTACAAGAGGAGCTGGTGGGGAAATATTTAACATCTTATTGATGTTAAATATAAGATCATTAACTATGGCGTCACCATCTGGTGTATCTAGATTGAGAGCGGTCCCAGGATCAGAATCCTGATCAGTTACGTCCGCCTCATCACCCATAGATTCATCTCGCTGGGATCCTGATCATTGAGATGAATGTGAAGGCCCGTCATAGCGAGCCCGCTTAGGCTGCCCGGGGCCATCGTCCGAGTCAGAGTCTTCACCCTGAGGTGTATATGCCCGTCCCGGAGCTTGGAGCTGAGGGGGACCAGGGGGCAATGATTGCACAGTGTCCGTGGCCTGAAGTACAGGCCTAGCTCGCAATGTGTCAAGAATTTGTGACATAGTGAGAGACATTCTGTCAGCAAAAGCTGCAAACTCAGTTCCTGTCACCTGGACAGCATTCACAGGTGGTACACCCTGGGTCACGTCCAGCAGAGGTCCCGACTGTGCAAGCGCCGCAGGGGCCGAGCAATGCACACAATGGGGGTCCGTGGAGCCTGCTGGTAGAAAAGTCCCACATGCGGTGCAGGAAGCATATAATGTCTGTGCCTTGGCACCCTTGCGTTTTACGGACGACATGCTGCTGGCTCTCTGCAATGTGAGAGAGTCTATAGCCAAAGGGCGACCAGCGCTATGTAATACCAAGTATTTGTAGAAACAAAATACTAAGAATACTACTGGCACAAGAGGGGGTGAGCCCTGAGGGCTGCTTACCGCCCGCTGAATAGCGGGTAAGAGGCGCAGAATTCCTTGTCTGGGTCTCCCCGGCTCCCCTCTGCAGCTCAGCGTGTCAGCAGGAATGGCTGCCGGCGTCTGTGGAGAGGGGCGGTCCGTGGGAGTTCCCAAACAAAAGTGCGGGAAACAGTGTCCCCTCTGTGCCGATTGTGAGGGCTGGAGTATGTAAAAACGACTCCAGCCCTCGGCGCTGATGCACTGGCCAGCGTCCCGCCCCTCTCCTGACTGGCAGGTCTGGGGGCGGGAACGAACGGAAGCAGGCCGCAAAAGCCGGGGACTCGAGTTATCAGCGCGGCCGCCGTAAAAGCGCGGGCCGCGCTGAAGTCCCCGGCGCACCACAAGTGCCAGCCGCGCCGCAGTCCCAGCGGCCGGCGTGACCGATTTCCAGAAGTGGCCAGCGTCCCGCCCCTCTCCTGACTGGCAGGTCTGGGGGCGGGAACGAACGGAAGCAGGCCGCAAAAGCCGGGGACTCGAGTTATCAGCGCGGCCGCCGTAAAAGCGCGGGCCGCGCTGAAGTCCCCGGCGCACCACAAGTGCCAGCCGCGCCGCAGTCCCAGCGGCCGGCGCGACCGATTCCCAGAAGTGTGCCTGCTTCAGCGAAGCTGAATGAGGCCATGGCACAAGCGCCGTAGCGCTGATGTCCCCCGGCGCACTACAACACCCAGCATGCTGCGGTGTGAGCGCCAAATGCACGGGGACACAGAGTACCTTGAGGAAGCAGGGCCATGTCCCTGATGTACTCCGCTCCATCCAGCATCTTCTCCAGGGGCTGTAGATGGAGCACGGTCTCAGTGCCTGGAGACCAGTAAATCCCACTTCACCCAGAGCCCTGTAAAAAGGGATGGGGAAGGAATCAGCATGTGGGCTCCTGCCGCCGTACCCGCAATGGGTACCTCAACCTTACAAACACCTCCGACATACAGTGGGGTGAGAAGGGAGCATGCTGGGAGCCCTGTATGGGCCCTCTTTTCTTCCATCCGACATAGTCAGCAGCTGCTGCTGACTAAAAACAATGGAGCTATGCGTGCGTGTCTGACCTCCTGCGCACAAAGCTAAAACTGAGGAATCCGTACTCCTACGGGAGGGTGTATAGCCAGAAGGGGAGGGGCCTTACACTTTTAAGTGTAGTTCTTTGTGCGGCCTCCAGAGGCAGTAGCTATACACCCACTGTCTGGGTCTCCCAATTAGGAGCGAAAAAGAAAAACACCAATAGCGCCGAGACTTGCCCTTTAAGGGAGCCGAGCGACAAGCCCTTTTCCAACCCAGATTGCAGGAAGGAAAGAAAAGTAGGCAATGCCAATGGCCAGGGGGACACTCCTTGTACAGAGCACCAGTAAAAGAAAATCTTCCACTTCCGTGGTAGATCTTAGCAGACGTGGGCTTCATAGCCTGTCTCATGGTGGCAACGACCCCGTGGGATAATCCTGAGGACACTAGGATCTAGGACGCAATGGCCACACAGTAGGTTCAGGGCCGTAGAATTCAGATGGAAAAACGGCCCTTGGGACAGTAAGTCTGGCCGGTCTGGTAGTGCCCACGGTTGACCGACCGTGAGATGCCTGTCGCCAGAGCTCTTTGATCGTCATGAAAACCGGGACCTTGCTGTTGTGCCGATTCGTGAAACCCGTCCGGGTGCAGAGACCATTCTCCTGCGTCCACTCCCTGGTGACTGAGGAAGTCTGCTTCCCAGTTTTCTACGCCCGGGATGTGAACTGCGGATATTGTGTATGCTCTGTCTTCCACCCCTAGCAGAATCCGGCGGACTTCCTGGGAGGCTCGCCGACTGCGTAGTCCGCCTTGGTGGTTGATGTATGCCACCGCTGTGGATTGTCCGACTGAATTCGGATCTGTTTGCCTTCCAGCCACTGCAGGAAGTCTTGCAGGGCCATATGCACTGCCCAGAGCTCCAGACAATTGATCTGAAGAGTGGACTCCTCTGAAGAGAGTCCTTGATCGTCTGAGAAAGGGGGACGTTCCTGTGTAGGGACATCGACTTCCCCTCCCATTAGCGAAGAATGTTCTATTGAAGTGGACGCAGATGAAACTGCGTGAAAGGGACTGCCTCTGGATGAGGTGTCTCCTTGAAGGAGAGACTGCACCCCCGTCTGTAGTGACCGCTGTTTGTCCAGTGGAAGCTTCACCATCGCTGAGAGAGTGTGAAACCCCAAGCTAAGATATGCCAGCGATTGGGTTTAACTTTGAAAAGTTGAGGACCCACCCGAAACTCTGGGAAGTCTCCAGCGCCATGTTCAGGCTGTGTTGGCATGCCTCTTAAAAGAGTGCCTTGACAAGTAGATGGTCTAAGTAAGGGATCACAGGGTGACCCTGAGAGTGCGGGAGTGGTCCCACTGCTGCCATGAACTTGGTGAAAACCCGTGGGGCTGTCTCCAGACCGAAGGGTAGGGCTACGAACCGAAGATGCTCGTCTTCAATAACGAATCGTAGCAAACGCCGGTGCTCTGGAGCAATCGGCACGTGGAGATAAGCATCCTGATGTCTATTGATGCTAGGAAATCTCCTTGAGACATTGAGGCAATGACGGAGCGGAGGGATTCCATCCGGAACCGCCTGGTTTTCACGTGCTTGTTGAGCAGTTTAAGGTCCAGAACGGAACGGAAGGAGTCGTCCTATTTTGTCACCCCGACCAGATCGGAGTAAAAAGTGTCTCTTGTTCCTGAGGAGGAACCGGGATTACGACTCCTACTGCCTGCAGCAGAGCCTCGGCTCGGCCGGTGAGGAAGTTTTTGCGACAAACTGTCTCTCACCCACCGGCCATTGACCTGTGGCAGTTAAATGTCGCTAAAGCGGGGGAGTCTGCCACCGACCGCGGACGCGGAGAGAGAGGGCTGAAAGTCATGAGGAAACCGCCTTGGTAGCGGTTCCTCCGGCTGCCTTCTCCGGGCGTGATTGAGCCCGCCAGGAACCTGCGCCCCTCTGAGCCTTTTGAGTCCTGTTGGACGAGGGCAATTGGGACGTGCCCGAGCCTGGGAAGGACCGAAACCTCGACTGTCCCTTCTCCTGATGGGTCTTGTTTGATAGCTGGGGTAAGGAAGAATCCGTACCCTTGGACAGTTGAATGATTTAATCCAACCGCTCACGAAACAGTCTGTCACCAGATAAAGGCAATCTGGTTAAGCACTTTTGTGGAAGCAGCATCTGCTCCAATCCCTTAACACTAGGAGCGTAACAACACGGAGTTGGCGGACGCCACTGACGTACGGCTCGTAGAGTCCAGGACAGCATAAACAGCTTGAGTCGCAATGCCGACATTGCGAGGTGAAGGACGCTACTGCGGCCAAGATGTACATGTGACCGCGTCCCTCTGCGCAATACTAGCTGAAATAGCTTGGAGTGCCTCTATGGCTGCGAATGCCGGGGCAACGACCCGCCGATAGGGCTATCTGTCTGTCAATGGCATCTTTAAGTGAAGTCCCATCTTCCACTGCAACTATAGATCTAGCCGCAAGCCTGGAGATTGGGGGATCCACCCTTGGAGCGCTTGAGCACGTTAGGGGGGAAGAGACAACGCGTATCTTCAATCCGGTTGGAGAAACGCTTATCGGGATAAGCGTGGTGTTCCTGGACTGCTTCTCTGGAGTCAGAGTGACCAGAAAAGTACTCAATATACGCTTGAGATACCGAAATAGGGATTTCTTCTGCTGTGAAGCTGACCCCTCCACTGGAGGAGTTGAGGGAGAAATACCCAACCTTCCATTGATGGACGCTATAAGATTATTCACTATAGCGTCACCATCCGGTGTATCCGGATTGAGAGCGGTCTCAGGATCAGAGTCCTGAACAGCTACGGCTGCCTCATCATACAGAGAGTACTGTGATGAAGTCGAGGGCCGTTCTTAGGGAGCTCGCTTAGGCCGTCTGGGACTGTCGTCCGTGTCAGAGCCTGCACCCTGGGATGCATGGGACCCTCCTGGAGCCATGATTTGTTTCGAAATCAGGGTGGCCAGGGGCATTGAATCAACATTGCCCAAGGTCTGTCTGGACTGCAAAGTCTGTAAGATGTTAGTCATAGCCACAGACAATATATCAGCGGAAACTGCAACTCCGTCCCTGTCCCTGGACAGGGATCACAGGTGGTTCTTTTGGCCACCTGTAGCAGAGACCCCGTTGAGTAATTGCACACACTGGGGGTCCTGGAACAGTCGCATGCAGTACAAGCAGCATAGAAAGCCTGTGCCTTGGCACCCATGCTTTTTTTTTTTTTTTTTGCTGTTGCTGTCTAGCCATCTAGGAGCATTAGCCAAGAATAGCGACCGTACAGTGCAATGTATAGCATACAAGCATGAAGTACAATAAACACTTCAGCACATGCAGTACAAGGAGCATAGAAAGCCTGTGCCTTGGCACCTTTGCTTTTCTGCTGCCGTTGTCTAGTTATTCAGGAGCATTAGCCAGGAAAAGCGACATACAGTGAATGTATAGCATACAAGCATGAAAATAACCACTGCAGCACATGCAATCCAAGCAGCATTGAAAGCTTGTGCCTTAGCACCCTTGCTTTTCTGCTGCTGTTGTCTAGTCATCAAGGAGCATTAGCCAAGAATAGCGACATGCAGTGAATGTACAAGCATGAAAATAAACTCTGCAGTACATGCAATCCAAGCAGCATTGAAAGCTTGTGCCTTAGCACCATTGCTGTTTGCTGCCGCTGTCTAGCCATCTAGGCGGGTAGACAGCCAAGAATAGCCCTTACAGTGCAATGTAAAGCATACAAGCATAAAGGACACATGACACTGCAGCACATGCAAGACAAGCAGCATATAGAGTCTGTGCTTTAGCACCCCTGATCTTTTGCTGCCGTTTCTAGGTCTGCATCCTGAATAGCGACCGTACAAAAGTACAACAGGACACTTCGGCATTAGTGGGTCAGCACTTTAGTTGCCGCTTACCGCCCGCACAAAAGCGGGTGTGTGGCGCCGGAATCCTGTGCTGGTAGCTCAGTGTCTCCGTTTTCCCGCTCTGCGTGCCGGAATGGCTGCCGGCGTCCAGAGGAGAGGGGCGGGCCGAGGGCGTGCCCGAGACAAGAGCGGGAACCCGGCGCCCACTGTGTCTAGTAAAGGGGGCTGGAGAATGCAAATAAGGCTCCAGCCCTCGGCGCTGCTATAGAACAGCGTCTCTCCCTGTCCCTGAGTGACAGGGTGGGGGCGGGAACGAAGCGGCGCTAGGCCGCAAAAGCCGGGGACTAAAGTTAGAAGCGCCGCCGCCGTAAAAGCGCGGTCGGCGCGTCCCCGGCGCACTACAAGTCGCAGCTGCGCCGCCGCTCCAGGGGCGGTCGGCGCGGCGGTCCCCACACGTAAAGTCCCCCAGTAATCTGCAGGGACTATAAGCCCAGCGCACAGCGCTACAGTCCCCGGCGCACTAGCACACCCAGCAAGCCTGGAGTGTGCGTGGCCTGCCATACGGGGACACAGAGTACCTGAAAGTTGCAGGGCCTTGTCCCTGAACGGCACTCCCGCTCCACATCCAGCAGGTTCTATGGGTCTGTGGATGGAGCCCGGCCTCAGGGCTTGGTGGCCGGAAAGATCCCACTTCCTCAGAGCCCCTCAGGGGGATGGGGAAGGAAAACAGCATGTGGGCTCCAGCCTCCGTACCAGCAATAGGTACCTCAACCTTACAAACCGCAAGTGGGGTGAGAAGGGAGCATGCTGGGGGCCCTAGTATGGGCCCTCTTTTCTTCCATCCGATATAGTCAGCAGCTACTGCTGACTAAACAGTGGAGCTATGCGTGGATGTCTGACCTCCTTCGCACAAAGCAGAAAACTGGTGAGCCAGTGATCCCACTGGGGGTGTATAGCCAGAAGGGGAGGGGCCTTACACTTTTTAGTGTAATTGCTTTGTGTGGCCTCCGGAGGCAGTGCTATACACCCAATCGTCTGGGTCTCCCAATGGAGCGCCGAAGAAAAAGCCTGTAAAACAGTTTGCTGAAGACAAGCAGACTAAGGACATGCATTACTGGAACCATGTCCTGTGGTGATGAGGAGACCAAAATAAACTTATTTGGATCAGATGGTGTCAAGTGTGTGTGGCAGCAACCAGGTGAAGAATACAAAGACAAGTGTGTCTTGCCTACAGTCAAGCATGGTGGTGGGAGTGTCATGGTTTGGGACTGCATGAGTGCTGCCAGCTGTGGGGAACTTCGGAAACTGGGCCACGGAGCAGTATTCCAACATGATAAGGACCTTCAAGACGACCACTGTCTTCCTAAAGAAACTGAGGGTAAAAGGTGTGGACTGGCAAAGCATGTCTACAGACCTAAACCATAGTGACAAAGAATTAGCCATAATGTATATGTCACACCTAGGGGAGCCACTCAGTGGTGCCCCCTAGGGTAAGAGCCTACTCCATGAGGTATGTACAACCGGAGAAGAAGGGAGATAAGGCGACACTTGAGTTTAGAAAAATACATTTTATTACTTAAAATCAAGTATTAATATAGTAATACAAAAGCAAGTCATGGAAAACACCTAAAGGTTATGTGAGAATACAAGAATGGTCATGTGGGAGCGATCACTTGTCTCACAAAGCCAGCCAAAGATTGTAAAGGGGTAAAAATTTAATATGCCACCATATTCATAATAATACTTGATTTCAAGTAATAAAATGTATTTTTCTAAACTCAGGTGTCGCCTTATCTCCCTTCTTCTCTGGTACTAAACCATAGTGAGCATCAATGGGGCATTCTCAAACGTAAGGTGGTGGAGCGCAAGGACTAACATTCACCAGCTCCGTGATGTCATCATGTAAGAGTGAAAGAGGATTCCAGTGGCTTCTGTTACACTGAGTACTTTACATTGTATCAAAGAGTCATATCTTCAGTGCTGTCCCATAAAAAGATATAATAAAATATTTACAAAAAATGTGTGTAGTGTACTCACTTTTGGGATATCCTGTATGTATATAAAGTATATTTATGTTGTTATAATCAGATAATTAAATATTGGGGAAAAAAAAGAGATCATGCTTGAAATTTAATCCTTGTGGTAGTGTGGTATTTAACCTTCGTCAGGCTGCATAATTTTACAACGTTAACAGGCTGCAGAGGTACAATTGTACCTTCATATATACCTCCACTGTGGGAAGACTTTCTCCTTTACTTGGTTTCAGAAACTAAAATTCATTCAGCTACAAATGTTATGCTGATATCTATTGTCCAGTGTTGTTACTGCTCACTTATGTTGCTGTCAATTAAGTTGATTCAAACTGGGAGTGGCTTCTACTTCTCTTCCTGCCTCCCTCCTCTCAGTAGCCATTTTGCTGTTCATCTCATTGCTGTGAGCACACACATTTCTAGGCTTGTGAAGTCTTCAATTTCTTGGATACGAAGGTAGGAAAGTCTCACAGCATCTAACAGCCAGTTATACCTTCATTCGCCTTATGTGGGGACAGAAGAGTCAGAAATTGTCTATGAGCCTGGACTTGGCTTACATATATTTTGTATGAAACTGATCACTATAGGTATGATTTTTATACGAAAAATGGATAATAATTAGTATCTACATATTGTTTTACTTATATTCAGCACAAAATAAAGATGGTGGCTGTTACAATTTTCCTATTGGTCGAAAAAACAGTCGAAGATGGAATGAAAATTCTGAAACCGTATACGGTTTACATAATATATAAATGACATTTATCAATACGGTAATTATCACTAGAAATAATTTACTTTTTTATCTGCACTTTAGAATCGAGTTTCATTCTACTTGCCACGTGTTACTGAACTAAATTACGAATCCAAAATTCATCTACCAAGTCATCATGAGTGATAGCGATGCTGGATCTAGTTTCCGCCATAATCCAAGAAAACATGTTTGCAGGTTAGTATCATTTTGTGAAAAGCCAATAATGTAGTATTGTGTAGTATTTCGGAAAATTATTTATTTTTCATATTTACAGATTTACGTCTGGCGAAATAATGCGAATGCTAGAAGAATCTGATTCTGAGCATGAGGAAGAACCATGTTTTATCTGATGATGAAAACTATGTACCACAAGTGGATGTTACTGAAGAAGATTCAGACATTGAATAAGAAATGGTCATAGAGCAGGAAAAAAGAGAATTTTGTTACTTACCGTAAATTCTTTTTCTTATAGTTCCGTCATGGGAGACCCAGACCATGGGTGTATAGCTACTGCCCCCGGAGGACACACAAAGTTACTACACTCAAAACGTGTAGCTCCTCCCTCCTAGCATATACACCCCCTGCTAGCCAGTCCTAGCCAGTTTAGTGCAAAAGCTGAAGGAGGACATCCACCCACAAGAAGAGACAGAGTAAAATCCGGAAGAACCGGAACCTCTGTCTACAACAATAACAGCCGGTGAAGACACACGGAACAAGAAACCTGCCAACAGGCAATAGGGAGGGTGCTGGGTCTCCCATGACGGAACTGTAAGAAAAAGAATTTACGGTAAGTAACAAAATTCTCTTTTTCTTTATCGTTCCTATGGGAGACCCAGACCATGGGACGTTCAAAAGCAGTCCATGGGTGGGAATAAACAGACAACTGAGAACCAGGCAAACCTAACTTCACAAATGGGCGACAGACGTCGGAAAAATGCGTCTGCCCAAGCCCGCGTCTGCCAAAGCATGAGCATGCCTTGGGTAGTGCTTCGAAAAAGTATGCAGACTAATTCGAGCTGCAGTCTGACAGACCTACTGAGCCGTAACCTGGTGCCTGAAAGCCCAAAAAGGCGCCGACAGGTCTGATCAAATGTGCTCTGATCCCCGGCGGGGAAGGCACTTGAGTACACTTGTAGGTCTCGGAAATGGCCGACCTAAGCCAACGAACCAGGGTCGGCTTAGATGCCGAGAGACCGCTACGCTGACTAGCAGTCAGCACCAGAGAGAGGTGCACCGCCTAATAACGGCGGTGCGAGACACATAGATCCGGAGCGCCCGCACCAGATCCAGGATATGCAACGCAAGGCCAAGAGAGTTTGTGATGCTTACAACAACGAACTGGTACAACGTTTTCCTGATTCTTATGAACGGCCACCACAAAAATCATTCAAGCAATTTACTGAAACTGAACTCCATGCAAGAGAATCTGGAGGAAATGTGGAATGTTGCTGCTTTGCCTCTTATACGTGCAGCCATATCTCGTGACCGCTTCAAGATGATACTCAGATTTATCAGATTTGACAACGAAAATACACATGCAGAACACGTGCAAACAGATAAAACTACACCAATACGGGACATCTGGACAATGCTGAACAGAAATCTGAAGAGAGCCTACAAGCCATATAATTGTATCACCGTCGACGAGCAATTATTTCCATTTAGAGGCAATACTAAATTTACCCAGTATATACCTTCAAAATCAGCTAAATATGGCATAAAGATTTTCTGGGCTTGTGACTCGTCAAACGCCTACCCATTACAAGGTCACCTCTACACTGGGAAACCAACTGATGGTCCTCGACAAGTAAACATTGGTGAATGAACAGTATTGGACCTAGTGAGCTCGTATAAAGGCTCTGGAAGAAATGTCACCACCGATAACTTCTTTACATGGAACTAGCTAAGGTATTGAACTCCTGGAACATGACACTAGTTGGTACAGTGAGAAAAAACAAAAGGTTCCTACCTAGCAACATGCAGCCTGCCAAAGAAAGGCTTGTAAACTCGATAAATTTTGCCTACAATCATGATGCAACAGTCTGTTCATATGTACCAAAGAAGAACAAATCAGTCGTGCTTCTATCATCTATGCACATGACGGGAGAAGTTGAAGAGACACTAGCAGCCAAGCCAGAGATAATAAAATACTACAATTAAATAAAAGGCGGAGTTGATGTTATGGATAAAATGTTGGGAGAGTACACTGTGAAACGACGAACATTACGTTGGCCTCTGGCATTTTTCTACAATATGATTGACGTCACTGGGTTAGCATCCTACATCATCTACAGAGAACACAATCCTAGCTTCAGGACAAAAGGATCAACGAAGAAACTTCCTGAAAGATCTCGCAAATCAGCTGTGTATGCCTGCAATTGAAGATCGTAGTACAAACCGAATGATGATGAGAAACCATTTTCTTCGAGGTGCAGTAGAAATGGTGCTTGGATGATGCATTCTGGTAGCATCGCAAGCAGCAGCTGGCCCTCAAATACCTTATGGTAGTCGTGGACCCTCCCCTGTTGTTGGTAGTTGCTATGTCTGCCGAGACCTGAGGCGAAAACAACGTAAGACTAGAAAGTCTTGTGTGGTTTGTGTGAAACCCATTTGCGATGAACACTCGGTAGCAAAGACAACATGCATTACTTGTGAAGAAAATCAATAAAAAAAGTTTCTTACATTTTCTTTTATAATGTAAATGAACAGTTGTTTTACTTGTTTATAATAATAAAATAGCATTATCATTAAAAAAAATATTATTCTTTTTTCCTTGCATTATCTTCATTCAAAATATATGAGGGTACATTTGTACCTATGCAGCTTGTTATGGATGCAAAAATATCTCGACCCCTTATCTCGGAAGGGGATGGAGATATTTTATTGAAATTTGGTCAATATATTCTGGACCAAAACTGCAGAGATGTCACGAAATTTCAGCCCTCTACGGCTTTTCGAAAAAAAGTTATTGCAATTTTAAAACTGAATAGTTACAATTGTACCTACTCAGCCGGACGAAGGTTAATGAGAAGATCCAATATGATTCTCTATTAAATACTGTAGTTCTCTATTGTAACGCCCTCATATCGTGTTATGAGCCTTCTCACTATTGCAGCATTTGAATGAGCTCAGATTATCACCATGTGCTTGAGCAAAATGCTTGGAGACTTTGGATACTCCTATAGCATTGGGATCTATAGAGTCAGATAAATGGTGTCTAATCCTATGGTACTGAGGTTTCTAAACCTATACAAAGGGGAAGATTACAATAGGAATATATTTTATAAAGAACAATATTGGATCTTCTCATTCAATACCAGATCACCACAAGGATTAAAGCACCAAACAGGTTTTTTTTTTAATATTTTACCACTGGAGTGGTGCTTCCCTGACCTCACCCTCCAGCGGCTTCACCTTCTATCACCGTCACTTCGGTCAGTCTCCAGTGATTTCTTACCTGCTGGCAGCTCCAGTGTTTCATGGAGCGCGCCGAAAGTCATAACTCAAACAGCCTCATTCTGACTCTCATAGACTTGTACTGAGCTCTTGTAACGTAACTTCTGACCTCCAGCCAGGAACAAGATGGCGCTGCAGGACCGAAGCGATGCTGAAAAAAGTGAAGCCACCCGAAAGCAACTATAAGGCCATGTGCGCACATTTGCTTTTTTCCTGCATTTTGGCTGCGTTTTAAACTGCACTGTGTCATTGACAAAATGCATGCGTTTTGCTTCTCCAGCAAAGTCTATGAGAGGTCAGAAATTCCATGCGCACATTGCTTTTTTTTAGGCAGCGTTTTGTCTAATTTTTGTTCAAATCATTGCCTAAAAAAAAGCAGTGTCACTTCTTCATTGCGTTTTGGTTGCATTTTGCACCCACTGAAATGAATGAGGTGTGTCAAAACACAACCAAAATGTTAGCTGTGCGTTTGCACTGTGTTTTGGTTGCATTTTGGAAGTATTCTTGTCAACAAAAACGCAGGTCTTTCGGTTGCCCTCTCGGTCTCCGTGTCCGTCTCTCGGTCTCCGTGTCCGTCTCTCGGTCTCCGTGTCCGTCTCTCGGTCTCCGTGTCCGTCTCTCGGTCTCCGTGTCCGTCTCTCGGTCTCCGTGTCCGTCTCTCGGTCTCCGTGTCCGTCTCTCGGTCTCCGTGTCCGTCTCTCGGTCTCCGTCGGTCTCCCTCTCTCTCTCTCTGTCGGTCTCCCTCTCTCTCTCTCTGTCGGTCTCCCTCTCTCTCTCTCTCTCTCTGTCGGTCTCCCTCTCTCTCTCTGTCGGTCTCCCTCTCTCTCTGTCGGTCTCCCTCTCTCTCTGTCGGTCTCCCTCTCTCTCTGTCGGTCTCCCTCTCTCTCTGTCGGTCTCCCTCTCTCTCTGTCGGTCTCCCTCTCTCTCTGTCGGTCTCCCTCTCTCTCTGTCGGTCTCCCTCTCTCTCTGTCGGTCTCCCTCTCTCTCTGTCGGTCTCCCTCTCTCTCTGTCGGTCTCCCTCTCTCTCTGTCGGTCTCCCTCTCTCTCTGTCGGTCTCCCTCTCTCTCTGTCGGTCTCCCTCTCTCTCTCTCTCTGTCGGTCTCCCTCTCTCTCTCTCTGTCGGTCTCCCTCTATCTCTCTGTCGGTCTCCCTCTCTCTCTCTCTCTGTCGGTCTCCCTCTCTCTCTCTGTCGGTCTCCCTCTCTCTCTCTCTCTGTCGGTCTCCCTCTCTCTCTCTGTCGGTCTCCCTCTCTCTCTCTGTCGGTCTCCCTCTCTCTCTCTGTCGGTCTCCCTCTCTCTCTCTGTCGGTCTCCCTCTCTCTCTCTGTCGGTCTCTCTCTCTCTGTCGGTCTCCCTCTCTCTGTCGGTCTCCCTCTCTCTCTGTCGGTCTCCCTCTCTCTCTGTCGGTCTCCCTCTCTCTCTGTCGGTCTCCCTCTCTCTCTGTCGGTCTCTCTCTCTCTGTCGGTCTCCCTCTCTCTCTGTCGGTCTCCCTCTCTCTCTGTCGGTCTCCCTCTCTCTCTGTCGGTCTCCCTCTCTCTCTGTCGGTCTCCCTCTCTCTCTGTCGGTCTCCCTCTCTCTCTGTCGGTCTCCCTCTCTCTCTGTCGGTCTCCCTCTCTCTCTGTCGGTCTCCCTCTCTCTCTGTCGGTCTCCCTCTCTCTCTGTCGGTCTCCCTCTCTCTCTCGGTCTCCCTCTCTCTCTCTCTCGGTCTCCCTCTCTCTCCCTCTCGGTCTCCCTCTCTCTCCCTCTCGGTCTCCCTCTCTCTCCCTCTCGGTCTCCCTCTCTCTCTCTCTCTCGGTCTCCCTCTCTCTGTCGGTCTCCCTCTCTCTGTCGGTCTCCCTCTCTCTGTCGGTCTCCCTCTCTCTGTCGGTCTCCCTATCTCTCTCTCTGTCGGTCTCCCTATCTCTCTCTCTGTCGGTCTCCCTCTCTCTCTGTCGGTCTCCCTCTCTCTCTGTCGGTCTCCCTCTCTCTCTGTCGGTCTCCCTCTCTCTCTGTCGGTCTCCTCTCTCTCTCTGTCGGTCTCCCTCTCTCTCTGTCGGTCTCCCTCTCTCTCTGTCGGTCTCCCTTTCTCTCTGTCGGTCTCCCTCTCTCTCTGTCGGTCTCCCTCTCTCTCTGTCGGTCTCCCTCTCTCTCTGTCGGTCTCCCTCTCTCTCTGTCGGTCTCCCTCTCTCTCTGTCGGTCTCCCTCTCTCTCTGTCGGTCTCCCTCTCTCTCTCTCTCTGTCTCCCTCACTCTCTCTGTCGGTCTCCCTCTCTCTCTCTGTCGGTCTCCCTCTCTCTCTCTCTGTCGGTCTCCCTCTCTCTCTCTCTGTCGGTCTCCCTCTCTCTCTCTGTCGGTCTCCCTCTCTCTCTCTGTCGGTCTCCCTCTCTCTCTCTCTGTCGGTCTCCCTCTCTCTCTCTCTGTCGGTCTCCCTCTCTCTCTCTCTGTCGGTCTCCCTCTCTCTCTCTCTGTCGGTCTCCCTCTCTCTCTCTCTGTCGGTCTCCCTCTCTCTCTCTCTGTCGGTCTCCCTCTCTCTCTCTCTGTCGGTCTCCCTCTCTCTCTCTCTGTCGGTCTCCCTCTCTCTCTCTCTGTCGGTCTCCCTCTCTCTCTCTGTCGGTCTCCCTCTCTCTCTCTGTCGGTCTCCCTCTCTCTCTCTGTCGGTCTCCCTCTCTCTCTCTGTCGGTCTCCCTCTCTCTCTCTGTCGGTCTCCCTCTCTCTCTCTCTGTCGGTCTCCCTCTCTCTCTCTCTGTCGGTCTCCCTCTCTCTCTCTGTCGGTCTCCCTCTCTCTCTCTGTCGGTCTCCCTCTCTCTCTCTGTCGGTCTCCCTCTCTCTCTCTGTCTCCCTCTCTCTGTCGGTCTCCCTCTCTCTGTCGGTCTCCCTCTCTCTCTCTCTGTCGGTCTCCCTCTCAAATTCAAATTCAAATTCAAATATGCTTTATTGGCAGGACCAAAATACAATTAGTGTTGCCAAAGCAAGAGAAATACAGTAAGTGTGGTGGGAGGGGATCAGGGTTATGGGGAGTTGGGGGGCACAATTTGGGCTCTGACAGTCCATTTAGGGGTCTTAGGTTCTCTCTCTCTGTCGGTCTCCCTCTCTCTCTCTCTGTCGGTCTCCCTCTCTCTCTCTCTGTCGGTCTCCCTCTCTCTCTCTCTGTCGGTCTCCCTCTCTCTCTCTCTGTCGGTCTCCCTCTCTCTCTCTCTGTCGGTCTCCCTCTCTCTCTCTCTGTCGGTCTCCCTCTCTCTCTCTCTGTCGGTCTCCCTCTCTCTCTCTGTCGGTCTCCCTCTCTCTCTCTGTCGGTCTCCCTCTCTCTCTCTGTCGGTCTCCCTCTCTCTCTCTCTGTCGGTCTCCCTCTCTCTCTCTCTGTCGGTCTCCCTCTCTCTCTCTCTGTCGGTCTCCCTCTCTCTCTCTGTCGGTCTCCCTCTCTCTCTCTGTCGGTCTCCCTCTCTCTCTCTGTCGGTCTCCCTCTCTCTCTCTCTGTCGGTCTCCCTCTCTCTCTCTGTCGGTCTCCCTCTCTCTCTCTGTCGGTCTCCCTCTCTCTCTCTGTCGGTCTCCCTCTCTCTGTCGGTCTCCCTCTCTCTCTCTGTCGGTCTCCCTCTCTCTCTCTGTCGGTCTCCCTCTCTCTCTGTCGGTCTCCCTCTCTCTGTCGGTCTCCCTCTCTCTGTCGGTCTCCCTCTCTCTCTCTGTCGGTCTCCCTCCCTCTCTCTGTCGGTCTCCCTCTCTCTGTCGGTCTCCCTCTCTCTCTCTCTCGGTCTCCCTCTCTCTCTCTCGGTCTCCCTCTCTCTCTCTGTCTCCCTCTCTCTGTCGGTCTCCCTCTCTCTCTCTCTCTGTCGGTCTCCCTCTCTCTCTCTCTCTGTCGGTCTCCCTCTCTCTCTCTCTCTGTCGGTCTCCCTCTCTCTCTCTCTCTGTCGGTCTCCCTCTCTCTCTCTCTCTGTCGGTCTCCCTCTCTCTCTCTCTGTCGGTCTCCCTCTCTCTCTCTGTCGGTCTCCCTCTCTCTCTCTGTCGGTCTCCCTCTCTCTCTCTGTCGGTCTCCCTCTCTCTCTCTCTGTCGGTCTCCCTCTCTCTCTCTCTGTCGGTCTCCCTCTCTCTCTCTCTGTCGGTCTCCCTCTCTCTCTCTGTCGGTCTCCCTCTCTCTCTCTGTCGGTCTCCCTCTCTCTCTCTGTCGGTCTCCCTCTCTCTCTCTCTGTCGGTCTCCCTCTCTCTCTCTGTCGGTCTCCCTCTCTCTCTCTGTCGGTCTCCCTCTCTCTCTCTGTCGGTCTCCCTCTCTCTGTCGGTCTCCCTCTCTCTCTCTGTCGGTCTCCCTCTCTCTCTCTGTCGGTCTCCCTCTCTCTCTGTCGGTCTCCCTCTCTCTGTCGGTCTCCCTCTCTCTGTCGGTCTCCCTCTCTCTCTCTGTCGGTCTCCCTCCCTCTCTCTGTCGGTCTCCCTCTCTCTGTCGGTCTCCCTCTCTCTCTCTCTCGGTCTCCCTCTCTCTCTCTCGGTCTCCCTCTCTCTCTCTGTCTCCCTCTCTCTGTCGGTCTCCCTCTCTCTCTCTCTCTGTCGGTCTCCCTCTCTCTCTCTCTCTGTCGGTCTCCCTCTCTCTCTCTCTCTGTCGGTCTCCCTCTCTCTCTCTCTCTGTCGGTCTCCCTCTCTCTCTCTCTCTGTCGGTCTCCCTCTCTCTCTCTCTGTCGGTCTCCCTCTCTCTCTCTCTGTCGGTCTCCCTCTCTCTCTCTCTGTCGGTCTCCCTCTCTCTCTCTCTGTCGGTCTCCCTCTCTCTCTCTCTGTCGGTCTCCCTCTCTCTCTCTCTGTCGGTCTCCCTCTCTCTCTCTGTCGGTCTCCCTCTCTCTCTCTGTCGGTCTCCCTCTCTCTCTCTGTCGGTCTCCCTCTCTCTCTCTGTCGGTCTCCCTCTCTCTCTCTGTCGGTCTCCCTCTCTCTCTCTGTCGGTCTCCCTCTCTCTCTCTCTCTCGGTCTCCCTCTCTCTCTCTCTCGGTCTCCCTCTCTCTCTCTCGGTCTCCCTCTCTCTCTCTCTCGGTCTCCCTCTCTCTCTCTGTCGGTCTCCCTCTCTCTCTCTGTCGGTCTCCCTCTCTCTCTCTGTCGGTCTCCCTCCCTCTCTCTGTCGGTCTCCCTCTCTCTGTCGGTCTCCCTCTCTCTCTCTCTGTCGGTCTCCCTCTCTCTCTCTCTCTCTGTCGGTCTCCCTCTCTCTCTCTCTGTCGGTCTCCCTCTCTCTCTCTCTGTCGGTCTCCCTCTCTCTCTCTCTGTCGGTCTCCCTCTCTCTCTCTCTGTCGGTCTCCCTCTCTCTCTCTCTGTCGGTCTCCCTCTCTCTCTCTCTGTCGGTCTCCCTCTCTCTCTCTCTGTCGGTCTCCCTCTCTCTCTCTCTGTCGGTCTCCCTCTCTCTCTCTCTGTCGGTCTCCCTCTCTCTCTCTCTGTCGGTCTCCCTCTCTCTCTCTCTGTCGGTCTCCCTCTCTCTCTCTCTCTGTCGGTCTCCCTCTCTCTCTCTCTCTGTCGGTCTCTCTCTCTCTCTCTGTCGGTCTCCCTCTCTCTCTCTGTCGGTCTCCCTCTCTCTCTCTGTCGGTCTCCCTCTCTCTCTCTGTCGGTCTCCCTCTCTCTCTCTGTCGGTCTCCCTCTCTCTCTCTGTCGGTCTCCCTCTCTCTCTCTGTCGGTCTCCCTCTCTCTCTCTGTCGGTCTCCCTCTCTCTCTCTGTCGGTCTCCCTCTCTCTCTCTGTCGGTCTCCCTCTCTCTCTCTGTCGGTCTCCCTCTCTCTCTCTGTCGGTCTCCCTCTCTCTCTCTGTCGGTCTCCCTCTCTCTCTCTGTCGGTCTCTCTCTCTCTCTGTCGGTCTCCCTCTCTCTCTCTGTCGGTCTCCCTCTCTCTCTCTGTCGGTCTCCCTCTCTCTCTCTGTCGGTCTCCCTCTCTCTCTCTGTCGGTCTCCCTCTCTCTCTCTGTCGGTCTCCCTCTCTCTCTCTGTCGGTCTCCCTCTCTCTCTCTGTCGGTCTCCCTCTCTCTCTCTGTCGGTCTCCCTCTCTCTCTCTGTCGGTCTCCCTCTCTCTCTCTGTCGGTCTCCCTCTCTCTCTCTGTCGGTCTCCCTCTCTCTCTCTGTCGGTCTCCCTCTCTCTCTCTGTCGGTCTCCCTCTCTCTCTCTGTCGGTCTCCCTCTCTCTCTCTGTCGGTCTCCCTCTCTCTCTCTGTCGGTCTCCCTCTCTCTCTCTGTCGGTCTCCCTCTCTCTCTCTGTCGGTCTCCCTCTCTCTCTCTGTCGGTCTCCCTCTCTCTCTCTGTCGGTCTCCCTCTCTCTCTCTGTCGGTCTCCCTCTCTCTCTCTGTCGGTCTCCCTCTCTCTCTCTGTCGGTCTCTCTCTCTCTCTCTGTCGGTCTCTCTCAAATTCAAATTCAAATATGCTTTATTGGCAGGACCAAAATACAATTAGTGTTGCCAAAGCAAGAGAAATACAGTAAGTGTGGTGGGAGGGGATCAGGGTTATGGGGAGTTGGGGGGCACAATTTGGGCTCTGACAGTCCATTTAGGGGTCTTAGGTTCCCCTCAGCTTATGACATGTGGTGACATATTGGGCGGCGATCTCCACCATTGATTCCTCTTCCCCCAGTAGGAAGCGGAGTTTCATGTCCTCATCCATGGATGGAAAGCCCGGGCTATGGGTGGTAAATTTCTGGAAGTGGGAGCCCCTCACTGCTGAGTATTTGTCACAGTGCAGTAGGAAATGCGTCTCGTCCTCCAGAGCCCCCTGCTGGCAGTGCTGGCACAGTCTGTTCTCTCGCGGCTTGTATGTCTGTCGGTGCCGCCCTGTTTCCACCTCTAGGCTGTGGGCACTCAGTCTGTACAGGCTCAGGGTCTGCCTGTCTTTGGGGTGGCGTAGCCTTTCCAGATATGGGGCCAGAGTGTAGTCCCTCCGCAGTGACCGGTAGATGGTGAGTTTCTGGGAGTTCTCTAATTCACTCTTCCAGTCCTCTATGTATTGCATCTTGCAGCTCTCTGAGATCTCTTTTATTTGGGCTTTTGTCAGGGGGTGTTGCTGACTTTGGCTGGACTGGCTGCCGGGGTTCCTGGCTTGCTCTGGGCTCCGGCTCAGCAGGGCTTTATGATGGTAGGAGCTGGGGTTGCTGTTCTGTGTGTGTGCCTGGTGTGATAGCGCCCTCTTGTGTATAGTGAACCATAAGGGGAATCGGCCCAGCTCTGCCCTACAGGCTATGTTTGAGGTGCTGCGATGGACTTGGAGGAGATATTTACAGAACTCCATGTGGAAGACTTCGGTAGGGCTGGAATCCCACTTTGTGTGGTCTGGGTAGGTCACTGGGCCCCATACCTCGCTGCCATATAGCAGTATAGGGGTGATGACGCTGTCAAATATCTTGAGCCAGACTCTCACAGGTGGTTTGAGGTGGTACAGTTGTCTTCTGATGGCATAGAAGGTTCTGCATGCTTTTCCTTTCAGGGCTTCTGCTGCTTGCTTGAGGCTCCCGTTATTGCTTAGCTCCAGACCGAGGTAGGTGTAGCTGCTGGTGTTCTCCAGCGTGGAGCCATTTAATGTGAAGGAGGGAGTGTTTATTTTGTTCTGGTTCCTCTTCTGAAACACCATGACTTTGGTCTTCTTTTGGTTGATGGGAAGCGCCCATGTGGTGCTGAATGTTTCCAGTACTGCCAGGCTATCTTGGAGGCCTCCCTCTCGGTCTCCCTCTCTCTCTCTGTCGGTCTCCCTCTCTCTCTCTGTCGGTCTCCCTCTCTCTCTCTCTTTGTCGGTCTCCCTCTCTCTCTCTCTTTGTCGGTCTCCCTCTCTCTCTCTCTCTGTCGGTCTCCCTCTCTCTCTCTGTCGGTCTCCCTCTCTCTCTCTGTCGGTCTCCCTCTCTCCCTCTCTCTCTCGGTCTCCCTCTCTCTCTCTCTGTCGGTCTCCCTCTCTCTCTCTGTCGGTCTCCCTCTCTCTCTGTCGGTCTCCTTCTCTCTCTCTGTCGGTCTCCCTCTCTCCCTCTCTCTCTCGGTCTCCCTCTCTCTCTCTCTCGGTCTCCCTCTCTCTCTCTCTCTCTCGGTCTCCCTCTCTCTCTCGGTCTCCCTCTCTCTCTCGGTCTCCCTCTCTCTCTCTGTCGGTCTCCCTCTCTCTCTCTGTCGGTCTCTCTCTCTCTCTCTCTCTGTCGGTCTCCCTCTCTCTCTCTGTCGGTCTCCCTCTCTCTCTCTCTCTCTCGGTCTCCCTCTCTCTCTCTGTCGGTCTCCCTCTCTCTCTCTGTCGGTCTCCCTCTCTCTCTCTGTCGGTCTCCCTCTCTCTCTCTGTCGGTCTCCCTCTCTCTCTCTGTCGGTCTCCCTCTCTCTCTCTGTCGGTCTCCCTCTCTCTCTCTGTCGGTCTCCCTCTCTCTCTCTGTCGGTCTCCCTCTCTCTCTCTCTGTCGGTCTCCCTCTCTCTCTCTCTGTCGGTCTCCCTCTCTCTCTATCGGTCTCCCTTTCTCTCTGTCGGTCTCCCTCTCTCTCTGTCGGTCTCTCTCTCTCTCTGTCGGTCTCCCTCTCTCTCTGTCGGTCTCTCTCTCTCTCTGTCGGTCTCTCTCTCTCTCTGTCGGTCTCTCTCTCTCTCTGTCGGTCTCTCTCTCTCTCTGTCGGTCTCTCTCTCTGTCGGTCTCTCTCTCTCTCCCTGTCGGTCTCTCTCTCTCTCTCTGTCGGTCTCCCTCTCTCTCTGTCGGTCTCTCTCTCTGTCGGTCTCTCTCTCTGTCGGTCTCCCTCTCTCTCTGTCGGTCTCCCTCTCTGTCTCCCTCTCTCTCTGTCAGTCACTCTCTCGGTCTGTGTCGGTCTCCCCCTCTCTCTCTGTCGGTCTCTCTCTCTCTCCCTGTCGGTCTCTCTCTCTCTCTCTGTCGGTCTCTCCCTCTCTCTGTCGGTCTCTCTCTGTCGGTCTCTCTCTCTCTCTGTCAGTCTCTCTCTCTCTCTCTCTGTCAGTCTCCCTCTCTCTCTGTCAGTCTCCCTCTTTCTCTGTCGGTCTCCCTCTCTCTCTCTCTCTGTCGGTCTCCCTCTCTGTCTCCCTCTCTCTCTGTCAGTCACTCTCTCGGTCTGTGTCGGTCTCCCCCTCTCTCTCTGTCGGTCTCCCTCTCGCTCTGTGTCGGTCTCCCCCTCGCTCTCTCTGTCGGTCTCCCTCTCGCTCTCTCTGTCGGTCTCCCTCTCGCTCTCTCTGTCGGTCTCCCTCTCTGTCGGTCGGTCTCCCTCTCTCTGTCGGTCGGTCTCCCTCTCTCTGTCGGTCGGTCTCCCTCTCTCTGTCGGTCGGTCTCCCTCTCTCTCTCTGTCGGTCTCCCTCTCTCTCTCTTTGTCGGTCTCCCTCTCTCTCTCTCTTTGTCGGTCTCCCTCTCTCTCTCTCTTTGTCGGTCTCCCTCTCTCTCTCTCTTTGTCGGTCTCCCTCTCTCTCTCTTTGTCGGTCTCCCTCTCTCTCTCTTTGTCGGTCTCCCTCTCTCTCTCTGTCGGTCTCCCTCTCTCTCTTTGTCGGTCTCCCTCTCTCTCTCTTTGTCGGTCTCCCTCCCTCTCTCTTTGTCGGTCTCCCTCCCTCTCTCTTTGTCGGTCTCCCTCCCTCTCTCTTTGTCGGTCTCCCTCCCTCTCTCTTTGTCGGTCTCCCTCTCTCTCTCTTTGTCGGTCTCCCTCTCTGTCTCCCTCTCGCTCTGTCAGTCACTCTCTTGGTCTGTGTCGGTCTCTCTCTGTCGGTCTCTTCCTTTCTTCCTATTTCATACTCACCGATCACCGGCGAGGTGCTGCATGGCTGTCACACTGCTGCTGCGGCTTATCTCATTCATTGCTTCTCCCGCCCACCGGCGCCTATGATTAGTTGCAGTCAGACACCCCCCCACAGCTGTCTCCGTGCAATCAATCACAACCACCGGTGGGCGGGTCTATATCGCGCAGTACAATAAATAAATTTAAAAAAAAAATGACGTGCAGTGCCCCCCCCAACTGATACCCAGTCAAGATAAAGCCTCACAGCTTCTGGCTGGTATTTTCAGACTGGGGAGGCCTATCGTTTTTAGGCTGCCTCCCAGCCTAAAAATATCCAGCAGCTGCCCGGAATTGCCACATCCATTAGATGCGACAGTCCCGGGACTTTACCCGGCTCTTTCCGAATTGCCCTGGTGCGGTGGCAATCGGGGTAATAAGGAATTAATGGCAGCCCATAGCTGCCACGAAGTCCTAGGTTAAGCATGGCAGGAGTCTATGAGACACCCCCCATGATTGACCTGTAAGTGAAAGTAAATAAACACATACACCCGAAAAAATTCTTAATTTGGAATAAAAGACAAAAAAAAACCCCTCTTTCACCACTTTATTAAACCACTAAATACCCCTCCAGGTCCGATGTAATCCACACGAGGTCCCATGACGCTTTCAGCTCTGCTACATCGGAAGCTGAACGTGAGCGGCCATGGAGCACGACCGCTCTCTGTGAGCTCCATGCAGCAACTGAAGTGAGTCGCACCATCAGCGGTAACATCATTCAGGTTACCCTCGGCCACAGCTGGAGTCATCCACTGGTGACAGCAAGTCGCCCGAGTGACTGGAGTGAGCAGTGATTTGTGGTCACAGGTGAGTCCTTCACCTGTGACCGCAAATCAGGCCGCGACACAGAGACAGAACAGCGCTATGACAATGAACTCAGGTAAAGCTCTGACGTCACAGCTGCGCACTACTGCCAGTGTCCTGCACTGACCTGTTTGCGGGCAGTCATGCTATCTATTCTATCTAACCCTCTATGTATTCTAGCAATCTATCAAATCCTATCCTATTCTATTTCTCCTTTAAAAACGCACTGTCCAAAACGCAGCCCAAACGCAGGGAAATGCATGCGTTTTTACCGCTTGTTTTTGTCAAATGCAGTGTTTACATTTGTCAAAGTTTGCCAGAGGGTGCATTCAAATTCAGATCACAGCGTGCGGACATACCCTAAGACAGGGAAAAGGGGAATTTGATATAAAGCACCACTCCAGCGCTTGAATACAAAATGAAGAAAAAAAAACCAAAAAAAAAACAACAAAGAAACGCTGGAGTAGTACTTTCATTTTATGCATGATCTGATAGACAGGGTTTTTTTTGTGTAAATTGGACTAGAATTCTAGCGCAGCTACCTTAATCCCTTGTAAACCAATTTTTTATTTTCGTGCTTTAGTTCCCCACCTTTCCAAGAGCCATAATTTTATACATTTTCTGTGCACATATCTGTATGAGAGCTTGTGTTTCGTGGGAAGAGTGGTAGTTTTAATTATAAGATAGATATAGATATATATATATATAGATATATATATGACATAATTATATATTAATATAGATTCACATTGAAGGCAACAAAACTATGAATGAACACATGTAGAATGAAATACTTAACAAAAAAGTGTGAAACAACTGAAAATATGTCTTATATTTTAGGTTCTTCAAAGTAGCCACCTTTTGCCTTGATTACTGCTTTGCACACTCTTGGAATTCTCTTGATGAGCTTCAAGAGGTAGTCACCGGAAATGGTCTTCCAACAGTCTTGAAGGAGTTCCCAGAGATGCTTAGCACTTGTTGGCCCTTTTGCCTTCACTCTGCGGTCCAGCTCACCCCAAACCATCTCGATTGGGTTCAGGTCTGGTGACTGTGGAGACCAGGTCATCTGGCGTAGCACCCCATCACTCTCCTTCTTAGTCAAATAGCCCTTTCACAGCCTGGAGGTGTGTTTGGGGTCATTGTCCTGTTGAAAAATAAGTGATGGTTCAACTAAACGCAAACCGTATGGAATAGCATGCCGCTGCAAGATGCTGTGGTAGCCATGCTGGTTCAGTATGCCTTCATTTTTTAATAAATCCACAACAGTGTCACCAGCAAAGCACCCCCACACCATCACACCTCCTCCTCCATGCTTCACGGTGGGAACCAGGCATGTAGAGTCCATCCGTTCACCTTTTCTGTGTCACACAGACACGGTGGTTGGATCCAAAGATCTCAAATTTGGACTCATCAGACCAAAGCACAGATTTACACTGGTCTAATATCCATTCCTTGTGTTCTTTAGCCCAAACAAGTCTCTTCTGCTTGTTGCCTGTCCTTAGCAGTGGTTTCCTAGCAGCAATTTTACCATGAAGGCCTGCTGCACAAAGTCTCCTCTTAACAGTTGTTCTAGAGATGTGTCTGCTGCTAAAACGCTGTGTGGCAATGACCTGGTCTCTAATCTGAGCTGCTGTTAACCTGCGATTTCTGAGGCTGGTGACTCCGATAAACCTCTCCTCCGCAGCAGAGGGTCTTCCTTTCCTGGGGCGGTCCTCATGTGAGCCAGTTTCTTTGTAGCGTTTGATGGTTTTTGCCACTGCACTTGGGGACACTTTCAAAGTTTTCCCAATTTTTCGGACTGACTGACCTTTATTTCTTAAAGTAATGATGGCCACTCGTTTTTCTTTACTTAAAATTTGTTTTATGGCAAGAAAAAAAGCAGCTAACAGTCTATTCAGTAGGACTATCAGCTGTGTATCCACCAGACTTCTGCCCAACACAACTCATGGTCCCAACCCTATTCATAAGGGAAGAAATCCCACTTATTAAACCTACCGTATTTTTCGCTTTATAAGACGCACTTTTCCTCCCAAAAATTTGGGAGGAAAATGTGGGGTGCGTCTTATAATCCGAATATAGCGGTACCTGGGGATCCTGTCTGTGTGGCGATCGGGCAGCCGGGTGCCTGTGGCTGCGTGCAAGCGGCCGGGTACCTATGCTTGTGTGCAGTGGCAGCTGGGTACCAGTGGCTGTGTGCGGCCGGCAGCCGGGCGCTGTGTGCGGCCGGGTACCCGTGGCTGTGTGCGGCTGGCGGCCGGGCGCTGTGTGCGGCCGGCGGTCGGGTGCCCGTGCGGGCGGCAGACGGCTCCCGCCCTCACACAGGCACCTGGCTGCTGCCCGCACGCAAGCACAGGTACCCGGCCGCTTGTATGCAGGGTGGGCAGGCAGCCTGCTGGCTGCCACTCTGTGCGTGCGGGGCGGGCGGCTGTGCAGCAAGTTACCCAGTTTGTCCGCGGTCCCACTTTGAAATGATGGAGCGGGAGCGTGCGCAGATGGAGCTCTTGGATGAGAGCTCCATCTGCGCACGCGCTGCTCCGGGAGTCAGCGCGTGCGCAGATTGAGCCCTTGGATGAGAGCTCCATGTGTGCATGCATCGCTCCGGGCGCGATCACTTGAATCGGGACCGCGGACACACTGGGAAAACACGGCATTGGTCTGCTCCACCACTGAGCAGTCGCCGCTGCCACCAATGAGCCGTCACCGCCGCTGCCACCACTGAGCCGTCACCGCCGCTGCCACCACTGAGCCGTCACCGCCGCTGCCACCACTGAGCCGTCACCGCCGCTGCCACCACTGAGCCTGCTACCACTGAGCAGTCACCGCCGCTGCCACCACTGAGCTGTCAGCGCCGCTGCTACCACTGAGCCATCATTTGAACCGGGACCGCGGACACTGGGACACTCACTGCACCGGCCTGCTGCACGACTCACCCGCCGCCACTGCTCTGCCACCATGGACCCCGCGGCTCCTGCCACCACGGACCCGCTGCCACTGACCCGCCGCGCCTGCCACTGACCCGCCGCGCCTGCCAGCACAACCTGTGCCTCCTGTGACCCCGCTTCACCACCACTGCTGCCACCCTAAGGTAATAGAACACTGGAGTATAAGACGAACCCCATTTTTTCTTTTTTTATGTCTAAATTTGGGGTGCGTTTTATAATCCGGTGCGTCTTATAATGTGAGAAATACGGTATATTGCAATTGCAGAAGACAGGGAAAAAAAAGGGTTTTATGCCGCGCTAAAAACCACGAGTGTTGGTGAAGAAATTAATGTTCTTTTATTAAACAATTCCATCGCGTTTCAGAGACATGTCCATCTCCTTCTTCAGGGGAAAAAGAAAAGGATTTCTTTTTTCCCTGAAGAAGAAGACGGACATGTCTCTGAAACGCGTTGGAATTGTTTAATAAAAGAACATTAATTTCTTCACCAACACTCGTGGTTTTTAGCGCGGCATAAAACCCGTTTTTTTCCCTGTCTTCTGCGATATACCATATGCTTACCGGGGCCGCTGCTAGACCACCCAGGCACTCACAAACATCTGCAAAGGGGTTGTGACTAGCACAATCTGATCAGGTGAGTGCATCTTTCTCCGATTCTTTCTCACCCTTAAACCGGGTAAGACCCTATTGCGCCTTTTTCTCTCCTATCTTACACTTATTAAACCTGACAGGGCACACCTGTGAAGTGAGATCCATTTCCGGTGACTACCTCTTGAAGCTCATCAAGAGAATGCCAAGAGTGTGCAAAGCAGTAATCAAAGCAAAAGGTGGCTACTTTGAAGAACCTAGAATATAAGACATATTTTCAGTTGTTACACACTTCTTTGTTAAGTATTCCATTCCACATGTTGTAATTCATAGTTTTGATGCCTTCAATGTGAATCTACAATTTTCAGAGTCATGAAAATAAAGAAAATTCTTTCAATGAGCAGGTGTGTCAAAACTTTTGGTCTGTACTGATTTTATATATATATATATATATATATATATATATATATATACTAAAAAAGCATGTGCTACAAAATGCGAACATTTTTTTTAAATTGGCTGAAATGGTCGTGGTAGACAGAGCGGGAGAAAGCCCTCCACACATTGTCAGCCCAGCGCATGATGTACAGTTACACCCATGTGTACAGAGGATAATAAATGTGCCCCAATATTCCTGTAAGCACGAGGAATCCAACAGTAATAACGCAGCTTTACCTCCAGAAGCTGACGAGTGATATTCTGCTCTCTTTGTGTTCCTAGCCTTCCGGTAGCTAGCAAGACCTGTGTTCTTATCTGGCTCTGATCCAGTACTGCAGTGTCCGGTGTGACATCAACTGCAAGAGCAGATAAGAAAAAAATAAATAAATAATTATACAACATAAAGAGAAGTTACTTAGACTGGGATTTCATACACTGATCTAAGTGTAAAAAATTTGCAATTAAAGGTCACCTGCCTCTGCAGAGAAGAGGACTTGAACTCTATCACCACCTACTTGATGTAGCAGGGCTAAGTCATTAGCGACCATTTAATGAGCCTTACCACATGGCTTAGGTTCCTTTGCAAACACGTCTTTCGGGGAGTTTTACACTCCTCAGTGTAAAGCAGGAGATCTGATATGGCTAGGTTAGACGCCTCTCACTGTGGGTTTAAGGAGGAATGTTTTTCCTTGTCAAAGTGCCAAGCTGGCATAATTAGACTATAGACCATGCAATGCTCAATAACTACATTTTTCCTAACAGCAAGCCCCCCAGCAAAGATTGCAGACCCGACAAAAAAAAGGGGGCGTGCACAAAAACATGAACTGAAAATCATCTTCAAGCGGACCGATAATGATCTTAAGTGCTGAACAAAAGAAACACCAAAGCAGACAATAAAAAATATTTTAGGACTTAAACATTAATACAATTAGGTCAATAGGTTTTCCTGCAAGTATAAAAGAATTAGAAGAAGTTTAATTTAAGGAAACTGTCAGCAGGATTTCCACTCCTCCACCCAAAACTATTTATATGTGCATGTAGCTGTTTCAAAGACAAGTCCAATAATACTACGTATATGGCCAGTCTGTTCTTCAGTGCTTGAATTGATCTTTAAATGAGGCTGTAGATTGAAGCCTGGTCACTCCAGCTCTATTCCCTCCGCAGCAGTGCCCTTCTGCTTGACTGACAGCCTCTATGCAGTGTGACTTCAGGCAAAGGAGCTGTGGGTTAACCAGGAGAAGGCGGTGCTGGCAGGGGAATTAAGCTGACAACAGAGACTTCAGATCTACAAACATCTCTTCAGCCTCATTTCCATATCAATTCAAACACTGATTTGTAAGTCATGTAGGACTTTCTAAGTAAAGGCAATGCATATTTTATCATCCACTACAGCTTCAAAGGCGAGACAACCTTCATTTTATAGACAAGCATCTTGGCTATCTCATACAAAAATTTGACTTGCAACTATTTAGCAGATGATTAATTATGCAGATTCTTGTCATGTCACTACATTGTTACTGTTTTGCTCCTGTTGGTGGAAAAATCTTATGCAAATTATAACCTGTTCTCACATTTCCACACAGAAGATCAGGAACAAAGGAAATGTGGAGCTATCACTGCGCTGCCGAAGATAGGACATAAATCCAAAGAAAGTCAAATGAAGGTGGTTTTATTCTACACATTTCAAAGTGTCTCCTCCCCACTTCTTCAGCAAGAAATCCACCAATATTGATATTGGTGGATTTCTTGATGAAGAAGTGGGGAGAAACTTTGAAATGCGTAGAATAAAACCACCTTCATTTGACCTTCTTTGGATTTATGTCATATCTTCGGCAGTGATAGCTCCACATTTCCTTTGTTCCACTCTGCAGAAGCTGTTTACGTGCTTTGAATCAGGTTGTGTGACACCCAACCCTATAAGGTGAGCACATTCCCTTATTTTTTCATGTTTGTTGGATAAGACCCTATTGTGCTTTTTCCCCCTTCAGTTATTTGTTCACATTTCCACACACACATAACTCAGTGTGTGATTAGGTTGATGCCCAAACAAAAAGGCAACTAGTTTGAATTGAGGAGCAGCAATGAAAAAAATTTTCCAAGAAAAGAGAAACAGCATCGTCTAGCTCATCGATAGCGGTCTCTCGACCAAGAATATTGCCAAACTGCTTTCAACTGTCATGGCACTCACATGAAGATTACAAAATGAAGTCCATCCATCTATTCAAGAGGTGGACGTCCAGGCAAAATATCGGAAATAACAAGTCGGCTCATCACAAGAGTTAACAGTTCTGGCGAGAGAAACACGGCCGTGGAGGCGGCTCATACACTTTGTAATAGTGATATTACAGAGGTCCATGGAAGCACTGTGTGACAAACATTACACAAGTCTGGAACGGTGGCCCGAAAAAGGGGAGGAAGGCTTGACTTCAATATCATCTTAAGTATCCTCTCGAGATTGCAAAATAGTACAAAAAGTGGACAGTAGAAAATTGGAAATCGGTGATTTGGAGTGATGAGATGAAAAACAATAGACTATGCTCTCATGGGTGCAAGTGGGTCTAGAAGAAACGAGGAAAAGGGCTAACAGACTGAGAAATTAAAGCAACTCAAGTTTGGTGGAGGAAGCCTGATGATATGTGGTTGTTTCAGAGCCAAAGACGTTAGATATTTGACTAGGATCAATGGTGGTCTCCATGTGGAGCTATATGTGAGTATTCTACAAGACAAATTACTTCGTACACTTGAGTACTAAGAGTATGAAAACAACGGCATCGTGTTCCAGCAGGACAACGACCTGAAGCACACGTCGAGATAGGTGAAGAAATGGTTCAATGACAATGAAGGGTGCTGGATTAGCCCACCAAATCGCAACCCAATCGAACACTTGTGGGTAGGGCTGAAGAAAAAGCTGTATACATACCCAATTGAGATGACCAGTATGCACCAACAATGGAATGGTGTAGAAGAGACCTGGGATCAGACCTAGGTTAAGACATGCTTGAATCTAATAGAGAACATGCCCAGAAGGATTCAGGCAATGCTGAATGCCAAGGGTGGATTTGCAAAATACTAACAAGATAATAAAAATTAGTGTGCACACGATCATTATTAGCAGTGTTTTGGACGCAGCGTGTTTTCGCTGTGTTGAAAATGCTGTCATGTAAAGTACAAGCACAGTGAATGAAATCTATAGAAGTCCCATTTCCACTGTGTTTCTTTTAGACACGCATGGCTTTCCGAGATGCAGCATGTCAATTTATTCTTGTGGCGATGCAAGTGTTCTGAGCAGGACAACACAGCAAAATTATGCCGCGTCAGTGACCCCGATTGTGTGCACGGACAGTACCGTTGACTCGCCCAGGACGCTAGTGTCTGCAGAAGAGAAAACAAGCTGTGTCCAGAAAGCTGGTTATCCGGCTCGTTGGCACATACCCTTAAAATTTAAATGTTTAGGAGCAAAACAGTAACAATACAGTGACCTGACAAGAATCTGCATAAGGCTGCTTTCACACATCCGGTTTTTCCTGTGCGGCACAATCCGGCTCTTTGCAGGAAAAACGCAACCGTTTTTTTTTGCCGCCGGTTGCATTTTTTCCGCATAGACTTTCATTAGTGCCGGATGGAACGTTGCCTGGCACTTTTTTTTGTCCGGCAAAAAAAAAAAAACGCATCGCGCCGCATCCGGCCGATGCGGCGCTTTTTCCAATGCTTGTCTGAGGATGCCAGATGCGGTGCCATGCAGCAAAAACCGCATCCGGCCGCCGCACGCGTTTTTTTGCACTGCGTATGCTCAGTATGTAAAAGCATGTAAAAACTTATGCAATGGATGCGTTTTTTTCGCCGCATAGGTTTTAGAGCCGGATTTACCCGCACTGCTAAAACCGGATGTGTGAAAGCAGCCTAACTAATCATGTGCTAAATACTTTGCAAGTCAAATTTATGTATGAGATAGCCAATGTTTATATTCATTGACACAACATATTATGAATCCATAACAAAATGCAATACTCCAGGGGTTGTATCAATATTATTACATGGTCATGTCGATTTCAGAATAATTCTGCATTGAGATTTACACATGTGGTCAAAATTGTTGGTACCCCTCGTCTAATGAAAGAAAAACCCATAATGGTCACAGAAATAACTTGAATCTGACAAAAGTAATAATAAATTAAAAATCTATGAAAATGACCAAATCAAAGTCAGACATTGATTTTCAACCATGCTTCCACAGATTTTTTTTTAAATAAAACTCATGAAATAGGCCTGGACAGAAATGATGGTACCCCTGAAAATAATGTGACAAATGGGACATGTTAAAGCAAGGTGTGTCCACTAATTAGCATCACAAGTATCTACAATCTTCTAATCAGTCAGTGGATCTGTATATAGGGCTACAGATACTGTGTCATTTGGTGACATGGTGTATACCATACCAAACATGGACCAGAAGAAGAGAAGGAAAGTGTTGTCTCAGGAGATTAGAAAGAAAATGTATAGACAAGTATGTTAAAAGTAAAGGTTATAAGATCATCTACAAGCAGCTTGATGTTCCTGTGACTACAGTTGCACATATTATTCAGAAATGTAACATCCATCTGACTGTAGCCAGCCTCCTTGGACATGGCCGCAGAAAAAAAATTGATGACAAATCAATGATGGATAATAGGAATGGTAAACAAAGAGCCCAGAAAAACATCTAAAGAGATTAAAAGTGAACTTCAAGCTAAAGGTACATCAGTAAGACAAAACAATCATTGATCTCGGGGAGACCAGTGAGAGAAAACACTGCCGGCAGCCAACAACGGCGCTCAACAGTGAAATCCTAGGTGCACTGCCCCCTGGGAAGTATGCAAATAAAAAAAAAAAAGTCTGTGGAGCCTAGGTTAGGAGTCTCGACACAGAAAATAGCCAGATATCCCTCCGGGAATGACCTAGAAAAGGAGTGGTCCTTCCCGGAGGGATCTGGCTATTTTCTATTTGATCCTCTTGAATTGTAAAGCGCTGCGGAATATGTTAGCACTATATAAATAAAGATTATTATTATTTTCTGTGTCGAGACTCCTAACAGAGGCTCCACAGACTTTTTTTGATTTGCAAAGGTACATCAGTGTCAGATTGCACCATCCGTCATTGTTTGAGCCAAAGTGTACTTCATGGGAGATGACGAAGGAGGACACCATTGTTGAAAAATCATAAAAAAGCCAGACTGGAATTTGCCAAACTACATGTTGACAAGCCACAAAGCTTCTGGGAGAATGTCCTATGGACTGATGAGCCAAAAATTGAACATTTTGGCAAGGCTCATCAGCTCTATGGTCACAGACGGAAAAATGAAGCATATCAAGAAAAGAATACTGTCCCTACTGTGAAACATGGAGGAGGCTCTGTTATGTTTTGGGGCTGCTTTGCTGCATCTGGAACAGGGTGTCTTGAATCTGTGCAGGCTACAATGAAATCTCAAGATTATCAAGGGATTCTAGAGAAAAATGTGCTACCCAGTGTCAGAAAGCTTGGTCTCAGTCACAGGTCATGGGCCTTGCCATAGGTTGACCCACAACACAGCTACAAACACCCAAGAATGGCTAAGAGGAAAACATTGGACTATTCTGAAGTGGCCTTCTATGAGCCCTGACCTAAATCCTATTGGGCATCTTTGGAAAGCGCTGAAACATGCCGCCTGGAAAAGGCAATTTTCAAACACGAAAGAACTGGAGCAGAAGTGGCCAAAATATCTGTCGTGAGGTGCAGAAGTCTCATTGACAGTTACAGGAATATTTTGATTGCAGTGATTGCCTCAAAAGGTTGTGCAACAAAATATTAAGTTAAGGAGGGAACCATCATTTCTGTCCAGGTCTGTTTCATGAGTTATTTTTTAAAAATTCAGTGACAGCAGAAAAGCAGCAATGTCTGACTTTCATTTGTTAATTTTCCTAGATTTGTAATTTATTACTTTTGTCAGATTCAAGTTATTTCTGTGACCATTGTGGGCTTTTCTTTCATTAAACGAGGGGTACCAACAATTTTGACCTCGTGTGTATAAGAAACTATTAGTCCGCTTCCACCTTTCATAAGATGTGAAAAAGAAGTTCACAGTTATCTAGGTATTACTTACCAGGAGGATTGTAGCGGTCTCCTAAGCAGCCCTCCCAAGCACTGTCATTTTCATCATCGGAATCTGACAGAGACTGCACCAAGTGCAAGCTGGCGGGCCCCCCTCCCTGCACTAGCCGAACCTGCCCCCTAAAACACAGAGGAGATATAAAGCACCGGTAAGAATACCACATACACTTACTAGAAAATTGGGGGGCGTGAAAATATAGCTGACCAGTAAATGTGAATGTTGAATAATGGGAGAATATTTGAGGTGTGTGATGTTGTTACTTTTGTGATAGTATAATGAAATGATTCTGAAAAGTGTATGTCAGGGCAGGAGTCAACTAAATGGTTAATGTTAATAGTAATTTGACTGATAAAGTAGAAAATATGTTACCTAGACCAGTAGATTGGATTGTACGCATTAGTAACTAAAGCAGTATATAGGATGGAATAGGGTTCTCTGAAGTAAAGGGGGTAGAGAAGTTGTTTAAGTGCCAGGAGCCCTTTTTTTGTTTGAGTTAGCAGTGGGGCCCCCAGGTCATATATGCCTACTGACATTAAACCTCTCTTAAAGGGCATCTGACAGTAAGGTTAGCCTTCTTAAGCTGTCTATGTCTATATGGGCATGTAGGTCACAGAAACTTTGAATAAAATGATACCTTGATATTTGCAAGCCAATGTTTTAGGACAGAGAAATATACTTTTTCTTAATGTTTAAATGAGCTGTTAGGATCTAGGGACCGTACACAAATCTCCCTGACAATCTGCCTCCAGAGCTTATTTTAATAAAAAGAGGGCATTATCAGTGTGAGACATGTAGATCATGAGAGCAAACTGTCAGTCATTACATGTCCAACCCACAGATTAACAATAATTGTGGCTTACTCTGAAAAACAAAAAACAACTATTCAATCACAGATAAGACGACATTATTTTATTCAATTTGCTATGAACTATATGACCATGTAAATAGCTTAGGAGGGTTGATACAAAATTGTGGAGGACTCAGGGGTACTTTGCACGCTGCGACATCGCTAGCCGATGCTGCGATGCCGAGTGCGATAGTCCCCGCCCCCGTCGCACATGCGATATCTTGTGATAGCTGCCGTAGCGAACATTATCGCTACGGCAGCTTCACACGCACTTACCTGCCCTGCGACATCGCTCTGGCCGGCGACCCGCCTCCTTCCTAAGGGGGCGGGGTCGTGCGGCGTCAAAGCGATATCACACGGCAGGCAGCCAATAGAAGCGGAGGGGCGGAGATGAGCGGGACGTAAACATCCCGCCCACCTCCTTCCTGCCGCATAGCCGGTGGAGGCAGGTAAGGAGAAGTTCCTCGCTCCTGCAGCTTCACACACAGCGATGTGTGCTGCCGCAGGAACAACATCGTACCTGTCGCTGCAGCGAAATTATAAAAATGACCGACACTACACAGATCATTTACGACGCTTTTGCGATCGTTTATCGGTGCATCTAGGCTTTACATGTTGCGACGTCGTTACTGGCGCTGGATGTGCGTCACTTTCGATTTGCCCCCTACGACATCGCAGTAGCGATGTCACAACGTGCAAAGTACCCCTTAGATATAGATAACCTATCTGTAGCATAGATGGAGGTCCAGTCCAACATTCAGCACCCTCACCAATCAGCGGTTAGTAGGTCTGGCGATAGCCAGAAGTCCACAATGTTCAGAACCAGGACACCAAAGCTCTGTCCATGGTTTGCCATTTTTGGTGCTGCAGCTCAGCTCCCATTCACTTATTAACATTGGGTTTGCCATTAAATATTAGTACACTGCTCTTAGATAATTTTCTAATAGATATGCAATAATAAACGTGCTCTGCTTCTGTAATAAAGCAGAGTCAGAACGGAATCACCAGTTACAAGAATTCAGAGTACCCATGCATGAGCATCCTTCCTAATTATTGATAATGCCTTACTGATCCATGGGTGGAATGGACATCCTTATGGGCTGAAATATAGTTTTTAGTTAACCCAACCCCCAAAAACCAGTTTGACAATAGTTTGAGTAAAAAGTAAAATACTAAACAGTCAGACATTTAATGAGACAAAACAATCAATGATCTCAGGGAGACCAGCCAGAGAAAGCACTGCTGGCAGCCAGTGAAGGCGCACAACACAGTGAAATCCTAGGTGCATTGCCCCCTGGGAAGTATGCAAATCAAAAAGGTCAGTGGAGCCTCTGTTAGGAGTCTCGACACGGAAAATAGCCAGATATCCCTCCGGGAAGGACCTAGCCAAGGAGTGACGCTTTTTAGGAGACCACCATATTAAGTGGCCCTTTTAGTCAATATCCAGCTCTTGACGAGTTTAAAGATATTACAAGGGAAATACCAAGGCCAGGTATCCATACACAGACAGCTGTTTCGGGTTATTGCCCCTCATCAGTGTGGAGTAGGATTCTGGCTACGTGGAAGCAAGGCCTAGTAGACCAGCAAGACAAAAGACTAAATTACTTACCGGTAATGGGATTTTCCAGAGTCCACGACAGCACCCACGAGAGAAGGATCCGCCCCCTTCAGGACAGGAAACCTACAGATAAAAAGGGGCGGTCCCCCTCCCACATCAGTTGGTTGCAGAGAACGGGAGAGGAACTGCCAATGAATTAGTAAACAAAACAGACAAATCCCTAGGACACCGAAAGGTGAAAAACAAATAAAGAAAGGGCAGGGGTGTAAAGGATGCTGTGGTGGACTCTGGAAAATCCCATTACCGGTAAGTAATTTAGTCTTTTCCTTTCGTCACGACAGCACCCACGAGAGACTTAGAGAGAATACACACTTAGGGTGGGATAACCGTGTGAAGGACCAAGCTCCCAAACGTAAGGTCAGCGGAAGAACAAAGGTCCAGCCGGTAGTGCTTGGAAAAGGTGGAAGGAGAGGACCAGGTCGCAGCCTTACAAATACCGTCGATGGAGACGTCTGCCATGGCCACCCAAGAGGAGGCCACCGCCCTAGGAGAACGATCCTTCACCGAGGAGGTCAGAGGTTCTTGCTTCACCACATATGCGATGGAAACAGCATCCCTCAGCCATCGGGCCAAGGCATGTTGTGCTACTCGAGGACCTCGTCTGGAACCCTAAAAGACAATAAACAAAGTCCTATCCTGCCGCCAAGGGGCCGTCCTAGCGACATAGGTGAGAACAGTGTCCCCCACGTCTACGTTGCGAAAAACGAAGGAAGGGAGAAGGGCAGAAAGAAGGAAGGGAGAATGAGCACCCGACTGCGGTGAAACTGGGACGCCACCTTGGGCAAGAAGCCAGGTCCGTCTTAAGAACAATCCGATCCGGAATATCCCAAGGAAAGGAGGATCTACGGACAGGGCCTGACGGTCGCGAACACGCCTGGCAGTAGCAAGGGCGACTAAGAGGCAGGGTTTCAGGGACAGCAACGTACCGGATGAGGAGGAGAGGGGCTCGAAGGGTGCAAGGGTCAGGGCGTCCAAACTCAGAGCAAGATCCCAGGGAGGTGCGCCGGCTACACGGACCGGCTGCGGCCACAAGCCGTAATGAAGTGCATAACCCACCGTTACCCGCAATATGGGAATTGAACAGGGCGCCCAGGGCAGAAACATGCACCTTGAGGGTACCGACCGAGAGACGCATAACCCTTCCCGACTGGAGAATGCCAGAATAGATGAGATCGGGACCACAGCAGGCGAGGAGTCAGGAAGGGAGGCAAGGAAGAGTATCCACATCTGACCATAATGTCGGGTGTTGACTGGCGTTCTACTTTGCAGCAGGGATGGGATGTTAGCAACGCCCTTTCAAAATGCACGCCGCCAAGTGGAGTCCCTTGACGCGGGGATCAAGGAAAAGACCCTGTGACAGGAGGTCTGGCCGGGACGGAAGGACCCAGGGGTCCGTGACTGACACGTGACTCAGGAGGGAGAACCAGGGACGCCTGGGCCAGAAGGGAGCAATAAGGAATATCTGAGCCTGTTCCTCCCGCTGCCCCGAGAGAGGGATCCGCCCAGCGAGGACAGGAAACCAGTCCGAAAGAAAAGGGCGGCACATCTCCCATTCAGGAGCCATACAGAGGCCAGGAAGCCACAGAGGCCAGGAAGCCACAGAGGCCAGGAAGCCACAGAGGCCAGGAGGTCCAGACACCAGGAGGCACAGAGGCCAGGAGGCACAGAGGCACGAGGCCAGGAAGCACGAGACCCGGAGGCACAGAGGCAGGAGGCACGAGGCCAGGAGGCAACAGAGGCACGCGGCCAGGAATCACGAGGCACGGAGGCAGGAGACACAGAGGCCCGAGGCCAGGAGGCACAGAGGCCCGAGGCCAGGAGGCACAGAGGCCCAAGGCCAGGAGGCACCGAGGCCAGGAGGCACAGAGGCCCAAGGCCAGGAGGCACAGAGGCCCAAGGCCAGGAGGCACAGAGGCTAGGAGGCCCGAGGCCAGGAGGCACAGAGGCCAGGAGGCACAGAGGCCCAAGGCCAGGAGGCACAGAGGCATGAGGCCAGGAGGCACAGAGGCATGAGGCCAGGAGGCACAGAGGTACGAGGCCAGGAGGCACAGAGGTACGAGGCCAGGAAGCACAGAGGCACGAGGCCAGGAAGCACGGGGCACAGAGGCCCGAGGCCAGGAGGCACAGAGGCCGGAGGCCAGGAGGCACAGAGGCCCGGAGGCACAGAGGCCCGGAGGCCAGGAGGCACAGAGGCCCGGAGGCCAGGAGGCACAGAGGCCCGGAGGCACAGAGGCCAGGAGGCACAGAGGCCCGGAGGCACAGAGGCCCGGAGGCACAGAGGCCCGGAGGCCAGGAGGCACAGAGGCCCGGAGGCCAGGAGGCACAGAGGCCCGGAGGCCAGGAGGCACAGAGGCCAGGAGGCACAGAGGCCCAGAGGCACAGAGGCCAGGAGGCACAGAGGACAGGAGGCACAGAGGACAGGAGGCACAGAGGCCAGGAGGACAGGAGGCACAGAGGCCAGGAGGCACAGAGGCCCGAGGCCAGGAGGCACAGAGGCCAGGAGGCACAGAGACCTGAGGCCTGGAGGCACAGAAGCCCGGAGGCACAGAGGCACAAGGTGCAAGGCGTCAGAGGCGCAAGGCGTGAGAGGCACAAAAGGAGCAAAGCACAGAAGCGCAAGGCTTAGAGACGCAGAGGGCAGAGACGTCAGGCCAGAGGCACGAGGTCAGAAGCACAAGACAAGAGGCGCAAGGCGCCAGGGCAGAGGCGCAAGACCAGAAACACAGGCCCAGAGGCCCATGCGGCCAAAAGGCCACCGAGGCCCCGAGGCCAAGAGGCACAGAGGCCAAGAGGCCCAGAGGCCAGGAAGCCACAGAGGCCACAGAGGCCAGGAGGTTCAGAGACCAGGAGGCCCCAAGGCCACAGAGGCCAGGAGGCCCCAAGGCCACAGAGGCCAGGAGGCCCAGAGGCCACAGAGGCCAGGAGGCCCAGAGGCCACAGAGGCCAGGAAGCCACAGAGGCCAGGAAGCCACAGAGGCCAGGAGGCCCAGAGACCAGGAGGCCAGGAGGCACAGAGGCCAGGAGGCACAGAGGCACGAGGCCAGGAAGCACAGAGGCACGAGGCCAGGAAGCACGAGACCCGGAGGCACAGAGGCAGGAGGCACGAGGCCAGGAGGCAACAGAGGCACGCGGCCAGGAATCACGAGGCACGGAGGCAGGAGACACAGAGGCCCGAGGCCAGGAGGCACAGAGGCCCGAGGCCAGTAGGTACCGAGGCCCGAGGCCAGGAGGCACAGAGGCCCAAGGCCAGGAGGCACAGAGGCCAGGAGGCACAGAGGCCAGGAGGCACAGAGGCATGAGGCCAGGAGGCACAAGGCCAGGAAGCATGGGGCACAGAGGCACAGAGGCCAAGAGGCACAGAGGCCAAGAGGCCCAGAGGCCACAGAGGCCAGGAAGCCACAGAGGCCACAGAGGCCAGGAGGTCCAGAGACCAGGAGGCCCCAAGGCCACAGAGGCCAGGAGGCCCCAAGGCCACAGAGGCCAGGAGGCCCAGAGGCCACAGAGGCCAGGAAGCCACAGAGGCCAGGAAGCCACAGAGGCCAGGAGGCCCAGAGACCAGGAGGCCCCGAGGCCACAGAGGCCAGGAGGCACAGAGGCCAGGAGGCACGAGGCCAGGAAGCACAGAGGCACGAGGCCAGGAAGCACGAGACCCGGAGTCACAGAGGCAGGAGGCACGAGGCCAGGAGGCAACAGAGGCACGCGGCCAGGAATCACGAGGCACGGAGGCAGGAGACACAGAGGCCCGAGGCCAGGAGGCACAGAGGCCCGAGGCCAGTAGGTACCGAGGCCCGAGGCCAGGAGGCACAGAGGCCCAAGGCCAGGAGGCACAGAGGCCAGGAGGCACAGAGGCCAGGAGGCACAGAGGCATGAGGCCAGGAGGCACAGAGGCCAGGAAGCATGGGGCACAGAGGCCCGAGGCCAGGAGGCACAGAAGCCGGAGGCCAGGAGGCACAGAGGCCCGGAGGCACAGTGGCCCGGAGGCCAGGAGGCACAGAGGCCCGGAGGCACAGAGGCCAGGAGGCACAGAGGCCAGGAGGCACAGAGGCCAGGAGGCACAGAGGCCCGGAGGCACAGAGGCCAGGAGGCACAGAGGCCAGGAGGCCCGGAGGCCCCGAGCACAGTCCAGGAGGGTACACCAGTGAGGCAGAGAGCCAGGGTGCTCCATGAAATTCAAAGGCCTAAGGCCAGTTTCACACATCCTTCTTTTTGCCGGTTTCGCGGATCCGGCGCGCTCCCGTACAGTGAATACAGTACAATGACAGCGCAACAAGCGCCGGTCACGTGCTGTCATGTGACCGGCGCATGTGACCCGGAAGTTACAGCGCTGTCATTGTACTGTATTCACTGTACGGGAGCACGCCGGATCCGCGAAACAGGCAAAAAGAAGGATATGTGAAATTGGCCTAAGCAGTGAGCCCTGAGACACCCAACGTGCAAAGCCAGAGGTGCAGGTGGAGCTTTGAACAGGAAAGCACAGCAGACTTGCCCACAAGAAACAAACCGTGGTCCCAGGAGAAACCTACCAAGAGAAAGGCTGTCAAGAGTCAGATTAGTCCCACCTGAACCAATTAATCCACCCCGAGATCCAGCTGAGGTGACGGTCCCACATCCCATAGAGCGTGCAAGAACCACAATATGTGCCCCCAGAACAGAAGGAGTAGACCGGTGATATAATAGTGGGAACATACGAGGGCCATGCAACCACAGAGAAATTCGGAAGCTCAAATATGAGACTGCCGACCCAAATAGAATATGAGACAGCAACAACAGCCACGCGGCATAAACTCAGCTCAAAAGTTCCAAGGCCTGAAGCAAACGGTAATGCATGAGGCCCAGGCTTTGCATAAGAGCATGAAGCATGAATCAGTTCAGAGGCCCCGAAAAAAACCCCTGTGCACTCCCCAATGCAGACTCCACCGTGTCGCCTGTCACTAGGAGCAGTGGAGTCACGGCCAGTAATACCACAGTATTTTAGATGGTGCGCTGATGGCTGAGGGACCTCTACCCAGAGAGGTATCGACCCCGGACTGGTGGTCAGGGGGAAGGGCTGGCAGAGACTCCTCTCCGATCCTCCGAGCCGCAGGAGCAGTAGCACTTCCGGGCTACCGCCGTGGAGACCGAGCGCGGATGCGGCAGGCTCTGGACACACCCCCTCCCGTGTGCACACGCCGTGCAGCCGGAAGTCGCAGGCACGCGACACAGGGAGAGTCTCCGGCCCGACCGCGTACAGCAACTCACCGTCACTTGCAGCGTCCGGCTCAGGATGGAGGGGTCCGTGGGCTTCTCCAGGTACCTCCCCGGTCCGTTCCCCCGGAAGTGCTCCTGTGCACTTCCGGGTCACTGCAGCAGAGAGCGCGCGCCGACGCGGCAGGTCCCGGACACACACCCCCGCCGCGCACACATGCTGTGCAACCCGGAAGAAGCAGGCACATGGCACAGGGAGAGCCTCCGGTCCGCGCGCAGCATACTTACCAGCGCTCTTTTGCAGGCATCTTTTCCCTGGAGGCAAAGCCGGACCAAGAGAAAGAGGACGAGGTGCACTGGAGGACGGAGTCCACGAGGGGAGCTCCACCGACCGTGCTTCCGGATCCTGAGCTCCGCCGTTCCCCCGGAGACTGCACGGACTCAACTGGACCCAGGTACTGTAGGTTCCGATCCATGCAGGACAGGAAACCAACTGATGGGGGAGGGGGACCGCCCCTTTTTATCTGTAGGTTTCTTATCCTGAAGGGGGCGGATCCCTCTCTCGTGGGTGCTGTCGTGACGAAAGGAAAACAATCACTTATCTCAGGGAGACCAGCCAGAGAAAATACTGCCGGCAGCCAGTGAAGGCGCTCAACACAGTGAAATCCTAGGTGCATTTCCCCCTGGGAAGTATGCAAACCAAAAAGGTCAGTGGAGCCTCTGCTAGGAGTCTCGATACGTAAAATAGCCATAGATCCCTCCGGGAAGGACCTAGCCAAAGAGTGGCTAGGTCCTTCCCGGAGGAATATCTGGCTATTTTCCGTGTTGAGACTCCAAACAGAAGCTCCACGGACCTTTTTGATTTGCAGACATTTAATGAAACATTTGCACCATGCCAAGCAGGGGTCATAATATAGTTCAGAGGCTTCTCAGGACACTCAAACTCTATGACCTCCTTTACAATGAGAGTTCATTTACATAAACTGAAAGATTGCACGATACAACCACAGATTGGTAAACATTTAAGGCCCAGTCACACACAACGACTTACCAGCGATCCTGAAAACAATGTGACCTGATAGGGATCGCAGGTAAGTCGCTGGGAGGTCGCTGGTGAGATGTCACACAGTGAGATCTTACCAGCGATGCAGGAACAATACAGGTCGCAGTAGCGACCTGTATAACGATCTCAGCAGTCACTGTGACCCTGTCACACAGTGTCAAACACAGCGATGTGTCCTTCCCAGCAGGACATCGCCTTTGAAGAAAATGGCCTGGACCATTCTGCAACGACTAGTGATCTCACAGCAGGGGCCTGATCACTGGTAGGTGTCACACAACAAGATTGCTAACGGGATCGCTACTGCAACACAGAAACCGTGACTCAGCTGCGATCTCGCTAGCGATCTCGTTATGTGTGAAGGTACCTTTATTACTGATAGGCAGTCATTTAACAGCTGGTGTACATACAGATCAAAGTAAACAATGAACATTGAGTGATCTGTAATAAATCGCTCAGTGCACATAGTTCTTATCAAGATCTATAATAATAATAATAATAATAATCTTTATTTCTATAGCGCCAACATATTCCGTAGCGCTTTACAATTCAGGAGGATCATATACAAACAAGTAACAGTTATAGAAATACAATATTTAGAGGGGAAAAAAAATACAACCCTGCTCGTGAGAGCTTACAATCTACAATGAGATGGGGGGAGAGGCAAGGTTCAAGTGCTTCGATCTATGGCAACCTATCAAAATGCATTATGCTAGCTATCTTTCCAACAAGGTATGCTCTTGTCTGTCCCCCTTTCTCGAATCCTATTTCAAATTTTCCTTTTCATTGAGAGATTACCAGCACAGCCTGCACATGAGGCACCCCCCAATCATGTTGGGCACAAAGCTCTTGTGGCCGAAGACATCAAGGATAGTGAAGTGTTTCTTCTCAGTTTCAAAGTAGGCACAACCAACTTCTACTGTTTTATCCTTGTCTCGTTCCTCATAGTTAGCGTGTAAAGCCCATGAGAAGTACCAGGTTTCTCTGTTTTCTTTTGTATTTCTCAAGTGTTCTTTTATCCACCATACCAGTTAGTAAAATACATAATCTGCCCACCAATTGTGATTTTTCACCATCTACGTCTCCAATGAACACTACATTAACGTGCACTTTTTTGGGTGCATCAGGTGGTACAACAGCAGTTTTAGGTTTTGGAACTTTTTCCTCTTCCTCCATCATTTCTTGGACAACTTCACAACTTCTTAGAGGAGGCCCTATTGCCAGAGAAACCATCTCCTGGGTCTGCTGCGCTCAGCTGAGCGCTCTCACATGCCGGGCATGCCGGCGGCCGGTCGCTCAGCTGAACGTTCGGCCACCAAAAGACAAAATAGTTTGTGATTTAAAAAAAAAAAAAAAAGCATGCGCAGTGAAATCCTACGGATTGCACTGCTCAAAAAAACGTTACATGCTGCGTTTCTTCCGCCCGACGCAGCGTCAAAATAACGACGCTGCGTCGTCCAGCGGATGCAACGCTGACACTTGCGTTACAGTGCGTTGTCCATACAAGTCTATGGAGAATAGCGCAGTGCGTTAACGGACTGCGCTATTCTCCATAGTGACGGACTCCGCTGAACGCAAGTGTGAAAGTACCCTTAGTTGCGTCCAACAACAGGATAGGGCAGAGATACCCCCCACACATCTGTATAGTAATAAATAAGATATAAATATTTTGACAAACTCTTATAGGGCATAAACTCATTTTGGCCTCAATGGATTATTTTCTGGAGACTTGAATCTTTGGCCAGACTGGTGCAACAGGGTTTTGGATACATAGATAATGTCTTCTTGGTTTCCAATCAAAGTAAAATCAACTGAAATAAAACAGGTTTGAGCAAGTTCTTGTGCTTTCTCATAACTAGTTGTGCATCTATGCTGATATGTATCAGTAAGTAATATATCTTTGCATTGTTAGGAAACGGGTCCGTCACCCCAAATTTGCACTTCGAAGTAACCACATAGCTTTGTAAGAGATGCAGTAACATTATTATAAAAAAAAAAATAAAAATAATTGTTAAATCCGTTCCTCTATTGCACCAAAAAAACCCTTTATTGTAATATGCAAATTAGGGTACTCAGTGCACCCGTGATGTGGCTAAATGGTTAGGTGCTCCATTCCACCTATTTATAATCATTGTCACTCCTATGATAATTGCCAGTCATGTGATCCTGTCCCTGTGCAGGAAAGAACACAAATCACTCTCTCCTGGCTTCTGACATTGATCCTCACCTCTATTATGGCTTCAGTACCAGAGATCACACAAACTAATCTCTCCTAGCAGCTGACATTGCTACACAGCTATACTTGAGCAAAGTCATCAGTGAGGAGAGAGCGATTTGTATGTTCATTCATGCAATAAGTGATACCGTGTTTTTCCAAAAATAAGACACTGTCTTATATTTTTTTTGCCCCCCCAAAAAAGCACTAGGGCTTATTTTTGGAGGAGGTCTTATTCTTGGAGAAACACGTTTGGGGGTAAGTTTACCCCCAAAAAATGCAGACCCCCGCACACACACACACACACACACACACTTCCCAGGAGACTCATACTCACCAGACCAGGACGTCTGCGTGGTTCCCAGGTCCACCTGTGATCTCCGGTCGGTGCTGCACGCCGTCCTCCCCTGCTGCTAGCTGACACACACAGAAGATCCCAGACACACACAGAAGATCCCAGACACACACAGAAGATCCCAGACACACACAGAAGATCCCAGACACACACAGAAGATCCCAGACACACACAGAAGATCCCAGACACACACAGAAGATCCCAGACACACAGCAGATCTCACACACAGCAGATCTCACACACACACAGCAGATCTCACACACACACAGCAGATCAGATATACACAGCAGATCACACACAGCCGATCGCAGGCACACACAGCCGATCGCAGGCACACACAGCCGATCGCAGGCACACACAGCCGATCGCAGGCACACACAGCAGATCACACACACACACAGCAGATCACACACACATCACATCCAGCACTTACGGCAGCAGGGAATGAGAGCAAGTCACGTATCCGGCCGCAGGTCCTGTTCGTCGCGCTGCACCGCACTGCCTCTCAGGATTCTCCCGGCGAGAAGAGATCGGTGTCACTGGATGAGGTGAGTGTGTATGCGATCCGATGTGTGTGCGATCCGATGTTTGTGTGTGTGTGATTTGATGTTTGTGTGTGTGTGTGATTTGATGTTTGCGTGTGATCCGATGTTTGTGTGTGCGATCTGATTATGTGTGCGATCTGACTGTGTGTGCGATGCGATCCGATGTTTGTGTGTGCGATCCGATGTTTGTGTGTGAGATCTGGTGTGTGTGTGTGTGTGTGTGTGAGATCTGATTGTGTGTGTGAGCTGATGTGTGCTGGGGTGTGATCACTGCAGGTCCTGCCGCTCAGTGTCGGGTGAGTGTAATTGCCGGGTGCCGCTGTCTATAATGAAGTGTCCTGCAGTATCTGTAACTTTTTTTAGCTGCATGGACACTTCATTATTGATCCGGGACTAGGGTTTATTTTCGGGGGAGGGCTTATATTTAAGCCTTTCTCCGAAAATGCTGAAAATCCCTGCTAGGGCTTATTTTTGGGGGAGGTCTTATTTTTGGAAAAACACGGTAGTAGAGACAAGAAATGTCTGAAGCGTGGAGAGAGTGATTTGAGCACATGGACAGCGATCAAATAACTGAGGTTGATTTTCAGACAGCGTTGGCTCTGGAGAGGATGGCACTGTCAGTCAACACAGAAGGTATAACACTATTCTAAATGAGTGGAGTGGCACACAAAGACATTTAGTCATGCCTAGGGTGCTTTGAGCATCTTCATTTGCTTATTATAATCAAAGTTGTTTTTTGGGGGGCAATGAAGCGACACATTAAAAACAAAGATTTTCACTATCACTTTGTCTCCTACAAGGCATGTGGTTAGTTTGAAGTGTAAACTTGGGGTGACAAACGCCCTTAAATCAATAGATGATGACAAATTGCAGTAGTTTGACACTATGGCATCATTCCACACAGTATGTGAAGAATCACATATTTATACACATAAGCACTCAGGAACAGTGCAGAAACTTAGAGATTTAGGGTTACTTTGCACACTACGACATCGCAAGCCGATGTTGCGATGCCGAGCGCGATAGTCCCCGCCCCCGTCGCAGCTGCGATATCTTGTGATAGCTGCCGTAGCGAACATTATCGCTACGACAGCTTCAAATGCACTCACCTGACATCGCTCTGGCTGGCGAACCGCCTCCTTCCTAAGGGGGCGGGTCGTGCGGCGTCACAGCTACGTCACACGGCAGGTGGCCAATAGAAGCGGAGGGGCGGAGATGAGCGGGACGTAAACATCCTGCCCACCTCCTTCCTTCTGCATAGCCGGTGGAGACAGGTAAGGTGATGTTCCTCGCTCCTACGGCTTCACACACAGCGATGTGTGCTGCCGCAGGAAAGAGAAACAACATCATACCGTCGCTGATGAGAAATTATGGAAATGTTGGACTCTACAACGATCATACGATAACGAACCTTTTGCGCTCGTTAGTCGTATGTAAAATGATTCACATACTGCGATGTCGACAGCGACGCCGGATGTGCGTCACTTTCGATTTGACCCCACCGACATCGCAGCTGCGATGTCGTAGTGTGCAAAGTACCCCTTAAAGCCAATGTGTGTAACTACAGTAGATGTTTAGGATGCAGTCACACCCAGGCCAAAAAAGATTCAATTGGCCCATATGGGAAGTCCCATATTATTAAAGACATATGATAGTTGGGGGCCCTTCTGGAGATTTTCCATGGAGGCTCATGAGTTTCTAGTTACACTACTGCGTAAAGCAGAACTTCAATATGAGGAGGGGAGAAACAGTTGTAGTAGTAAATATTGGGGCACTTCTGAGTATGGAGTTGACTGTGATCGAGCATTTATTTAGCCTATACTATATAAAGTAACTTGTCAAAAAATGCGGGTGCTATAAGGCAATATTATTCAGGATCTGAATTTAGTCTTATGTAAAAGTATTGATTGAATACTGTATGACAGTATTATTTCAGTATTGTACGACTGTTACATGGATAATTTTGCCACGGTTATTTGGGTATTCCATAGCAGCATTATGCCCTTTATGGGTTTTTTTAAGGATTGTAATTTTAAGGCAAAGTTTCATTGATGGTTTTTATAGGAAATATTATACTAATATATTAAATGAAAAAATGTTAGCATTATATTAGATTATGATATATTTGTATATAATAGTCGAATTAAAGCAGCACATTGACAAAATGCGGGGAATCAATTCTCCGAGCCTAGGACAGCACAAGCTTATACAGCAGTTTAGGCAGCAAGGAGAATGACAATATGGCACAATAAATTATATGCCTCTTCAGGGAAAATATATACAAAGGTACAGAAACTAGAAAGCTTGTAAGGCAAGTGCTATATGTGAGAGAGTAGCATGGGCAGATATGAGCGGGTGACAGAATAGACTTTAAGGCAGGAGGAAGGCCATAGAGAATGACTTGTTTCTTTGCCATTACTGTATAACCTTTGTTCTTGAAGTTATCTAAGCATTATCTATAAAATGTCCTCTATAACATAATCTAAAACATAATATCTGGCTGTCGTCTTATGTCACGTCTCGCTAAGCAACATCGCTAGCAACATCGCTGCTGAGTCACGTTTTTTGTAACGCAACAGCAATGTTGCTAGCGATGTCGCTGTGTGTGACATCCAGCAACAACCTGGCCCCTGCTGTGAGGTCGCCGGTTGTTGCTGAATGTCCTGGACCATTATTTGGTTTTTGCTCTCCCGCTGTGAAGCACAGATCGCTGTGTGTGACAGCGAGAGAGCAACAACTAAATGTGCAGGAAGCCGGCTTCTGCGGATGCTGGTAACCAAGGTAAATATCGGGTAACCAAGAAGCCCTTTGCTTTGTTACCCGATATTTACCTTAGTTATTAGCGTCCGCCACTCTAAGGCTGCCAGTGCCGGCTCCCTGCACACGTAGCCAGAGTACACATCGGGTAAATAAGCGAAGCGGTTTGCTTATTAACCCGATGTGTACTCTGGCTAGGAGTGCAGGGAGCCAGCGCTAAGCAGTGTGCGCTGGTAACCAAGGTAAATATTGGGTAACCAAACGCTTGGTTACCCGATATTTACTTTAGTTACCAAGCGCAGCATCGCTTCCAAGCATCGCTGCTGGCTGGGGGCTGGTCACTGGTGAGATCTGCCTGTTTGACAGCTCACCAGCAACCCGTGTAGCGACGCTCCAGTGATCCCTGCTAGGTCAGATCGCTGGTGGGATCGCTAGAGCGTCGCTTAGTGTGACGGTACCTTTAGCCTTAAGTATTATATGGAAAACATTAGTCATTGGCAACAATTTCCCCTAACCCTATGATACTGTTAAGGTGCATTTAGAGTATGTGATTACGGGCATTCAACAATCGTCAATTGGCTACATGCAAGCTGAGTGTTGGTTGTTTAAAGGGAATCTAACAGGTCCCCTGGGAGCCCAAAACCACAAGCAGGTCTGGGTGTACACGTCCTGGCTTCAGAGAGGTGCAGTGCGCATGACTGGAAGCGTGATGACTTCTGATCATAAGCAGTGGATCCACACCCAGCGTTGGATATGCTGCATACTGAGAGGTACGCCCCGCTTTGTATAGAGATGCAGTGACGCTGGCCATTATATAGCATGTTAGTACACCTAGATAGGCGAGATTCCAGTATAAGTGGGCAGACTAGTCAGGGAAATTAACACCCCTGCGACTAGTCGCAACCCTCATTAGCATCTCATAAATGGTCTTTAGAAATAGTTTTTCTAAAGATTTGATTATCTATGCTACTATAGGCTGGGACAGTTAAGGGGGCTTTACACGCTACGATATCGTTAATGTTATATCGTCGGGGTCACGTCGTTAGTGACGCACATCCGGCGTCATTAACGGTATCGCAGTGTGTAACACTTACCAGCAACCTTAAACGTGGAAAATCGTTCACCATGGAGAGGTCGTCCCAAAACCAAAAATTGTTAATGGTTGTTTATAGAGGTTGTTCCTCGTTCCTGTGGCAGCACACATCGCTATGTGTGGCACCACAGGAGCAAGGAACCTCACCTTACCTGCGTCCCGCCCGCAATGAGGAAGGAAGGAGGTGGGCGGGATGTTCATCCCGCTCATCTCCACCCCTCCGCTTTGATTGGCCGGCCGCTTAGTGACGTCACGGTGACGTCGCTATGACGCCGAACGCACCTACCCCTTGAGGGAGGGATTGTTTGGCAGTCACAGCGCTGCCGCTGACCAGGTAAGTGCGTGTGACGCTACCGTAGCGATAATGTTCGCTGCGGCAGCGATCACACGATATCACATGCACGACGGGGGCGGGTGCTTTTGCGTACGATATCGCTAGCAATTGCTAGAAATATCGTAGCGTGTAAAGCCCACTTTAGAGGGAGCTTCTAGATATGCACCCAGAACTGCTCGTGGTTCTGGGTGTACTGGGGACCTGACAGGTTCCCTTTAATAGCCTGGTTAGACAGGCCGACCACACCTTTCATGCGGACAGAACAAGCATTAATATGCTCGTTTTGTGTGCTTAGAATGACATTGTTGGCGGCAGCACATGTCCCGTTCACACAGAACAATGTGCTGCCGAGATGATTAGTTTTATGCAAGCTTAAAAACTAATTCACCCAACGATGTAGCATTGTGCTTGTCTGTCAGGGTGTTTAGAAAGGCCGTTTACCAATAAGTGAGCGTTCCTAAGAATATGTGTACCCCATAAATGTCAATACATCCTTAGTTTGAGTTGGACATTTAAGGACCTTATTGCATTGGTTTAGGAAAAAGTAGTATACTCCACAATATATGGACTATTTGCTGATATTCTGCTGTTTCTATCTCTTCCACTCCATTTGGTTGTATTTAGACAAGCAAACACGCAATTTGGTTATAAAGAAAGACATGAGCAGCACAGGACGCCACACAAATGCATGGCCTTAAGACGCAAACTAACCTTTCACAACAGCAATGCAAAATTAAAAGATGGAAGCCTCATCAAAAATCCAGGATTCATCTTTTCCCACAAATGCACTGTTTCCGTTTTTAATGTGGAGCCTTTCTCAATGCAGATACAAAGGATTAAGTGGTCCGGACCCAAAGGACCATATAAATTTGGGCAGAGGTGAGGGTGTAATGCTTCATGTATGGATGAAATAGAAGAAAATGTATGTCATCTGTACAATGACGTGTGGAGTGTTGTTACCTTCGCAGAAGATACGCCAATACCTGCGCCAGGTCAACGTTCTCCTCGTCATCATCATCCTGTAGACCACGCGATCCTGAGTTGTTGCGAGACCCTCTTGGCGAATCTCCTGAAGATCCTCCTCCCGCACTGCTGCTACTGCGCGTTCCCATCCTCCATTCCCCTGTACACCATAAAAGCCTTAATAAGACACAGCCTTTGTCACATAGAAAAAGACGAGGCTTAACTCGCATATATCTCTGCTGGCGTTTTACTTATGGACTTTGCATTTCTCAAATGTTTTTCTTTCAGCACGTTCACAAATAAAAGCTCTATGTCACAAGGATGAAAAGTAACCCTTAGGCTATGTGCCCACGTGTGCGTATTTGCGTGCAGTTACGCTGCGTATTGCACTGTAGCGTAACTGCATGCGTCCTGCGTCCCCAGCACAATCTATGAAGATTGTGCCTAATCCATGCGCACGTTGCGTTTTAGAACGCAGCAATTTGCATGCTACCAAATCGCTGCATTCTAAAAAGCAACATGTCACTTATTCCTCCGCTCTGTCTATGGTGGGGGCTGCCTCCAGAGCGCATGAAATCGGCTTTGTCACTGCATCCAGTGTTTCTGCAGTGATTTGAAGCGCACATGTGCTGTCAAATCGCTGCAGAAATGTCTGCAGGGACAAACGCAACGTGGGCACATAGCCTTAAATGTATCTGGAAACCCCTTTGTCACTCTCCTTGTAAAAAAAATATTCACCTCCCGCACCACCACAACACTGCTGAGGGATTTTGTGTGATCCCTGCAGCCAATCAGCGGCCTCTACTGGGCTGATGCCTCTCTCTTACTTGGGGTTCGCATCACATCGCAACCTCCTATAATTGCAGGGAACGTAAGCGCAGGCACCGCTGAAACTGAGCTGGCACGGGAAATGAGTATAAACCTTTTTATTTTAATGGGATCAAACATGGGGAATGAGAAGAGGTTATCCTGGTAGCTGACAGCCCCTTTAGTGACCCAAGTGTTTTGGTCCCAAATCGTTACTTTACTTACTTTATGCCAGATCTTTGAGCCTAAATCTGATTGCAGTACTGCTATTATACTATGCCTCCTTCCAGCTAAACCATGACCCACGTCAGATGAGGCAGAGAAAGTGTCTAATATGCATAATAACTGTGGTGGATTATACAAGAGGATCTGCTAACACGTTTTTCTAGTTTTTTTTTTTTTAGTGGAACTATGCCAAAAAACGCCTTAAGGGTATGTGCGCACGTGTGCGCTCTGCACCGCACCGAAAATGTGCGCTTCAGAGCGCAGCTGAAAAGCTGCGTTCTGAAGCGCATGGTGCCGGCAGATGTGTGCGCTCTGCATGCTGCCTCTCCCTATAGACAGCATGCAGAACGCACGAAAGAAGTGACATGTCACTTCTTAGAACGCAGCGATTCGGCAAGCAGCCGAATCGCTGCGTTCTAACATGCCACGTGCGCACGGCCCCTGCACAATCTCCATAGATTGTGCAGGGGACGCAGGACGCATGCAGTTACGCTGCGGTGCAGAACGCAGCGTAACTGCATGTAATACGCACACGTGCGCACATACCCTCAAAACCACCAACAAAACAAGGAAGATTCTTCCGGTTCATTTCTATTATATAAAACCACTTTGCTGGTGATATGTTTAGCAATTTGAGCAATTTCTCAGCTTCAGGTTTTGAACAACTCCTAGTGGGAAAAAAAAAAAAAGATTAGGCCTTATGCACACGCTGAGTTTTTTGGTGCAGTTTGTTGCCCAAATCTACAAGTCTATCCTTATCCCAGCAAAGTCAATGAGAATTCAGAAGTGCTGTGCACACGTTGCTTCTTTTCTCCTTGCAGTTTTGGGTGCAGAAAAAAAATAAAAAATCAGCAGCATGTCAATTGTTGGGGCATTTTTTTCCTGTGTTTTTACCATTCTCAGGCATTGATTTAAAGGGAACCTGTCAGGTGCATTATACACCCAGCAACACGAGTAGTTCTGGGTGCATATTGCTAACCCCTGCCTAACTGTCCCTGTATACACTAGCATAGATAAAAGGAAAAGGTATTTCTAAAGATCTTTTTATCTTATGCTAATGGGGCCAGGGACTAGTCATCAGGGTGTTATATCCCCCAACTAGCCGCCCTCTTAGCATGTTATAATGCCCACAGGGGTGTACTAACATGCTATTCAATGCAGCGTCACCAGCGGTGATGTGTGTACCTGTGTTTGCTATGACCGCTCTTGTGAATGCCCCGCACTTCCGTTCACGCGCACTAGACCTCTCTGAAGCCGGGACACGTACACCCGGCCTCATACTGTGCATGACTGGAAGTGGCCGGCATTCAGAACAGTGGTCACAGCAAACACAGGTACACGCATCACCGCTGGTGACAATGCATTGAATAGCATGTTAGCATGCCCCTGTGGGTATGCTACCATGCTAAGTCGGGGGATATAACCGCCCTTGGGACTAGTCCCCTCGCTCATTAGCATATCATAAAGGATCTTCAGAAATACTTTTTCTAAAGATCCCTTTATCTATGCTAGTGTATACAGGGACAGTTAGGCAGGGATTAGCAATATACACCCAGAACTGCTCCTGGTCCTGGGGGCATATTGGACCTGACAGGTTCACTTTAACAAAAAAACACATTGCAAAATAACGCACCAAAAACCACATGCCTTTTTTGGTGAATTGTTCTGCCACAAGGTGCAGGTTTTTCCCTATCTGCAGCGTGCGCACATAGCCTTATACAACTGCTTCAGCAAATGAAAAAGTCACCATAAAAGTGCGCTTCCTGAAGCAATGGCCACTAGAAAACTCATTTTCAACAGTCTCCATGTGCACATACCCTAAGGATAGCATTTTGCTGGAAATGTTTCCAGAATTTTGGTGCATTTAGCAGGGTAAGTCTCTAATATGTGCCCTGGGGGTTGATAAAAGCTCTCTGACACACATTCACATTCACTCTCTATTTTAGAGATCCCTATTGTTACGGGCATCCATATATATACCAATTTAAAGGGAAGGTATCGTGGTTTTTTATTTTTGGATTAAAAATAGTGATTATGAAATCAAGTATTTTTAATACAAAATGAAAATCACCGCTTATTTAGTTTTTATTTAATTCTAGTTTTACTGAAGGCACTGGGGGCTGCCATGCTGGATTTGCTGTGTGTCTAACAACAGTTACTCACTCCTTTATGGCAGCCCCTGTGCATAGAGAACAGTGGTCGGGATTCGACCCCATCTTTTACGTTACAGTAAGCGTCTGCTGTGACCTGGACGCGCCCCCTGGGCTGTCCAGATCACAGCAGAGGGAGGAGATCAGCGACATCATTGTGGAGCTCACAGCGTATGCTGTTTGCTCCACTATACCCCGGTCAACCGCCGGTATATGTGAGTATGGACGGACTCCCCTCCCCCTGTTACCGTCTCAGATGACACCCCCTCCCTCCGCTCTCCCCAGCCACCGCTCTGCCCGCCGCCGCTGCTCTGTGTGTGCCACTACATGCGAGTACCGTCGCTGCTACCGCTGATACTGTCTGCACGGCTGTGTATCTAATCCTCTCCTGTGTAATACTGTCTGCTGAGCCGTGTATCTAATCCTATCCTGTGTGATACTGTCTGCTGAGCCGTGTATCTAATCCTCTCCTGTGTAATACTGTCTGCTGAGCCGTGTATCTAATCCTATCCTGTGTGATACTGTCTGCTGAGTCGTGTATCTAATCCTCCCCTGTGTGATACTGTCTGCTGAGCCATGTATCTAATCCTATCCTGTGTGATACTGTCTGCTGAGCCGTGTATCTAATACTCTCCTGTGTGATACTGTCTGCTGAGCTTTGTATCAATCCTATCCTGTGTTAAACTGTCTGCACGGCTGTGTATCTAATTCTCTCCTGTGTGATACTGTCTGCTGAGCCGTGTATCTAATCCTATCCTGTGTGATACTGTCTGCTAAGCCGTGTATCTAATCATGTCCTGTGTGATACTGTCTGCTGAGCCGTGTATCTAATCCTCTCCTGTGATACTGTCTGCTGAGCCGTGTATCTAATACTATCCTGTGTGATACTGTCTGCTAAGCCGTGTATCTAATCCTCCCCTGTGTGATACTGTCTGCTAAGCCGTGTATCTAATCATGTCCTGTGTGATACTGTCTGATGAGCCGTGTATCTAATCCTCCCCTGTGTGATACTGTCTGCTAAGCCATGTATCTAATACTATCCTGTGTGATACTGTCTGCTAAGCCGTGTATCTAATCCTATCCTCTGTGAAACTGTCTGCTGAGCCGTGTATCTAATCCTCTCCTGTGTGATGCTGTCTGCTGAGCCGTGTATCTAATCCTCTCCTGTGTAATACTGTCTGCTGAGCTGTGTAACTAATCCTATCCTGTGTGATACTGTCTGCTGAGCCATGTACAGTATCTAATCCTATCCTGTGTGATACTGTCTGCTGAGCCGTGTATCTAAAGCTGGTGTCACACACAGCGACAACGACGTCGCTGCTACGTCACCATTTTCTGTGACGTTGCAGCGACGTCCCGTCGCTGTCGCTGTGTGTGACATCCAGCAACGACCTGGCCCCTGCTGTGAGGTCGCCGGTCGTTGCTGAATGTCCAGCTTCATTTTTTGGTCGTCACTCTCCCGCTGTGACGCACACATCGCTGTGTGTGACAGCGAGAGAGCGACGAAATGAAGCGAGCAGGGAGCAGGAGCCGGCATCTGGCAGCTGCGGTAAGCTGTAACCAGCGTAAACATCGGGTAACCAAGGGAAGACCTTTCCCTGGTTACCCGATATTTACCTTCGTTACCAGCCTCCGCTCTTGCTGCCAGCGCCGGCTCCTGCTCTGTGCACATGTGGCTGCAGTACACATCGGGTAATTAACCCGATGTATACTGTAGCAAGGAGAGCAAGGAGCCAGCGCTAAGCAGTGCGCGCGGCTCCCTGCTCTCTGCACTGTGACATGTAGCTGCAGCACACATCGGGTTAATTAACCCGATGTGTACTGTACCTAGGAGAGCAAGGAGCCAGTGCTAAGCGCGGCTCCCTGCTCTCTGCACATGTAGCACAGCGACGTTATGATCGCTGCTTCTGCTGTGTTTGACAGATAAGCAGCGATCATAACAGCGACTTACAAGGTCGCTGTTACGTCCCCGAAAATGGTGACGTAACAGCGACGTCGTTGTCGCTGTCGCTTAGTGTGAACCCAGCTTAATCCTATCCTGTGTGAAACTGTCTGCTGAGCCGTGTATCTAATCCTATCCTGTGTGAAACTGTCTGCTGAGCCGTGTATCTAATCCTGTCCTGTGTGATACAGTCTGCTGAGCCGTGTATCTAATCCTGTCCTGTGTGATACTGTCTGCTGAGCCGTGTATCTAATCCTATCCTGTGTGATACTGTCTGCTGAGTCGTGTATCTAATCCTCCCCTGTGTGATACTGTCTGCTGAGCCGTGTATCTAATCCTATCCTGTGTGATACTGTCTACTGAGCTTTGTATCAATCCTATCCTGTGTTAAACTGTCTGCACGGCTGTGTATCTAATCCTATCCTGTGTGATACTGTCTGCTGAGCTGTGTATCTAATCCTATCCTGTGTGATACTGTCTGCTAAGTCGTGTATCTAATCATGTCCTGTGTGATACTGTCTGCTGAGCCGTGTATCTAATCCTCTCCTGTGATACTGTCTGCTGAGCCGTGTATCTAATACTATCCTGTGTGATACTGTCTGCTAAGCAGTGTATCTAATCCTCCCCTGTGTGATACTGTCTGCTAAGCTGTGTATCTAATCATGTCCTTTGTGATACTCTCTGATGAGCCGTGTATCTAATCCTCCCCTGTGTGATACTGTCTGCTGAGCCGTGTATCTAATCCTATCCTGTGTGATACTCCTGCTGTCCTTGGTGAGACTTTAGACATTTCTAGTCACCAACAAAATGGCTCTGTACTATGTCCCTACATGTCATTCTCTGTTGTAAACACTCAGATTAGGAGGGGGGAGGCGTGCCATCACACACAGGACTCCGCCCACTTTACTGCAGCTGTAATCCAGGCTTTTTATACAGTTGGATTTCTGTAGGTTTCAGCAGCTGCTCCTCCTAGTGTTTAACAGTGGAAAATATTAAACTTTATTTTTTTTTTATATTTTGCTCAATTAAAAAAAAAAAAATATTTAAACAAAACATTAAACTATTATTACTTTACATTTTTTCAGTTATTGAATTTTTTTTTTTCTGACGATACATTCCCTTTAATAAACTACACTGGAGAGAACACTTTAAGGGTATGTGCGCACGTGTGCGTATTACATGCAGTTACGCTGCGTTCTGCACCGCAGCGTAACTGCATGCATCCTGCGTCCCCTGCACAGTCTATGGAGATTGTGCAGGGGCCGTGCGCACGTGGCATGTTAGAACGCAGCGATTCGGCTGCTTGCCGAATCGCTGCGTTCTAAGAAGTGACATGTCACTTCTTTCGTGCGTTCTGCATGCTGTCTATAGGGAGAGGCAGCATGCAGAGCGCACGAATCTGCCGGCACCATGCGCTTCAGAACGCAGCTTTTCAGCTGCGCTCTGAAGCGCACATTTTCGGTGCGGTGCAGAGCGCACACGTGCGCACATAGCCTAAGCCTTATAATAATGTGAAACTGAGCACAGTATCCAAGATTTTCATGAGTAGCAAACATGGCATATGTCCTAATAACTAACACACTCCTACAAAAACAAGGGCGGAAAAGCAAGTAATTATACCTAGCATGGGATGCCAAGTTACAGGGGAATACAGCCCCCTAGTGGTGACACTAGTCTGGATCTGCTCAGAGTTATGCAATGGCAGACAATCATGTGATGCTGGCTCTGTCAGAGGAGGTGCAGCTGCCTGTATTCACTGCATAACACTTATTAAAGTGAATGTCATCAGACAATGACATATTATTTTAAGATTTTCTGTGTGTAGTATAATGTGCTAAAAGCAAATACATAAAAGTGTATTTCTTATTTACAATCTGTATTAACAAATAATGCAATTTTCACACAAGAGCTCTTTTAAGGCCCCGTCACACACACAGATAAATCTTTGGCAGATCTGTGGTTGCAGTGAAATCATGGACATATTGTTCCATTTGTACACAGCCACAAACCTGCCACTGATTGTCCACAATTTCACTGCAACCGCAGATCTGCCGCAGATTTATCTCTGTGTGTAAAGTGGCCTTTAGACTCATATTTCCTGTCCATTCAGGAAGAGTTCTCAGAAGTCTCATTATCATCATAGTCAGGATTACAGGGAGAGCTATCACCTCTATAGACACTTGCATAGATAGACACACGTCAGTCGAAAGGATTGAGGCGGGGAGAAGCTGCCCCAGGGCTCGTCAGCACGGGATGGCTTTGGAAAAGTCAAATGACAGTCACCAGACGGCTTTTTTCTCAGTGACACCGCAGCGTTTCAGGGCTGCAATAATAGACCCAGACTGATTCATGCTGACCATTACTCGGGAAGCATGAATCAAGACAGGTTCTCTTCAATGACTGTGCAGATCAGGTCACAACATTTACAGCAGGGGTTGTCCCCTTCTGATTCCACATTTCCCCCCGATAAAATAAAAACCCTATACTCCCCTCCTGTTCGAGTGCCATTCCAGCTGTGTCGCGGTTTGCGTTCCAGGGGGTCATGTGACAGTGCACAAGCCCTGTTCCAATCACTACCGTCTTCTGTCTCTCCACCTTCAGACTAGTGATGTGTCGGTCGCGAACGATCCAGCACAAAGATCCGGCTCCCTGCAGTGACTGACAGGAGCTGGATCACTAGTGTGAGCCAATAAAATCTCTAAACGGCTCTTTTCGCCGCTGAAACCCCGCCCACCCGTGGCTAAACTTCGCCTCATCAACCTAATGGGTCGCATGTAAGTGGGCGGGGTTTAGACGCGGGTGGGCGGGCTCTGGCGGCATCACTATAATCTTAAATATGTGTTGACCTGGGGTGAACACATATTTAATAAGGAGCCGAGAATGAGCTGAAAGATTTTTGGTGAACAGAGCCATGGGAACCGGACCACCAAAAAGAGCCGGACTGCCCATCACTACTTCAGGCCCCCTTCACACGTCCGTGAAAAACACGCACGTGTGTTACGGGCCGTTTTTCGGGTTCGTGTCCCGTTTTTGTGTCCGTTTTTATGGTCCGTGTGGCACCTGTGTGAATTGCGTATGCTAGCCGTGTTTGTGTGCAGAACGTCCGTGTGTGCGTGTGGAATTAACGTGTATGTGTACGTGTAATGTCCGTGTGTAATGTCCGTGTGTAATGTCCGTGTGTGTGATGCACAATGTCGTTTATAAATGTCGGCTGACAGCAGACAGAGTTGCGCGATGAGAATGAACTCGGGTGAACTTCACCCAACTTCATCCTCATACCGCGGCTCTGTCTGTGTCGAGTACTGATTAGCGGTCACCTGTGAAGGATTCACCGGTGACCGCTAATCCCCCGATTGACTGAAGTTTCCCCCCCTCTCTCATACTCACCGTTCCTCGATCTCCGGCGCAGCTCTGCACGGCATTCACACTGCTGCGGCGGCTTTTACTATTTTGAAAAAGCCGGCCGCTCATTAAACAATCTCCTATTCCCTGCTTTCCCCGCCCACCGGCGCCTATGATTGGTTACAGTGAGACACGCCCCCACGCTGAGTGACAGGTGTCACACTGCACCCAATCACAGCAGCCGGTGGGCGTGTCTATACTGTGCAGTAAAATAAATAAATAAATAATTAAAAAAAAACGGCGTGCGGTTCCCCCCAATTTTAATGCCAGCCAGATAAAGCCATACGGCTGAAGGCTGGTATTCTCAGGATGGGGAGCTCCACGTTATGGGGAGCCCCCCACCCTAACAATATCAGTCAGCAGCCGCCCAGAATTGCCGCATACATTATATGCGACAGTTCTGGGGCTGTACCCGGCTCTTCCCGATTTGCCCTGGTGCTTTGGCAAATCGGGGTAATAAGGAGTTATTGGCAGCCCATAGCTGCCAATAAGTCCTAGATTAATCATGTCAGGCGTCTATGAGACACCTTCCATGATTAATCTGTAAGTTACAGTAAATAAACACACACACACCAGAAAAAATCCTTTATTAGAAATAAAAACACACACACATTCCCTGGTTCACCACTTTAATCAGCCCCGAAAAAGCCCTCAATGTCCGGCGTAATCCAGGATGCTCCAGCGTCGCATCCAGCGCTGCTGCATGGAGGTGACCGGAGCTGCAGCACACACAGCCGCTCCGGTCACCTCCACGCAGCTAATGAAGACAGCCGTGCGATCAACTGAGCTGTCACAGAGGTTACCCGCTGTCACTGGATCCAGTGACAGCGGGTAACCTCTGTGACAGCTCAGCTGATCGCGTGGCTGTCTTCATTTGCTGTGTGGAGCTGTCGGGAGCGGCTGTGTCTGCTGCAGCTCCGGTCACCTCCATGCAGCAGCGCTGGAAGCGACGCTGGAGCATCCTGGATTACGCCGGACATGGAGGGCTTTTTCGGGGATGATTAAAGTGGTGAACCAGGGAATGTGTGTGTGTTTTTATTTCTAATAAAGGATTTTTTCTGGTGTGTGTGTGTTTATTTACTGTAACTTACAGATTAATCATGGAGGGTGTCTCATAGACGCCTGACATGATTAATCTAGGACTTATTGGCAGCTATGGGCTGCCAATAACTCCTTATTACCCCGATTTGCCAAAGCACCAGGGCAAATCGGGAAGAGCCGGGTACAGCCCCAGAACTGTCGCATATAATGTATGCGGCAATTCTGGGCGGCTGCTGACTGATATTGTTAGGGTGGGGGGCTCCCCATAACGTGGAGCTCCCCATCCTGAGAATACCAGCCTTCAGCCGTATGGCTTTATCTGGCTGGCATTAAAATTGGGGGGAACCGCACACCGTTTTTTTTTAATTATTTATTTATTTATTTTACTGCACAGTATAGACACGCCCACCGGCTGCTGTGATTGGGTGCAGTGTGACACCTGTCACTCAGCGTGGGGGCGTGTCTCACTGTAACCAATCATAGGCGCCGGTGGGCAGGGAAAGCAGGGAATAGGAGATTGTTTAATGGGCGGCCGGCTTTTTCAAAATAGTAAAAGCCGCCGCAGCAGTGTGAATGCCGTGCAGCGCTGCGCCGGAGATCGGGGAACGGTAAGTATGAGAGAGGGGGGGAAACTGACCGACAGACTGTGAGAGAGGGACAGACAGACAGAGAGACCGACAGAGAGACTGACCGACGGACTCAGGGAGATTGACGGACATACACAGAAATAGAAAGAATAGCCGACATCACTAGAAATAAAAACACCAAACGGACACGGACTATAGGTATATGCATACGTGTTTACTAACGTGTGTGCACATACCCATAGACTTTCATTGTGTCCACGTGTGCGTGCTCCGTGCAGATAACGGACATGCATCCGTGCCAAACGCAAACACATACGGATCATGGACACGCACACACGGACATAATGAAATAACGGACGTGTGACCACAATCATAGATTAACATTGGTGCACGTTTGGCCGTGTCTCCGGTATATACGGAAAAGGACCAAACACGCACGTGTATCACGGACGTGTGAAGGGGGCCTCAGACACAGGACCAATGAACAGGAAGTGAGTGACAGCCGCAGCACTCACTTCACTTCCTGTTAACTTGTCTGTCCAAAGGCGGGAAGACAGACGACAGCGCTGATCTTTAGCTTTAAAAGCTTTCCTGGGCACTTTCTTACTGAATTAGAGGGTTTGTGAAGATGTCAGAAATGCATAGTTTGTACCATTCAGCGACATTTACACATTTTTATACAGTCTGAATAAAAGGTTTTTGTTATTTTAATCTCCACTTCTTGCATTGGATATGCCTTCACCGACTTACTCTACTCATGTATATAGTTTATATTTTACCTATAGGAAACGTGGAAGCAGAAGGAATTGTCCTAGTGGTGGACAACCCCTTTAAGGCTATGTGCGCACGCTGCAGATTTACCGCGGATTTGCTGTAGAAAATGTGACTAACAGCAGTCATTCCTCAGCAAATTCTATGGGTATAAAAAAAATGCTGTGCGCGCTGTGTTTTTTTCATACCCGCGGAATTTCCGCTGCGGAATTAATGCGCATGTCACTTTTCCGCAGGTACCTGCGGTTTTTGCCATAGATAATGGTAAAAATCCGCAGGGACCAACCCGTGGCAAATGCGCACCAAACCGCGGTAGAACCACATGCGGATTTCGTTGCGGTTTTGGTGCGTTTTTTTACCGCAGGTGCGGGATTCTTTCAGAGGGTCCGGATTTTCCTTAAGAAAAAGTCCATTTCCAGCGCGCACATGAAGCTATGTTCACATGCAGTTTCTTTTCTACTGAAAATAAGAAAATTTGTTTTCCAGTAGCAGCAAAAGGTGGGCACACTTGGTTTTTTTTTCCTTTGGAGCATAGTAGTAATACATCCATGTTATTATCCACTAGAGGCAGTGACTGCATACGCCCAGTATATAGCCCTATATACCGCACCCTATGGAGCATAGTAGTAATACATCCATGTTATTATCCACTAGAGGCAGTGACTACATACACCCAGTATATAGCCCTATATACCGCACCCTATGGAGCATAGTAGTAATACATACATGTGGTATTATCTACTAGAGGCAGTGACTACGTACAGAGTATATAGCCCTATACACTGCACCCTATGGAGCATAGTAGTAATACATACATGTGGTATTATCTACTAGAGGAAGTGACTACGTACAGAGTATATAGCCCTATACACTGCACCCTATGGAGCATAGTAGTAATACATACATGTGGTATTATCCACTAGAGGAAGTGACTACGTACAGAGTATATAGCCCTATACACTGCACCCTATGGAGCATAGTAGTAATACATACATGTGGTATTATCCACTAGAGGCAGTGACTGCGTACAGAGTATATAGCCCTATATACTGCACCATATGGAGCATAGTAGTAATACATACATGTGGTATTATCCACTAGAGGTAATGACTACGTACAGAGTATATAGCCCTATACACCGCACCCTATGGAGAATAGTAGTAATACATACATGTGGTATTATCTACTAGAGGTAGTGACTATGTACAGAGTATATAGCCCTATATACTGCACCCTATGGAGCATAGTAGTAATACATGTGGTATTATCTACTAGAGGTAGTGACTATGTACAGAGTATATAGCCCTATATACCGCACCCTATGGAGCATAGTAGTAATACATGTGGTATTATCCACTAGAGGCAGTGACTACGTACAGAGTATATAGCCCTATACACCGCACCCTATGGAGCATAGTAGTAATACATACATGTGGTATTATCCACTAGAGGCAGTGACTACATACAGAGTATATAGCCCTATACACCGCACCCTATGGAGCATAGTAGTAATACATACATGTGGTATTATCCACTAGAGGCAGTGACTACGTACAGAGTATATAGCCCTATACACCGCACCCTATGGAGCATAGTAGTAATACATACATGTGGTATTATCCACTAGAGGCAGTGACTATGTACAGAGTATATAGCCCTATACACCGCACCCTATGGAGCATAGTAGTAATACATACATGTGGTATTATCTACTAGAGGCAGTGACTACGTACAGAGTATATAGCCCTATATACAGCACCCTATGGAGCATAGTAGTAATACATACATGTGGTATTATCCACTAGAGGCAGTGACTACGTACAGAGTATATAGCCCTATACACTGCACCCTATGGAGCATAATAGTAATACATGTGGTATCTACTAGAGGTAGTGACTATGTACAGAGTATATAGCCCTACATACTGCACCCTATGGAGCATAGTAGTAATACATACATGTGGTATTATCTACTAGAGGCAGTGACTACGTACAGAGTATATAGCCCTATACACAGCACCCTATGGAGCATAGTAGTAATACATGTGGTATTATCTACTAGAGGCAGTGACTATGTACAGAGTATATAGCCCTATACACCGCACCCTATGGAGCATAGTAGTAATACATACATGTGGTATTATCCACTAGAGGCAGTGACTACGTACAGAGTATATAGCCCTATACACCGCACCCTATGAAGCATGTAGTGAGTTTTCCATGTCTCCCCATAGTAGTGACCTGTATCACACGGATCCCAGAGCACCTTGTGAGCACAAGACCCATATCATAAATATTCCAAGATGTTAATATTTTGTCAGATACTATCCCGAATCTCGCCCCCTCCAGGAGTGACGGGCCATCCCCTGGGCTGGACTACCCCCATGTCGCCCGCAGAGCTGACACTCCTCTGGTGTTCGTGCGTCCCTCGCGGGTTACTGTAGTAACATGGCAGGCGCTCTGCGGTGACTAGATCCATTCTATAGAGAAATGAGCACAGTATAGCATGTCCAGCAATAGGTCTGGCCGTCACCGAGCTTATGTGGCCGAAACGTTGTCTCCTGTTCAGCGCTAATGCTGCCCATGACATAATGGCATTAGCGTATCCCTACACTCTGCAGCAGGTGACACGGGCCATGGCCGGCAGTGACTGCGGCTGTCACAGGGACGGCTGCAGCGTGACTGCCGGTGCCGGTGGGGCCGCGCTCGCTCCCCGGTCGCTCTGCCTGGCACACACAGACTGCAGAGCGCTAATCACCCGATATATAATACATACACGCAGTGTTTACATCGCTCCAGACCGTCTCTCTGCAGCTTCCGGTCCCCAGACTGAGCACGTGACTGTCACCTGATTGGTTAATAGGTCGCCTGAGTTTTCCAGCGCCGCCAGAGATTGGTTTTAGTTAGTCCCACCCCCTTGTTTACAATATTGCTCTGTGGAAGAGCGATCGTGAACTCATTGGTCGGTGCGGTTACCAAGGAGACGGTTTCATTTCTTCTTTACGGCAAATACCTTGATGGAGAAAAACAATCCAATCTATTGCTCTCTGTTGTCTCCTATGTGATGGTCACAGGAATGACTGACAGGAAATCACTGCTTTGCCTCACATCCAACCGCCAGAAACGCTTGGGGCAGAGCTACAGCACAGTACAGCATCAGTGCTCCTTTATTTAGGCTCTGTTCACACTTGTTTGATAAATGTCCATAGGATTTCACAGGAAGAGCTCAGATTGGGCACCAGCGCTTTTCACTGTACGGATCTAGTATAGGGTAAGGCTAGGTTCACATTTCCGTTAAAATGTATCAGTCACAATCCGCGGCTCTGGTAAACAACGGCATCCGTTTAGTGGATTCCGTTGTGTCCCATAGACTTGTATTAGTGGCGGATTACGACTGATGACCTTGCGTTGCATCCGCTGCGCCGCGGTCAGTCATTTTTTGACTAAAAGAGAAAGTCTGGCTGCAACTGCTACTAGTCTAGGTGCTTGCGGGTAATAAAATAGTCAAAAAGTAGAAAAACCCGAGCACTCACTAAGGAAGGAGAGAGGTATTTAGATGCAAGTGTTTTTTTATTTACAATCGACAAACTGCAGAAAGTGAACCCTGACACATACAGTTAGGTCCAGAAATATTTGGACAGTGACACAAGTTTTGTTATTTTAGCTGTTTACAAAAACATGTTCAGAAATACAATTATATATATAATATGGGCTGAAAGTGCACACTCCCAGCTGCAATATGAGAGTTTTCACATCCAAATCGGAGAAAGGGTTTAGGAATCATAGCTCTGTAATGCATAGCCTCCTCTTTTTCAAGGGACCAAAAGTAATTGGACAAGGGACTCTAAGGGCTGCAATTAACTCTGAAGACGTCTCCCTCGTTAACCTGTAATCAATGAAGTAGTTAAAAGGTCTGGGGTTGATTACAGGTGTGTGGTTTTGCATTTGGAAGCTGTTGCTGTGACCAGACAACATGCGGTCTAAGGAACTCTCAATTGAGGTGAAGCAGAACATCCTGAGGCTGAAAAAAAAGAAAAAATCCATCAGAGAGATAGCAGACATGCTTGGAGTAGCAAAATCAACAGTCGGGTACATTCTGAGAAAAAAGGAATTGACTGGTAAGCTTGGGAACTCAAAAAGGCCTGGGCGTCCACGGATGACAACAGTGGTGGATGATCGCCGCATACTTTCTTTGGTCAAGAAGAACCCGTTCACAACATCAAATGAAAGTCCAGAACACTCTCAGTGAAGTAGGTGTATCTGTCTCTAAGTCAACAGTAAAGAGAAGACTCCATGAAAGTAAATACAAAGGGTTCACATCTAGATGCAAACCATTCATCAATTCCAAAAATAGACAGGCCAGAGTTAAATTTGCTGAAAAACACCTCATGAAGCCAGCTCAGTTCTGGAAAAGTATTCTATGGACAGATGAGACAAAGATCAACCTGTACCAGAATGATGGGAAGAAAAAAGTTTGGAAAAGAAAGGGAACGGCACATGATCCAAGGCACACCACATCCTCTGTAAAACATGGTGGAGGCAACGTGATGGCATGGGCATGCATGGCTTTCAATGGCACTGGGTCACATGTGTTTATTGATGGCATAACAGCAGACAAGAGTAGCCAGATTAATTCTGAAGTGTACCGGGATATACTTTCAGCCCAGATTCAGCCAAATGCCGCAAAGTTGATCGGACGGCGCTTCATAGTACAGATGGACAATGACCCCAAGCATACAGCCAAAGCTACCCAGGAGTTCATGAGTGCAAAAAAGTGGAACATTCTGCAATGGCCAAGTCAATCACCAGATCTTAACCCAATTGAGCATGCATTTCACTTGCTCAAATCCAGATTTAAGACGGAAAGATCCACAAACAAGCAAGACCTGAAGGCTGCGGCTGTAAAGGCCTGGCAAAGCATTAAGAAGGAGGAAACCCAGCGTTTGGTGATGTCCATGGGTTCCAGACTTAAGGCAGTGATTGCCTCCAAAGGATTTGCAACAAAATATTGAAAATAAAAATATTTTGTTTGGGTTTGGTTTATTTGTCCAATTACTTTTGACCTCCTAAAATGTGGAGTGTTTGTAAAGAAATGTGTACAATTCCTACAATTTCTATCAGATATTTTTGTTCAAACCTTCAAATTAAACGTTACAATCTGCACTTGAATTCTGTTGTAGAAGTTTCATTTCAAATCCAATGTGGTGGCATGCAGAGCCCAACTCGCGAAAATTGTGTCACTGTCCAAATATTTCTGGACCTAACTGTAGCAACAACCAACCTTTCGGCTTTTAGACCTTTCTCAAGGTAGTTGCTCTTAACAGAGATGCTAAGAAATACGGGTCACAAGGACAGCCGTCAGGGTAGAGAGAAAATGCAGGGCATCACATTCAGCAGTATGCGGTATCGAGGTAGTGGTGGTGTGGTGAACACAGACAGAGGCGAGGAGGAAAGGACGCCTGCTTGGAGACCATGGAGTGCTGGAGCAGCGGTGGCAGTGGAAACAGCAGCGTCCACTGCCACCGCTGCTCCAGCACTCCATGCTCTCCAAACAGGCGTCCTTTCCTCTTCCTCCTCGCCTCTGTCTGTGTTCCCCACACCACCACTACCTCGATACCGCATACTGCTGAATGTGATGCCCTGCATGTTCTCTCTACCCTGACGGCTGTCCTTGTGACCCGTATTTCTTAGCATCTCTGTTAAGAGCAACTACCTTGAGAAAGGTCTAAAAGCCGAAAGGTTGGTTGTTGCTATGTGTCAGGGTTCACTTTCTGCAGTTTGTCGATTGTAAATAAAAACACACTTGCATCCAAATACCTCTCTCCTTCCTTAGTGAGAGCTCGGGTTTTTCTTCTTTTTAGTCGTTTTTTGACTGACCGCCGGGCGGGAGCAATGCAGAATGTAACGTTTTTCTGGCCGTCAAAATTGACGCACCGCGCAGGAATCCATCGCCATCCTTCACGCTTGTAATGGATGTCTATGGTGCTGGATTCCGTCATGCTCTACTGAGCATGCCCAGCATGTTTGGCACACCCACTGGACTGTCCCAAACACAAACGGATCATGACTGATCCGTCAAAAAACGGACGCACAGCGGATGTAACGGACACGACGGATCAGTTTTTTCACAGGATTCCTGTGAAAGGAATCCTGTGAAGAACACATCCGTTGCGTCAGTAGACATCTAAAAAACAACTGATCCGTTGCTGACGGACCTGACGGATTTAAAACAATGGAAATGTGAACCTAGCCATATACGGTTTTTCTGAGCTCTGAAGCTGATAAATCGCACAGTTCTGCTTATTTTAGACGAGTTCCTAACCTTAGGGGCCAACCGGCCAGAAACTCCAGGACAGGCAAAGAAAATATAAAATGTCAGGTTGGCAACCCGGTCTATAAAACAGAAGAGACAAGCTGATTCCTCCAATGCACGTGTGACCCAGCACTAATACCGCCCTTGTATCTTCTTTTCATACAGATCTATACTACCTCCTCAGGCCCTGTTCACGCAGAGTTTCTGCAGAGCGTCTGGAGGCTCCATCCATATCCCGCTAGATAAAGGATTTAGACGAATCGCCAACGGGGTCCATAGACTGTAATGACACAAGTGGAGTTCAGGTGAGCATTGTGTCTGTTTTTTCTCTGAACATGTCCCTTTATTCAGACAGGCACAGACAGCAGACCATGTTCATGTGCCCATCTAAACTAATGGACAGTGACGCTTTCAAGAAAAAACACATAGAGATCATTCGAACTCCATTTGTGTCAATACAGTCTATGGCCCGTCAGTGATTCAGATGAAAGCATCAGCAGAAAAACTATTTTTCAGCCAGGTTCCGCCAGAAAAAGAGCTTAACAATGCTAAAAACAATGAACATCTGTTCTGTAATGTCAAAACGACGTCACGTCACCCCTGAGGAAGCAGATGTGCGAAACGCGTGTTTGGCGAAGGGGACCTGGAGATTGATATAGGTAACTAATCACAATCTGTTCTACCCATTTGATTTGAAAAAACAAAAACACAGAGGCGCTCTAATGGGTGAATCAGTTCACTTGAGGTGAATAGGAATACCTTCTGTAGCGCCAATGTCTCTTCAGAGATGCCGAGTTACAATTCCGGCCGGGTCGTATCCTCCACCGCACTTCCCGGCCATCCACGTGTTTGCTGCCTCCTTCCCCTCAGTGCACCTAAGATGTGTTCACTCCTCTTAAAGGGCCTGTGGCTGAGAGGCACTGTGTATTTAAGGCTCCCTCCCATTAGGGGAGGTGCCTGCGCAATGCCTCTAGTTAGTCAGTCTCCAGTTTGCTACTTAGCTAGTTGTCAGGTCCTCAGCTCTTGCCCTGCCCTGTTATCCCTGTGTCCGTCTCTAGTACCTGCTTCCCATACCTGTCTATCCCTGCCATGCCCACTATGGCTATCCAACAAGCCTCGGTCACCTTGCCTGTACTTGTCCATTCCTGAGTCCGTAACCTGCCCTGGGAGTCAGCTGCTACAGTTCTGGTCATTGCCCTGGGAGTGGTACCCGGTGTCCGCCTCGCAGTGGGTGCTTAGTTAAGCCCCTCCCACTAAAGGGTAAACCTGGGTTCTCCCTGTGGTCCAGAGGGTCCACTAATCCTGCTCTCTGTCACTACACCAGCCATGAGCGTTACACCTTCTTGGGAAGGCTCACCTGGATTAGTTGTGCAGCATGCACAACTCTGGCTCAGACATAAGGTAATTATCAACTGCTGCTCGGATGCTCCGTCTCCAGACCGGGTTTTTTGATAAAACAAATAGAATATAATGAAGCAAATTCCCAAGCGCTGTCGATGTGTTCTTTATTGATTTCAAAGCAACACGTTTCAAGGATCCACCGTCCACTTCCTCAGGCATATTATAACATACAATTACTATTCACATTATCAAGGGTTACAACCACCTGTTACCCGCATCAACTACACTAATGACTCTATTAACCCTCTTAGTCCTCACATCCTCTACAAAGAATTGTAGCCTATATAGAAAATGTAGCTTTCAAACGTTTTTCCTAAAAATTCATCATAATAATTCCCTCCCATTAAGAAGCAGTATACATATTAAAATTCAGCCTGTAAAAAGGAATTTAAAAGAAGAAAAAATAATATTTTTTTTGGGGAAGAATATAATACGATTTTCAAACAACATATATATATACTAGAAGGTGGCCCGATTCTACGCATCGGGTATTCTAGAATTTACGTATTGTGTAGTTCATGTATGATTTTTGTTATATATATATATATATATATATATATATATATATATATATATAGAGAGAGATGTTGTTGTCTGTAGTTACCAAGTGTTTGTGTAGGCGCTGTACATGTTCTGGGTGTTGTCTGGGTGTGACGGGGGGTGAGAGCAGTGTTGTATGTGTGTTGCGTGTGTTGCGTTGTTTGTGGAGCGCTGTGTGTCTGTAGCGTTGTGTGTGTGTTGCGCGGTTTGTGTGTGTGTGGTGTGTTTTGGGGGGAGGTATGTTTTGTGCAATGTGTGTGTTGTGCGGTATGTGCGTATATTTGTGTGTGCCGCGGTGTTTGTGTGTTGGGTGTTGTGTGTGTGCAGCGTTGTCTGTGTGTGTGGGTGTCTGTGTAGGGCAGTTGTTTGTGGTTCCCAGTGTGTGTGTGTGTGTGTGGTGTGTTGTGCAGTGCACGCGCGTGTGTGTGTGTGTGTGTGCATCAGCCTCTCTTCTCTCAGCCTACCTCTCCCAGCCTCCCTCCTCCCAGCCTCCCTCAGCATCAGCCTCCCTCTCCCAGCCTCCCCAGCATCAGCCTCCGCCAGCATCAGCCTCTCTCCTTCCAGCCTCCTCCAGCAACAGCCTCCCTCTCCCAGCCTTCCCCAGGATCAGCCTCTCTCCTCCCAGCCTCCGTCCTCCCAGCCTTCCCCAGCATCAGCTTTCCCCTCCCAGCCTCCGTCAGCATCAGCCTTCCCCAGCATCAGCCTCTCTCCTCCCAGCCTCAGCCTCTCTCCTTCCAGCCTCCCCTAGCATCAGCCTCTCTCCTTCCAGCTTCCCTCAGCATCAGCCTCCCCTTCCCAGCCTTCCCCAGGATCAGCCTCTCTCCTCCCAGCCTCCTTCCTCCCAGCCTCCTTCCTCCCAGCCTCCCTCAGCATCAGCCTTCTGCTCCCAGTCTCCCCCAGCATCAGCCTCCCCATGCATCAGCCTCCACCAGCATCAGCCTCTCTCCTTCCAGCCTCTCTCCTTCCAGCCTCCCCCAGCATCAGCCTCCCCTTCCCAGCCTTCCCCAGGATCAGCCTCTCTCCTCCCAGCCTCCTTCCTCCCAGCCTCCCTCTCCCAGCCTCCCTCAGCATCAGCCTTCCGCTCCCAGTCTCCCCCAGCATCAGCCTCCCCAAGCATCAGCCTCCACCAGCATCAGCCTCTCTCCTTCCAGCCTCCCCCAGCATCAGCCTCTCTCCTTCCAGCCTCCCTCAGCATCAGCCTCCCGTTCCCAGCCTTCCCCAGGATCAGCCTCTCTCCTCCCATCCTCCTTCCTCCCAGCCTCCCTCAGCATCAGCCTTCCCCTCCCAGTCTCCCCCAGCATCAGCCTCCCCAAGCATCAGCCTCCACCAGCATTAGCCTCTCTCCTTCCAGCCTCCCCCAGCATCAGCCTCCCCAAGCATCAGCCTCCACCAGCATCAGCCTCCCTCGTCCCAGCCTCCCCCTCCCAGCCTCCCCCAGCATCAGCCTCTCTCCTCCCAGCCTTCCCCATGATCAGCCTCTCTGCTCCCAGCCTCCTCCAGCACGCCGTGCTCCTCTGCCGACACTCACACACCCGATCGCATCCACTCACACACACCCGATCGCATCCATTCACACACACCCGATCGCATCCACTCACACACACCCGATCGCATCCACTCACACACACCCGATCGCATCCACTCACACACACCCGATCGCATCCACTCACACACACCCGATCGCATACACTCACACACACAGACACTGACGATATCGCACATACGCGCTTATACTCACAACATCCGGGGATATCACATGCTTCTGGCCATGTGATCCTCCGGCAGGTCCTGGAAGATCACAACAGCACAGTATCGCCGCCGAGAAGCAAGCGATATCCCAGGATGTTGTGAGTATGTGGATGCGATGTGATGTGTGTGTGTGAGTGAGTGTGATCTGATTTGTGTGTGTGTATGTGTGTGCTGTTATGTGTGTGCTGTTATGTGTCTGTATTTTCCGCCGCTGCAGGACCTTGATGTGTGGATGCGATGTGATGTGTGTGTGAGGTGTGTGTGAGAGTGAGTGTGAGCCGGTGTACACTGGTAACTATGATACACATCGGGTAACTAAGGGACCTTAGTTACCCGATGTGTATAATGGTTACCAGCTTTCACGGCCTCCGTGAAGATCCCAGCATCGCAAGGTTATGTGTGGCGCTGCTGGGATCCTGACGGAGCCGGTGTAGAAGCAAGCGATATCCCAGCATGTTGTGATGTGTGAGGTGTGTGTGAGAGTGAGTGTGAGAGTGAGTGTGATCTGATGTGTGTGTGTGTACTCACCTGGGAATCGGGGCTCCGTGTCAGTTGGGCCAGAGCGAGCGTGCATTGCGTGAGGGGGGCGGGGCCTGCAGAGAGCCGGGGCGAGAGGCCAATCCGTGTGGGGGGGCGGGGCCATGGCGAGCCCAGCGGCCAATCAGCTTTGTGTCACCGTAAGGACACAATTTCGGAGCATGACAGACAGACAGACAGACAGATAGACAGATAGACAGACAGACAGACAGACAGAATAAGGCAATTATATATATAGATTTTTCGCTTTATAAGACGCACTTTTCCTCCCCAAATTTTGGGAGGAAAATGGGGGGTGCGTCTTATAAAGCGGTAGCGGGGGGAGGGGGGGGTCCTGTCTGAGGTGATCGGGCGGCCGGGTGCCTGTGGCTGCATGCAAGCGGCCGGGTACCTGTGCTTGCATGCGGTGGCAGACGGGTACCCATGGCTGTGTGCGGGCGGCAGCCGGGTGCTGTGTGCGAGCGGCAGTCGGGTGCCCGTGCGGGCGGCAGCCGGCTGCCGCCCTCACACAGGTACCCGGCTGCCGCCCTCACACAGTTACCCCGCTGCCGCCCGCACACAGCCATGGGTACCCGGCTGCCACCGCACGCAAGCACAGGTACCCGGCGGCTTGTACGCAGGGTGGGCGGGCAGCCTGCTGGCATGGGGGCGGGCGGCTGTGCAGCTTACCAGTTGTCCGCGGTCCCACTTTCAAATGATGGCGCCGGTGGAGCTCTTGGATGAGAGCTCCATCTGCGCACGCGCTGCTCCGGGAGTCAGCGCGTGCGCAGATGGAGCCCTTGGATGAGAGCTCCATCTGCGCATGCGTCGCTCCGGGCGCCATTACTTGAATCGGGACCGCGGACACACTCCACCACTGAGCCGTCACCGCCGCTCCCACCACTGAGCCATCGCCGCCGCTCCCACCACTGAGCCGTCGCCGCCGCTGCCACCACTGAACCGGGACCGCGGACACACTCCACCACTGAGCAGTCCCTGCCGCTGCCACCACTGAGCAGTTGCCGCCGCTTCCACCACTGAGCCGTCGCCGCCACTCCCACCACTGAGCCGTCGCCGCCGCTGCCACCACTGAACCGGGACCGCGGACACACTCCACCACTGAGCAGTCCCTGCCGCTGCCACCACTGAGCAGTTGCCGCCGCTCCCACCACTGAGCCGTCGCCGCCACTCCCACCACTGAGCCGTCACCGCCGCTGCCACCACTGAACCGGGACCGCAGACACACTCCACCACTGAGCAGTCCCTGCCACCACTGAGCAGTCGCCACCGCCGCTGCCACCACTGAAGCGGGACCGCGGACACACTCCACCACTGAGCAGTCCCTGCCACCACTGAGCAGTCGCCGCCGCCACTGCCACCACTGAACCGGGACCGCGGACACTCACTGCACCGGCCTGCTGCACGGCTCACCCGCCACGGCTGCTGCCGCCACCACGGACCCCACGGATCCTGCCACCGCGGACGCCACCGCGCCTGCAACCACGGACGCCACGGCACCTGCAACCAAGGACCCCGCTGCCACTGACCTGCCGCGCCTGCCAGCACAACCTGTGCCTCCTGTGACCCCGCTTCACCACCACTGCTGCCCCCCCTCCGGTAAGAGAACACCGGAGTATAAGACAGACCCCATTTTTCTTTTTTTTACCTTTTTCTATGTCTAAGTTTGGGGTGCGTCTTATATTCCGGTGCGTCTTATAAAGCGAAAAATACGGTATATATATATATATATATATATATATACACACAAATAAAATAACCCCACATCCATTGAACCACCGCACTTAATTGGTGTTCTCAATGCATTCTTTAAAGGGAAGGTGTCGTAAAAAAACCCCAAAAAAACAACATTTTCAATAACTGAAAAAATATAAAGTATCAATGTTATGTTTAAATATTGTTTTTAGTTGAGAAAAATATAAAAAAATATTAAAGTTTGCTATATTCCACTCTTAAACACTAGGGGGAGCAGCTGCTGAAATCCTGCTGTAGAACTAGCTCACATTATAACAGCAGTGGGCAGAATCTGCTCTCCTGTGTGTGATGTCACCTCCCCCTCCCAATCTGGGTGTTTCCAAAAGGATAAGAGAGCATGAAGTTTAGGATCACAGTGCGGAGCCATTTTGTTGGTGGCCACAGAGTGATCCTCATATGTCTAAAGTGTTACTAAGGCCAGCTGCATAGTGCTCCACTGTATCCCGCACCGCACTGTTTCCCAATGCCCCCACACTGCCTACTGACTGTTTCCCAATGCCCCTACACTGCCTACTGACTGTTTCCCAATGCCCCTACACTGCCTACTGACTGTGTCCGTGGCAAAGTGCGGGGAAGGGGGCGCGGCAGAGTGCGGGGAAGGGGGCACGGCAGAGTGCGGGGGGGGGGTCCGTGGCAGAGTGCGGGAAAGGGTGGTACGTGGCAGAATGGGGAGCAGCGCGCCAGGATCAGTTATTGTACTCACCCCATCCATCCCAGCAGATGACAGGGGGAAAGTGAAGCACACAGCATACGCTGCGTGCGCCACAAAGATGGCGCTGATATCCTCCCTCTGCTGTGAACTGGACAGGCCAGAGGGCGCATCCAGGTTACAGCAGACGTGTTCTCTATGTTAAAGGGGTTATCCAGCTTATTTTGCTAATTTTTGTTTATTTCACTATTGTGCTACATTGGGGTAGGTAGATAGATAGCAACAACCTACCTGTCCTGTCAGCCCCTCTCCCCCGACTCAGAGCAGTCATGTAACCGCTCCTGCCAGGATTTTGCTGCTTCCTGCGACGTCACGACCACATTGTTGACGGTCACAGACAGGGGCGGACTGGCCCACCAGGAGGTCGGGAGAACCCCCGGTGGGCCCCTGCTATTGATGGCCACGCCCCCTAGGCCCCACCCCCCTACACCCCCTGGGCCCCTATGGATGTGTGTGAGAGCCCCCCCCCCCCCCGGCCGGTAATTTCACTAATCATATCGGCACATTGCCGATATGATTAGTGACAATCCCATTCCCTCTGGAGCGGCAAGCAGGGAGAGCGATCTCCCCGCTCTGCCTGCTGTCACTGTCAGTGCCGCGTGGCTCTGACTCATCTGCGCAGCGACACTGCAGGAGGAGGCAGTCTCAAAGTGATGACTGCTTCCTTCCTGTGCAGGTGCTGGCAGCATCGCGCTGCACGCTGCGGAGGACGGACCGGCGTCACCCCACTGGCTGCAGCAGCACGTGAGTATAGAAGGCGGGGGCCCCGGGGGAGGGTGCGGAGGCCTGGGGAGCGAGCAGGGGCCCCGGGGGGGGGGGTGCGGGGGCCTGGAGAGCGAGCAGGGGCCCCGGGGGGGGGTGCGGGGGCCCGGGGAGCGAGCAGGGGCCCCGGGGGGGGGTGCGGGGGCCCGGGGAGCGAGCAGGGGCCCCGAGGTGGGAGTGCAGGGGCCCAGAAAGGGTGTACGGGGGGCCCCGGAGGGGGGGTGCGGGGTCCCGGGGAGTGAGCAGGGGCCCCTCATACTCACCTGTCTGCAGCCTCCCGGTGCCATGTCCGCTCCCGGTACCGCGGCTCCGGCTGTGTGCAGACGGCCGGGATACCTCCGATAGCTGCAGGACCTGGCGCTGATCACCTGATGCGGTCACCTGATGGAATCAGCTGACAGTGATAGTGACAGCGGTGACGCCGGCTTTTTACTACCCGGCCGGCTAAACTATCAGCTGATGCCGTCAGGAGACTTTATCAGCTGATTACCGCCGGGTCCTGCATTGATCGATCTGACAGGAGTCTGCACAGAAGTGTGTGGGATTTTTTTCTTTTTCTTTTGCACTGATGCATCAGCTGATTGTAAACGGCTTTAATACAATCAGCTGCTGTGTGATGGAATTCACATCCTTGATCCTGACACATCATCTTATCGCTCTGCCTTCCAGCAAACGATCAGATGATATTGGATCCGGATTGGACGGCGCGGGACCCCTGACCCAGGATTACTGCGGAGGGGGGTTCTTTATTTCAATAAAGATGGAGTCACTAATTGTGTTGTGTTTTATTTCTAATAAAAAAAAACCCACAACACACAGAAAAATATTTTTATCTTTACTAGAAATTCATGGTGGCCATGTCTAATATTGGCGTGACACCATGAATTTCGGGCTTAGGGCCAGCTGATAATATACAGCTAGCTCTAACCCCATTATTACCCAGCGAGCCACCCGACATCAGGCCAGCTGGAAGAGTTGGATACAGCGCCAGAAGATGGCGCTTCTATGAAAGCGCCATTTTCTGGGGTGGCTGCGGACTGCAATTCGCAGAGGGGGTGCCCAGAAAGCTTGGGCACCCTGCACTGCGGATTCCAATCCCCAGCTGCCTAGTTGTACCTGGCTGGACTCAAAAATATGGCGAAGCCCACGTCATTTTTTTTTTAATTATTTAATGAAATTCATGAAATAAAAAAAAAAAAAGGGCTTCCCTATATTTTTAGTTCACAGTCGGGTACAAATAGGCAGCTGGGGGTTGGGGGCAGCCCATAGCTGCCTGCTGTACCTGGCTAGCATACAAAAATATGGCGAAGCCCACGTCATTTTTTTGGAGGGCAAAAAAACTCCTGCATACAGTCCTGGATGGCGCATGCTGAGCCTTGTCTGCAGCTGTCTGCTCTCTTGCATACACTAGTGGAGAATGAAAAACATATTGAAGAAGGAAATGACATCTGATCTTTTTTTTCAACAATCTTTAATGGCATTGTTCACTGATAAAAAACGCATAAAAAAGCAGTGAGCAAAAATGCAGCCAAAAACATAAAAATACATTGCGTTTTTACCGCGGGTGCATTTTTGTGCGTTTTTCTGCGGCCAAAAACGCACAAAAAACACCTAATGCGCACATACCCTTAGTATGCAGAGAGCTGCGGAGGAGGACGGAAGACAGAGGAGAGACCACCGGTGCTTGGAGCAGATAAGCGCTCAGTGACCCGAAGATGCAGGGAGAGGGGCCACATAAGATGGCAGCTATATGTGGCTATATGGGGAGAGGGGCCACATTAAGATGGAAGCTATATGTGGCTATATGGGGAGAGGCCACATAAGATGGGAGCTATATGTGGCTATATGTGGAGAAGGGCCACATTAAGATGGTAGCTATATGTGGCTATATGGGGAGAGGGGCCACATTAAGATGGCAGCTATATGTGGCTATATGGGGAGAGGGGCCACATTAAGATGGAAGCTATATGTGGCTATATGGGGAGAGGCCACATAAGATGGGAGCTATATGTGGAGAGGGGCCACATTAAGATGGCAGCTATATGTGGCTATATGGGGAGAGGGGCCACATTAAGATGGCAGCTATATGTGGCTATATGGGGAGAGGGGCCACATTAAGATGGAAGCTATATGTGGCTATATGGGGAGAGGCCACATAAGATGGGAGCTATATGTGGAGAGGGGCCACATTAAGATGGCAGCTATATGTGGCTATATGGGGAGAGGGGCCACATTAAGATGGCAGCTATATGTGGCTATATGGGGAGAGGGGCCACATTAAGATGGAAGCTATATGTGGCTATATGGGGAGAGGCCACATAAGATGGGGGCTATATGTGGAGAGGGGCCACATTAAGATGGCAGCTATATGTGGCTATATGGGGAGAGGGGCCACATTAAGATGTCAGCTATATGTGGCTATATGGGGAGAGGGGCCACATTAAGATGGCAGCTATATGTGACTATGGGGAGAGGCCATATAAGATGGGAGCTATATGTGGCTATATGGGGAGAGGGGCCACAATAAGATGGCAGCTATATGTGGCTATATGGGGAGAGGGGCCACATTAAGATGGCAGCTATATGTGGCTATATGGGGAGAGGGGCCACATTAAGATGGCAGCTATATGTGACTATGGGGAGAGGCCATATAAGATGGGAGCTATATGTGGCTATATGGGGAGAGGGGCCACAATAAGATGGCAGCTATATGTGGCTATATGGGGGAGAGGGGCCACATTAAGATTGCAGCTATATGTGGCTATATGGGGAGAGGCCACATAAGATGGGAGCTATATGTGGCTATATGGGGAAAGGGGCCACATTAAGATGGCAGCTATATGTGACTATATGGAGAGAGGGGCCACATAAGATGGCAGCTATATGTGGCTATATGGGGAGAGGAGCCGCATTAAGATGGCAGCTATATGTGGCTATATGGGGAGAGGAGCCGCATTAAGATGGCAGCTATATGGGGAGAGGGGCCACATAAGATGGGAGCTATATGGGAAAAGGAGCACATGGGATGTGATCTGCTGGGGAAAGAGGCCATAATGGGATGGGACCTGCTGGGGAAAGAGGCCATAATGGGATGGGATCTGCAGGGGAAAGAGGCCATAATGGGATGGGATGTGCAGGGGAAAGAGGCCATAATGGGATGGGATCTGCAGGGTAAAGAGGCCATAATGGGAAGGAATCTGCAAGGGAAAGAGGCCATAATGGGATGAGATCTGCAGGGGAAAAGAGGCCATAATGGGATGGGATCTGTAGGGGGAAAGAGGCCATAATGGAATGGGATCTGCAGGGGAAAGAGGCCATAATGGAATGGGATCTGCAGGGGAAAGAGGCCATAATGGGATGAGATCTGTATGGGGAAGGTCGTCCATTCCAATTTTAGCAGGGCTCCTTTAGTAATAATTTTTAAAAACTGTAGAAAAATCATTTAATACAATAAGACTGACAGTGACTGGAACAACTGATGCTGGACAGGAGAGGAAGGGGAAGGAGATTTTACTTTAAATTACTTGTATTTTTTGGTTGAGGAAATTGCGTGAAAATGTGTGTGGCTAACAGAATGGGTGTGGTTACAGAATGGGTGTGGTTTTCAAATGGGCGTGGTTTACAGATAACCTGTTAAAAATTTGAATCCCACCCCTGCTATATATAGTACGGTAACTGCATGGTGCTGGTGGGCCCCAAGATTGATTTTTCCTGGTGGGCCCCAGGTACTCCAGTCCGCCGCTGGTCACAGAGCAGACTTCATGTTGCCGCCCTGCTGGGCAGGTACAGTACGTGGAGTCCCCACCCCCCCTTCCCCGCACCCTCCCACGCATATGAAAAAAAAAATAATGTAGGGGTGTTTTATATGACAATACAGCATACATTAGCTTACAAAAAATTTTGAGTTCATGTCGGACAACTCCTTTAAGTATAGGGGTCGGAGTCTGACCATGGTCTTCTATGCCCAGAGGGCTGCCATAAAGGAGGTGAGTAACTGTTGTTACAAACACCAAATCCATGATGGCAGCCCCCAGTGCTTCAGTAAAACTAGAATTAAATAAAAACTAAATAAACAGTGAATTTAATTTTGTATTAAAAAGACTTGATTTCATAATCACTATTATTAATAAAAAAATAAAAAAAGCGAGACCCTTCCTTTAAGACCATCCGGATAAAGTGTGTATAATTTAAAAATCCAGTATGATTCTGTATTAATGAGCCTCTGCATTCTATTTGGAACCGATATTGGAATCTGTTCCAACATTTTTTTTTTATAAGCTGTCCATAATAACTAAAAAGACAGGTTGTCAACCTTATCCCTAAAACAGAACGGTCAGATTCCTCCAATACCTTGCTTATCATGTCTTTTCATACAACTCTATATGACCTCCTCAGACCCTGTTCACACAGCATTTCTGCAGAGCATCTGGGGGTTCCATCTATATACCGCTAGAAAAAGGATTAAGACGAATAACCAATGGAGTCATAGACTGCACTGACACAAGTGGAGTTCAAATGAACTTTATTTTTTTTTTTCTGGGACTGGAGCCATCCTCACACAGAAATCAGCTTACGGTAAGATGGTAACCTCTGGTTTTCCCTTCCGCCCATGACAGAACCACCTGAGAGATAGGTTCCGCCCACATCAGGACAGGAAACCCACTGATAAAAAGGCGGTACCTCTCCTCCGCATCAGTTTGGTTTTCTGTCCTGGTATGGACAACCCATAGCTGTCCCAGGTCCGACCCGGTGTGGAAGCCTGGTACTCACCAGAAGCCGGTGTTCGGGCCTGGGTGCACCCCACCTCGGTTTCAGGCCTCTGCGGTGGTGAGGCGCGGGCCTGGAGCTAGAGCTTGGCCCTGCGTCGCTCCGGAGATGTGAGCAGTCATGGCGGCTGCTGGAAGGCTTGTCCCTGCGGTGCAGCACGATGGAGTGAAGACCGAAACCAAAGACCGGAAGTGACGCGGGGACCCTGGTGACGTGCCCAGAGCGACCACGAAGTGACTGGGGGACGCATGTGTGCCGCCCCCGTGCCAGCAGCCGGCGCTGCTCGGATTCGGGGCCTACGGTATGGCTTGAGGGGGTTCCCCGGACCCGGGGGTCTCGCGGTCACTCCAAATAAAAAAGGGGGACGTATTTGTACGGGGTTGATTGTAGAATGTCTGTGATGCCACCCACGGTGTGTGGTGAAGTGGGACACCACCGCTGCTGTTACGGGACACCCGGGGGAGATGTTGTACAGCAAGTTGTTAACCCCTCCGTGGGCAGGAATGGTGACCCCGGGACCCGGTGGCTCTGGTGCAGGAGAGATGGCGACCCCAGGGGGTGCTGGTGTACTCACTGTTAGTAAAACACACAAGTCTCTGATAAACCAAAGTGATGGTGGCCGGTGCCGTGGCCGGTTGCGTTGTGGTCCCCCACCCGGCTGGTGGTCTCTATCCTTGTCCTGCACTGCTGTGTAAAAGGTGGACTTTCCTAGTCTGAAACTCAGGAGCCCGCTCCCGGCTGGTTGTGGCCTAAGGAGCCGTGCCCGCAGACGCTGGCCCGTGGGATCTATGGGCCCTGGCGGTGACCTCTTATCCCTAATCGGTGGGCTGTTGTCTTCTATGAGGGACTTTGGGTGGGACAGGACCTCTATTCCTGACCTCAATCTGTTAATTAACTAGTTCAGCAGGTTCTGGTTCCTGGCTTCAGGGTCCGAGTACCCCCCTTTGTGCAACGGTTTCCGGGTTGGTTCCCCGTGTCGGTACCGGCGGGCTCCTATCCTGGCCCGGTCCACCTCGGTTCCACCGAGCCGTCTTCCCGTCTCTTGCTGACGGAGGCCACCGTCTGACTCCTAGCCAGTGGCACCAGGGCTCCTACCCTGGTACCGTTCAACTTGAACCTTCCTGCTGGAGCTACACTTAGCTCCAGCCCACACTCCTCTCCAAACTGAACTACCAAGCTTAACTGCCTGTTTTCCCGCCCCGGGCTGTCTAGACCCCTGGGTGGGCGTGTCCAACCACCTGGTCCCGCCCATTGGTGTGACTATCCTTCCCTAAGGGGGGGTGACTAGGGTTTCAGGTCAGCTGTGTGTTTCCTAAGTGGGGAAAGGTGTTGTCCAGGGGCCTATCTGTGACTACCTGGCTTTGCCAGGGCATCACACAACAGGCTCCATTACCCCCCCAACAGCAACAGGCTCCATTAACCCCCCCCCCCCTCCAACAGCAAGAAGCTCCATTAACCCCCCCTCCAACAGCAAACAGGCTCCATTAACCCCCCCCAACAGCAACAGTCTGCAGTAACCCCCCCCAACAGCAACAGTCTCCATTAACTCCCCCCAACAGCAACAGGTTCCATTAAACCCCCCTGCAACAGGTTCCATTAACCCCCCCTGCAATAGGTTCCATTAACCCCCTGCAACAGGTTCCATTAACCCCCCCCTGCAACAGGTTCCATTAACCCCCCCCTGCAACAGGTTCCATTAACTCCCCCCTGCAACAGGTTCCATTAACATCCCCCCAGCAACAGGTTGCATTAACACCCCCCAGCAACAGGTTGCATTAACACCCCCCCTGCAACAGGTTCCAATACCCCCCTGCAACAGGTTCCATTAACCCCCCCTGCAACAGGTTCCATTAACACCCCCCTGCAACAGGTTCCATTAACCCCCCCACCTGCAACAGGTTCCATTAACCCCCCCCACCTGCAACAGGTTCCATTAACCCCCCCTGCAACAGGTTCCATTAACCCCCCCTGCAACAGGTTCCATTAACCCCCCTTGCAACAAGTTCCATTAACCCCCCCCCTGCAACAGGTTCCATTAACCCCCCCCACAGCAATAGGTTCCATTAACACCCCTCCTACAGCAACAGGTTCCATTAACCCCCCCTCCTACAGCAACAGGCTCCCTAAACCTCCCCCTCCTACAGCGACAGTGTTACGGTTGCTGTGGCTCTGGAAACTATGTCCGGATTTCTTGCTACTGCACATGTGCAAGCGCTGGAGACTAAGTCCTATCTTGGAGCCATTGCACATGTGCGGGGTGACATCATCGCTGACATGAGGTCACATGTCTCTGACACCTTCTAAGCTGATTGGCCACTGGTCATGTGCTTGTGACACGTGGTCACATGTCTCTGACACCTTCTATGCCGATTGGTCGCTGGTCATGTGCTTGTGACGCTTTGCTCGGTGATAGGCCAGCGTGACGTCATTGCTGTCATTCTGGCAGCGGATTGGCTCTGGTGTCCTCCATCTTGGATGAGGCACAGAGTCTATATAAGACCCTGACGCATGCCGCCCGGCGCTCAGTCCTCTTGATTCATGCATGAGGGTAGACGCCCTGTGCACGTCCCTCTAGGCATCTCTCTGTCTATGTTAGGTGAGCGCTACCGGCAGGGTAGCGTTCTTATACCTTACAGCTTCAGCTGCAGTCCGTATCCTTACCTCTTAGTGGAGCGGACATAGGCAGGTGCCTGAGGCACATGGTCCGGCTGGACCTTGTGATTCTACTCGTAGGTGGACGTTGCCGCTAGGGTAACGTTCCTTATACTGCGTCTGGCAGTTGTTCGTATCCTCGCACACTAGGGGAGCGAACAGAGGTAGGAGCTTTGTGCGATTTATGCTGCTGTCCGTCTCTTTTGCACCACTAGAAGAGCGGACCTAGGCAGGTGCCATATCTAGTGGTTCGTGTCCTCGCACACTAGTGGAGCGAACGCAGGTAGGAGCTTTGTGCGGTTTACGCTGCTGTCCGTCTCCTGGCACCACTAGAGGAACGGACCTAGGTAGGTGCCATTTCACACTCACAACTTTTGTCTCTGTGATCTTTAACAGAGACCATTCCACACTCCCTCCAAGTAAGGGAGGAATTGCTTTATTTTCTAATTATATTCCTCTGTGAGTTTAACAGAGGTATTGCACTCTGCACTTGTGCTATTATTTTTTACAGTGGCTCACTTATATACCCCTTATCCTCTGCCATAGTCTGCAGCAGAGTCTTTGCATGGTGGACCCTGACTGTCTGACATTCCTTTAGGTTTTATTATCAGACAGCCCCCCCGTAACAGACAGGCTCCCTAAACCTCCCCCTCCTACAGCAACAGGCTCCTTAAACCACCCCCTCCTACAGCAACAGGCTCCCTAAACCTTCCCCTACTACAGCGACAGGCTCCCTAAACCTCCCCCTCCTACAGCAACAGGCTCCCTAAACCTCCCTCTCCTACAGCAACAGGCTCCCTAAACCACCCCCTCCTACAGCAACAGGCTCCCTAAACCACCCCCTCCTACAGCAACAGGCTCCCTAAACCTCCCCCTCCTACAGCAACAGGCTCCCTAAACCTCCCCCTCCTACAGCAACAGGCTGCCTAAACCTCCCCCTCCTACAGCAACAGGCTCCCTAAACCTCCCCCTCCTACAGCAACAGGCTCCCTAAACCTCCCCCTCCTACAGCAACAGGCTCCCTAAACCTCCCCCTCCTACAGCAACAGGCTCCATTAGCACCCTCCTACAGCAACAAGCTCCCTAAACCTTCCCCTCTACAGCAATAGGGCCCCTTGACCACCATCTTCTTTAATAGGCCCCTTACTCTAAGACTATACTAATAACCCCAGCCCCCCTAACCACTGTCGAGTCATAGGCTCCCTAATCTCAGACTACAATAATAGGCCTCCTAATCCCCAGTCTATAGCTTCTGCCTGCCTCCCCCCCCAATCCTAACTGTATAGCTTCGCCCTGCCCCTCCCCCACAATCCTAACTTTATAGCCTCTGCCTGCCTCCCCTTCCCCTCACTTCACAGCATTAGGAACTCTGCCAGCGGTTACCTGCTCCTGTGCCGCCACCGCCCTCCTCTTGCCGGAGCTGCAGCTCCTCCTCCGGTGTCCATCATCCTCCTGGTGCTGGCTTCGGTGAGCGTTCTGTCCTCCATGGCATCTACAGCTTTGGACGCCACAGCACGGAGCTGAATGGCACGCCTCTGACCCCAGAAGTGCAGGTGCCGGCACTTCCGGGGTCATCCAGCTCCCTGTGCATGGTGCCCGCAGTTTATTTTTATGCGCGTCTTAAAGATGCAGATACATATAGATGGAGGTGCGCCTCTCCCTCCCCCCCTCCGAATACACAGCGGATTTAATAAACTGTCTAACGGAGGGGGGAGGGATGTTGATTTTTGTCGGGTTTTTTTTCAGCCAGAAGGTGCAACCCGCCACCCCAGGCACCGGACCACGGGTGCCTAGTTGTAAATACGGCCCTGGCTGTATGCCATATTGCTGACACCCATCTGTGTTCCAGTACCTGACATATCCTCTGTTGCAGCCATCCAAGTATCCAAGTCAGCTGTACCTGCCATTCTTGCTGCTTCATCAATCCGTACCAGCTGTATCTGCTGAATCAGCTGCTGCACCAATCCTTACCAGCTGCCTCTGCCATACCCGCTGCTGCACCAATCCGTAGAAGCTGTATCTGACGAACCGCTGCATCCATCCATTCCGTCTGTGCCTGCCGCATCAGCCATCCCGGCTGCAACTGTTATATCTGTGACTGTTAATGTCCGTACCCCCTAGGGTCAGCATCTTGTTTCCCTGAGTGGCACCTGGTTGCTACCGGCAGCCAAATCCAACCTCACTATCAGAGGCTTTGGTGAATACCCGGTTTTACAAAGTCACGTCCCTCAGGTGTACTGTGTGCTACGGACCAGTGGGTCCCTCCCCACTTGCACTTGAGAGCATTACATTACCCTTCTAAAAATGAAATATTTGGGGTTAAAGGGAACCTGTCAGGTCCAATATGCACCCAGCACCACGAGCAGTTCTGGGTGCATATTGCTAAACCCTGCTTAACCATCCCTGTATACACTAGCATAAATAAACAGATCTTTAGAAAAAGTATTTCTAAAGATCTTTTATCTCATGCTAATGAGGCCGGGGACTAGTCACATATGCCATATGGTACCTGCATGGGTTCATCTGTAATTTTGAATTATCATCAAGAAATTGAAAATGTGAACATTATCTCTTAAGTTGCCATTGTTTAGAAAAGGTACTCAATTTAATTAAAACCAAAGTGATATCATTATGTAAACGATGGTACATCATGTCCTTGTTCCAACAGTGTACCTATAATTCATCATACTGGCAATCAGTGATAGATGATAAAATTATTTGGAAATGAAAACCTAATGCCTTATATCACAATAGAATCCTTATATCTGTCAGCAAAGTGTAATTTCCTCATCTCTCTAATTTACACCAGGATACAAAGTGTCATGTTGTAGCTGTGTTTGTCCAAAGTGCATTGTTATATGATTACCAGTTGTATATCTCCACTGCCCTTGCTCTTCAGTTTATGCAAAATTGGAGAGGTTCACCATTCAGAAAACGTCACTGTAGAACAGAGTGATCTAAACATGATTTCTAGGTTGTATATAATATATAGAACACTTTATTGTTTTTAGACACCACAGGGTAATACATTTTTCCCATTAATAGATATATTTATAAAAAAAAATGAGTTACATTCTAACCATACCTCATATTCATGAATTGAACCAAATTGTCTTTCTGCTTGGATCAATGTAACATAATTGAATTTTGCAAGCAGTGAAAAATATTGTTACCTTCCAAATGTTAAAGGGAACCTGTCACCAAATTTTGCGTCTATAAGCTGCAAACACCACCAGTGAGCCCTGATATACTGCATTCCAGAATACTGTATATAAGAGCCCAGGCCGCTCTGTATAATGTAAAAAACACTTTTATAATACTCATCTAAGGGGCGGTCCTGTCCGATGGGTGTTGCTGCTCTCCGTTCAGACACCTCCTCTCTGCTGCAATGGCCATCCTACTTCTTCACAGTCCCGTGTGCCTAACGCGTCCTACGTCATACACCCAGGCTGGTATTGCGGACCTCCAATAATTAAATAATGGTAATAATTGTCGTGGGCCCTCCTTATTTGATTACACTGGACTCGGATTAGGGATTTGCCTGAGGAATAAATTTATGAATGAGGGTGTCTCTTGTCTTTAATTCTTTAATAATTCTCTTTTTTTTTATGTCTTTCAGGTTAGCTTTTGGGAGTCATTGTGGGACCTCGCTATGGATTATGTTGGACATTTTTGTTGAGCTTGATGTGAGCTGGCAATTCACAGCTGACATCAACCCCATTTATTACCCTGTTTGCCACTGCACCAGGGCAATGGAAGAGCCGAAGTGAAGCGCCTGTATTGGTGCATTTAATGGAAGCGCCAGTTCTGGGGTGGTTGTGGCCTGCTATTTTTAGGCTGGGGAGGGTCCAATACCCGTGGGCCTCCCCAGCCTGAGAATGCCAGACCACAGCTGTCCGCTTTACCGTGGCTGGTGATTAAATTTGGGAGGAACTCTACATTTTTTATTTTAACTTATTTATTTAATTTTAAATAAATAATTTAAAATGACAGCGTGGGGTGCTCTCTATTTTGGATTACCAGCCAAGGTAGAGCTGCTATCTGCGGTCTGCCGGCTACAGCTGTCTGCTTCACTTTAGCTGGCTATAAAAAATAGGAGACCCCATGTCATTTTTGGGGGAAAACATTTAATTTGGAGCTAAAAACAAGCTTAAACACCCTTTAGTGCCCGGGGGTCATGCGGCCACTCATAATAAAAGAGAGGGGAATACTATTTACAGGGGGAATGGAAAGTTTGTGTGCCACCCACAGTGTGTGGTAATGTGAGGGACCAACGCTGCCGTTGGGGAACCCGGTGACGATGGTGTGGTGGCAGCCTGATGTTTAACCCCTCCGTGGGTGGGGGGTTTGTGTCCCGGGGCCTGTTGGATGGTTGGTACTCGGGTGCCGTGAGGGATAGGAACAGGGGTTTTCAGGAAATAACAACACCGACAGCTTGTAAACCAGAATTCTAAGCACCACTGCAGCTTGTAGGGAGCACGCTTGGGTCCGTGCCCTTAGTGTTGCTGTTAGCCTGTGGCCCTGTCCTTGGCACCTCTGTCTCTGTTGGACCCGTGGGTATAAAACTCTTCAGGTCCCGCTCACCGTATGGCTAACGGAGTGAGCTTGCTCTCAGGGTTCACGCCTAAGATTTCTTTGGACTGTATTGGGAAAGTCCTATCCCATCGGTGCGCTAGTACCCCGATTTTTGGAGCGGGTTGGGGATGAATCTTGAAGTCTTCACCCCCGGTAAATTACCGGAACGCGTGAAGCTACTTTCCGACCGTCGTTCCCTGGCCTCTGCCCGGTGATAGCTCAAGGCCGCCGGCTGCCCTCCTTGGCTGTCCATGCTCCTTGATACTACCCCCTGCGACCGGGGGTTCCAGCTCCTACCAGACCAACGTCTGCCACCTAGTAACTACAGGAGTACTGCTCCGTGACCTCTCCTCACGAGGGTCACCACTCCACCCCCTCTCCTTTCACTTCCTTTCTCCTTTTACTCTCTACTCCTCAACTCTCCAGCTCAACTGTCACTTCCCTCACTTTCCCCTCACCAACCCCCCATGTGGGCGCCCTATTCCCTTCAGGCCCCCCAATGGTGTGTCTGGTGGGTAAAGTGCAAAAGTGTTCCTAGGATTTTGATTGGCTAAGCTGTTAGCAACACCAAAAGACCAGGACCCGTAACCAAGGAGGGTGGATACTGTGCAGAAGGGCAGATTGCACAATACCCTGCGACGACCTGATAGGCCAGGGCGTCACAGTGGCTTTTGACTGTTTTTTTCTGTCCCATTCTGGAATATTCATTGGTAGTTTCTCTGCAGTAACATCCCCCCAGAAGTCATCTCTGACAGTAACATATCCACTTTAACCCCTTCACCCACGGGTGATTTTCCGTTTTAATTTTTTCTTCCCTTTCTTCCAAGAGTCATAACTTTTTTTATAGTTCTGTCAATATAGCCATATGAGGGCATTTTTTTGCAAGACGAGCTGTACTTTTGAATGATGCCATTCATTCTGCCCCATTTTGTACTGGAAAACGTGGAAAAAATTCCATTTGCGGCAAATTTCCAAAAAACGTGCAATTGCATGATTGCTTTTTTTTTATTTACTATTTACCATGTTCACTATTTGGTAAAACTGAACTAGCATTATGATTCCCCAGGTCAGTACAACTTCGTCAATACCAAACACGTATAGTTTTACTTTCAGCTAAGTGGTGAAAAAAAATTGAGAATTTTCTAAAAAAAAAAAAAATTGGATGTTTTTATGCCATTTTCCTAGACCTGTAGTGTTCTCATTTTTCAGGATCTGAGGCTCAGTGACAGCTTATTTTTTGCATCTTGAGCTGACATTTTTAATAATACCATTTTTGGGTAGATGCGACGCTTTGATGGCCTGTTATTGCTTTTTAATACAATGTTGCAGCAACCAAAAAAAAGTAACTCTGGCATTTTAGTTTTTTTTACTACGCCCTTTACTGATCAGACGAATTGATTTTATATTTTGATAGATCGGGCATTCCTGAAATCAGCGATACCAAATATGTGTACTTCTTTTATTATTATTGTTTAATTTTCAATGGGGCAAAAGAGGGATGATTTGAACTTTTTAGTTTTTATTTTATCATATTTTTTAAAACTTTTTTTTTACATTTTTTAATTGATTTTACTATTCCCCCTAGGGGACTTTATGCCTGCACTATCAGATAGTTTCTCCTGAACCATCGCTTTAATCAGGAGAATTGCTGTTCTACTGTGGGTGCCGGCGCTCTGGCGGCATTCACAGGAAACGCGTCTTGACAGCGACAGGGGTCATCATCTGACCTCACGCTGTCAACCAACCCATTAGCACCCCTTGATCGTATCACAGGGCTGCCAATAGTAGCGGGGAACAGCATTATATAAGAGGTTAACAGGTGAGTGTGGATGGGAGATCCATCTGCGCCTGTTATCTGCACATGTCTGCTGATCAGATCAGCGGATATGTGCAGGGAATAATGTGGGTTTCCCATGCGAGCTCGCATTAAAGGGACAGACACGGCCAAGGATGTATATATACATCTTTGGTCGTGAAGGGGTTAAAGTTCTCTAGCTTGTAATTGTCCATTATTTATATATATACAGTTAGGTCCAGAAATATTTGGACAGTGACACAATTTTCGCGAGTTGGGCTCTGCATGCCACCACATTGGATTTGAAATGAAACTTCTACAACAGAATTCAAGTGCAGATTGTAACGTTTAATTTGAAGGTTTGAACAAAAATATCTGATAGAAATTGTAGGAATTGTACACATTTCTTTACAAACACTCCACATTTTAGGAGGTCAAAAGTAATTGGACAAATAAACCAAACCCAAACAAAATATTTTTATTTTCAATATTTTGTTGCGAATCCTTTGGAGGCAATCACTGCCTTAAGTCTGGAACCCATGGACATCACCAAACGCTGGGTTTCCTCCTTCTTAATGCTTTGCCAGGCCTTTACAGCCGCAGCCTTCAGGTCTTGCTTGTTTGTGGGTCTTTCCGTCTTAAGTCTGGATTTGAGCAAGTGAAATGCATGCTCAATTGGGTTAAGATCTGGTGATTGACTTGGCCATTGCAGAATGTTCCACTTTTTTGCACTCATGAACTCCTGGGTAGCTTTGGCTGTATGCTTGGGGTCATTGTCCATCTGTACTATGAAGCGCCGTCCGATCAACTTTGCGGCATTTGGCTGAATCTGGGCTGAAAGTATATCCCGGTACACTTCAGAATTCATCCGGCTACTCTTGTCTGCTGTTACGTCATCAATAAACACAAGTGACCCAGTGCCATTGAAAGCCATGCATGCCCATGCCATCACGTTGCCTCCACCATGTTTTACAGAGGATGTGGTGTGCCTTGGATCATGTGCCGTTCCCTTTCTTCTCCAAAATTTTTTCTTCCCATCATTCTGGTACAGGTTGATCTTTGTCTCATCTGTCCATAGAATACTTTTCCAGAACTGAGCTGGCTTCATGAGGTGTTTTTCAGCAAATTTAACTTTGGCCTGTCTATTTTTGGAATTGATGAATGGTTTGCATCTAGATGTGAACCCTTTGTATTTACTTTCATGGAGTCTTCTCTTTACAGTTGACTTAGAGATGGATACACCTACTTCACTGAGAGTGTTCTGGACTTCAGTTCATGTTGTGAACGGGTTCTTCTTCACCAAAGAAAGTATGCGGCGATCATCCACCACTGTTGTCATCCGTGGACGCCCAGGCCTTTTTGAGTTCCCAAGCTTACCAGTCAATTCCTTTTTTCTCAGAATGTACTCGACTATTGATTTTGCTACTCCAAGCATGTCTGCTATCTCTTTGATGGATTTTTTCTTTTTTTTTCAGCCTCAGGATATTCTGCTTCACCTCAATTGAGAGTTCCTTAGACCGCATGTTGTCTGGTCACAGCAACAGCTTCCAAATGCAAAACCACACACCTGTAATCAACCCCAGACCTTTTAACTACTTCATTGATTACAGGTTAATGAGGGAGACGCCTTCAGAGTTAATTGCAGCCCTTAGAGTCCCTTGTCCAATTACTTTTGATCCCTTGAAAAAGAGGAGGCTATGCATTACAGAGCTATGATTCCTAAACCCTTTCTCCGATTTGGATGTGAAAACTCTCATATTACAGCTGGGAGTGTGCACTTTCAGCCCATATTATATATATAATTGTATTTCTGAACATGTTTTTGTAAACAGCTAAAATAACAAAACTTGTGTCACTGTCCAAATATTTCTGGACCTAACTGTATATATAAATATATAAATATATATATAGTGTATATGTATGTATGTATTTATTTCTGTTATGATTCAGGGACCGAGGAGGATCAAAAAATGCAGAGTCCCAAATAGTAACAGGGTGGCTGGAACCTTAATGGATTGCAGACCTAATCCTGACACACAGCTAGACGTTGTAGGCCGTGAGACGAGCCTACGATGACCTAGTCGTCTCGACTACTACGAGAACTAAATATTGTCACAGATAGAAATATGAGAAAGCTAATCTGCCTCGGAGCAGTCCCCAAAGATAGATAGCCCCCCACATGTAAAGGCTACAGTGATATAGAAAAACACAATACAAAGCCAGAAAACACAGGTTCAGCAAAGGTAAGGCCCAAACTATCTTTATAGAAAAGGATAGGAAGGAGCACTGTCTGCAACCGTAAAAAACCCTAATATATAAGCATTTCTGATATGGAAAAATCCTGAGGTCACATAACCTCTCCCCCACTGAATCAGCACTCTAATGTTACTGGGATCCAAAAACACTAATACAGATGAGGGACTGAATTAATACCAAGCATGACAACCACAATACCTTGCAGAATCATTGAGCTAAGTATACAGACACTCCCAGCAGGGAATAATCCTATTCCACCAAGAACTCCACACAGACAAAATAGGAATCAAGCATAGTATTAAAGCAGAAAAAAACAACAAAGTGGAAAACAAACAGCAGAGGTACCAAGACCACTTATCTGAGAGGAGTTCTGGTTGTGAGCAGGGCTGGTTACAGAATGTCCTTAACACACAGAAGACCATTGAGCACCGGTAAGAAACAAGAGAAAACTACTCCGTTATATAGTCCCAATCTGACCCTCATTGCCAGTCCTCTGCAGATGTGAGACTTTCATTCCGCAAATCAACTGCACCGCCAGCACCGACCACAAGAGGGAGCCCCACATTTACTTCCATGGTTAGAGAAAGAAAGTAGGATCCAGATAGCGAAAGGAATGGAGTTCACGCGGACAGCGATGGGGATGTGGGATGGAGAGATAAAAAAGGGATCTCTCTCTCAGGAGCAGGGCCCACTTACCCCCGTATTCGGTAATAAGAAGTTCCCCCCAGGACTCCACTCCCATAGATTCGGGGGATTTACTCGGGCGGATGATACCCGTTTTTGTCACGTGCTCCAGGGACACACCCTACCAACTTATACTTCCATGCAGGCCACAGGGAGAGAGATTTCCTGGATGGAATATATGCAGTTGAAATCTTTCCTCTCGTACCAGGACAGGGAGAGAAGGATGAGGACACCCCCTACTCCTTTTGAGAAAATATTTTTACAGGGGTCATCACCTGGACATTGCATCTCACTCATCTATAAAATGCTGAACCAGAGAAATAGGGTGGATAAACCTCACTTTGTCTGTAGGTGGGGAGAGGAACTGGGAGAGGATATTCCAGAGGACGATTGGAGCAGAGCGTACCTGTGGACCCACAAGCTTTCCTTGGCGTGCGCCGCTCAAGAGAAAAGTTATAAAATTCTCACAAGGTGGTACCATTACCCGACTAAATTACATGCTATATTTCCCTCTGTGTCTGATGTGTGCTGGAGGTGTGGCACAGACACAGGTACAATGCTACACATATGGTGGAGCTGTACTAAGCTGCAACCCTTTTGGGACTCAGTGTTCTACCTGTACAAAAAGATGAGCGGAGGTGAAATAGAAAAATCCCCCCAGGTTGCCCTTCTTTCTATGCTCCCAGGAGCTATTAAAACACAAAAAAGGGACATGTTGCGATTTTGCCTGGCGGCTGCCCGTATGATTATCCCACGATTTTGGAAACAGACTAGATGCCCTACGGTGCTGGATTGGTTGGAGGAGATGACAAACCTCCAGAGAATGGAGGAGCTGACAGCAGAACTAAATGGGAACACAGAAAAATTTACTACAGTTTGGGGACCATGGATTATGTTCATGGAGTCCCCAGAGTTTGTGGAGAGTTTGGCGAGCTTTTTGAGCTGAGAAACGGTGGGGAGTCTCATTCCTTCCCCCCCCTTTTTTCTTTTCTTTTCTTGCTTTCCTCCCCCTCCCCCCTTTTCTCTAATTTCCTCTTCTTTATGCTTATATCTTTCCTCTTCTTTCTTTCTTTTCTGAACATTAATCTGCATTTTTCTAGTTTCATTTTTTATATGAAAAGATTTATCAATAATTCATAAGACAATAGACATACAAGGAGAATGAGTATATTAGGATACGGGAAGTCAAAAGAAGTAAAATTCTGACCTATAATTTACAAGTGGTTGTATGGTAATAGCACAAAGATAATTTGAAGAATTCCAAGAAATTTAGTAATGTAACAATTTCTGGATATTATCCCGGCATTGAGAAAATGATGTTTATGTATTGTAATTGCACAAATGATATGTTTGTATGTTGACAACAGTTTCATCAATAAAACAGATTTGAAACAAGAGGGAGCCCCAAACTGGAAAATGTATTCACAGCAGTTGTCACTGTAAATTTAAGCTTTGAACTGCTGGTCATTCCCCCCCCCCCTTTGTATCTATACACTGAGTTTATTAAATTGCATTTACATAGCAAGATAATAGTGAATGAGCGCTGTTAAAAACATTCATTTCATGGTTATTTTGCCATGTAAATGTAGAAGGGAGCCGAGTGATGGTTGATTGGGCTCCACTCCACTAGGTTGAACTTGTGCATGTGTTCCGCCCTGGCTGGGGGGGTGTGACACTTACTTGAGAATTCTGGGCTATGTCCGCCACCCCACTGTCGGAGACATAGCAGGATAACACATCACACTGAGAAATTCTTTACAACACAACAAACACTTTATTTGACATGCAATCTCCTGGACAGACATGGCCATACAATCCTGTTCTGCTGCCACTCTTCTGTTGGGTACTTTTTCTGTCTAGCCCTTGGGTAGGTATTAGTCTTCCAGTGACCGACTCCAAATTTCTACTTTTCCCCATTTCTTAACTTTGCGGCTTCCCGTGTCCTTTACCACCTCGAATGGTGTCTAGGTTGCTCAACACGAGGGGAGCCATAGGCTCAGGACACACCAGAGGAGACCTCCCGATTCCCTCACGGACTCCACACCAGGGCTCGTTTACACCTCAGGAACCTCTCTGCAGAACCAACACTCTTCTGACCGTTATCACTATCCAACCCTCTGCTCTCTGACACTCCCCCCATCCTGGCTCTCGGTTCCTCAGCAACCAGGAAGCATCTACATATTGTACACATTAAAAATGTCTTACTCCAATACCTATCTGTTAGCATTCCTACTTAACATGATTCTGCTTTACATTATACAGTTATGCATTAGTCACATATGAAATACACATTATATACTAAAATACAGTTAAAATAAAATATGCAATAAAACACTAAAAAAACTGTCGATCGCTAGAGGACGCCAATCACTGCACTGCTGGGGCTCTACTACATCGTACTAGGGAGGTAATCTGACCACCTCCTACATATAGTGAACAGGCTAACTTTCATCTTGAATGAGCAAAAAATGCACCTTCATTAGGTGAAGTGATCTTTTGCGCAGTATGAAAAATCATTGATCTATGTAAACAGGATTTGCACTGCTGAGAACAATAGCAGCCTGTGCGCATTGAGCAGCATTAGGCTGCTTTCACACATCCGGTTTTTGCTATGCGGCACAATCCGGCACTTTGCAGGAAAAACGCAACCGTTTTTTTTTTGCTGCCGGTTGCGTTTTTCCTGCATAGACTTTAATTAGTGCCGCATTGTGCCGCATGGCCTTGCGTTCGGTCCGGTTTTTGCCGCATGCGGCAGATTTAGCCGATGCGGCGGCCGGATGGAACGTTGCCTGGCACGTTTTTTTGTGCGGCAAAAAACCCCGCATTGCGCCGCATCCTGCCGGATGTGGCGCGATGCAGCAAACATCGCATTCAGCCGCCACATGCGGTTTTTGCCACTGCGCATGCTCAGTAGCATGCCGCAAGCGGCAAAAAACGGACGGGCCGCATGTAAAAAACTTATGCAAAGGATGCGGTGTTTTCACCGCATCCGTTGCATAGGTTTCACAGCCGGATTGAGCCGCACGGCTCAAACCGGATGTGTGAAAGCAGCTTTAATCAGTCTGGCTGCAAGATTATAGCCGTGGCCATAACTGGACTAGTCAGGTTTCCCCCTGGCCAGCTCTAACTGTTGTAGTCCTCCAGCCAGGTTCTTATTCATGCTGCCCATGGTTCGGACAGCAAGGTTCCCTTAAAAAATGTGTGATTATAATGATGGGTTTATGAGTGAAACAGCTGTTCTGAAATATCAGGCAGCATTTAACAATGCATTTAAAAACGGCAAAAACTCTACGTTGATGCATCCATTATGCAGCCGCAGCACCAACGCTCAGTCTGGCCTTAATTACGCTAATGGAATTGCAATTAATTTGTAATGAATATGTCTCATTATAGTGATGGGCGAATGGTAAGTATTTGTGTTCAGATAATGCTTACTGGATACCGAGGACTGTTCCAGTATTCATCACAATTAGTGATGGGCGGACCCCGACTGTAAAAGTCCACATCTGTGTGGTTTCAAAATATTCCAGATGCCGGGTTTTTGATCTGGATCTGGCACTCGAGAAAATAAAAACTAAATGAAAAATAAAGAAAATAAGAATAAAGCAAGCGCTTCATACTTACTAAGGCTCTATCGCAGCTATACACTACTCTTGCAGCTTCTCCTTCACTTAAGCCGCACGGCAAGTCGCATGGCGATTTTGGATGATTTGTGACCCTTTTCTTTATTTTTAAACTTTTCAAATACAGCATGAAGATTTTTATTCATCCATATTGGTGCTGAGTCCCACTCATTTTCTATTACAGCTTCTCCTTCACTACCTGGGCCACTCATGCATATGCATTACTTTCCACGCCCACTGGCCTTCATAAAGTTTGTGATTGGTTGCAGTCAGACACGCACCCAGCCTGTCTCCCTGCAATCAATTTTGGGGGTCTGTACCTCCTTGATATATTTTATAGGGTGCGCTCACACGAGCCGTATGACTCGCACGAGTATCGGATCTCATCACCCGGCATGACCGCACACTCTCTGGACAGCAGCATCTCAGCTGCATAGAAATACATGCAGCAGACCCACTCTTGTCAGGAGAGTGCGCACTGCGGCCTTTCCAGGTGATGTGACGCAAGACTCGTGCGAGTCATACGGCTCGTGTGAGAGCACCCATATACTGAGTGCATAACTGCAGGAACTGGCGCTGCTGAACTCGGGTGTCTGTACCCCCCTGATATTCTATATACTGAGTGTATAACTGCAGGAACTGGCGCCTCTGATCTCGGCTGTCTGTAACTCCCTAGTATGTTCTATATACTGGGTGTATAACTGCAGTAACTGGCGTAGCTGAACTCGGGGGTCTGTACCTCCCTGATATGTTCTATATACTGAGTGTATAACTGCAGGAACTGGTGCCGCTGATCTTGGATGTCTGTACCTCCCTAGTTTGTTCTACATACTGGGTGTATAACTGCAGAAGCTGGCGCCGCTGATCTCTGGGGTCTGTACCTCCCTGATATGTTCTAGATATCTACTATATTTTTGCCATGGTTTTGTGCCAGGAGGTGCACATTTGGTGCTGAATTGGTCTGCACCAGATTTCAGCACCAAATTTGCACCTGCTGGAAGAAAAAGCTTTATTTTTTGCATTTTTGAGCAAGAGATGCAAATTTGGTGATGAAATTTTGACACTATATTCGTGCTTCCAATCTACACCTCCTGGCAAAAAAAAGCATCAAAATCGAATGAAGTATGTGTGGCGCCCCTGAGGCTTCAGTCACCACAGGGTATTGCATCTCACTTAAGGTGCAGTACTCATCCCAGGTAAGGAAGAGGTTAACCGCTGATGTTCATCACTTACACAACACACTCTTTAGGTGCTTTCCCACTGGAACTGGGTTATAGGTGGTCACCATGGCAACGGGACTTCCCCAGCCACTAGTGAGTCATCAGGAAGGTGGGGGCAGCATGAGGGAAGTGAGGAACACACACTTTTACCTCAGAACAGTTTGGGATGCAGGAGAAGCAGGGTCGCTGAGAGGCGTGCTTCAGAGCTCCCTCAGAGAGACTGACCGAGGAGAATGCTTTAGAGCTTCCTCGGGGGTAAAGAGGAAGAGAGTGCCAGGACATCAGGGACTCAGAGAACCAGCTTCAGAGCTCCCTCAGTTAGGACCGGGCAGACTGGAAGAAGCAGGAGATGACCGGTGGAGCTGGTGAGACAAAGGAGCAACACGGTAGCCGAGGGGTGAGCATAACAGCCCCTTCGGGACCAGCACAGTCAGGGTGCAGAGCCCTAGGGTGACGAACACTCCACGTTGCGCCATCAGAATCTGCCAGGAAGGGGGATTTCATGTCCCATTGCCCACCACAGAGATCCTGGGGCACAGCATCATATAGAGTCAGGAGTCAAGACCACAGTCGGGCCCACATTTGATTTGTGCTGCCTGCGAATGGGACAGGAACTTAATTACAAAACGCAGGGGTCCCCAAGCAGCTTCACGCCATGGGGATCCACACTACAGAGCGCAAGGAAGGAAGGTCTCACACTCCACAACACAGGTGTTGGCCTCTGAATCATCCGGGATTGGCTGGGGCCTATCACAGCAGAAACCGGCACTCGAAAGGTGACGACCTAACATTGAGTAAAAGAACTTTGTCTGCAATCCTGGTGTCATTCCGTCGTTGCCAATAACGAATAACGTTTGGAACACCATTCTAAGTCTGAACTGGGTGCAAAAAAACTAAAAAACATCACTATGGGGAGATAAGGTATGCACACCAGTGACTATGTAAGGGGAATACATGGAATAGCAGAAACTGCTGTGTGAATACTGACTTGAAAAATCCAATAGCTATATGAAGAGTGAAAATGTGAAAAATGGAATCTGCATTACTGCCATGAACATATGAATCAAGAGAAATTTAACTACTGAATTGATCAATGCAATAGAGCCCCAACACTACGCCAAAGTATTTCTCTACGTTGGGGTCCCTAGCTTGTGTGTGTCCTCTCATGCAGTTAAAAAACTTACCGTGTATGGGAAGCTGAGACCCAGGCTATTTATGCGTATTATATGGATTGGCAATAGGTGTGGTGGGGAGGATTCACAAACGAAAAACTACTAACAATAACGAATAACGTTTGGAACACCATTCTAAGTCTGAACTGGGTGCAAAAAACCTAAAAAAACATCACTATGGGGAGATAAGGTATGCACACCAGTGACTATGTAAGGGGAATACATGGAATAGCAGAAACTGCTGTGTGAATACTGACTTGAAAAATCCAATAGCTATATGAAGAGTGAAAATGTGAAAAATGGAATCTGCATTACTGCCATGAACATATGAATCAAGAGAAATTTAGCTACTGAATTGATCAATGCAATAGAGCCCCAACACTACGCCAAAGTATTTCTCTACGTTGGGGTCCCTAGCTTGTGTGTGTCCTCTCATGCAGTTAAAAAACTTACCGTGTATGGGAAGCTGAGACCCAGGCTATTTATGCGTATTATATGGATTGGCAATAGGTGTGGTGGGGAGGGTTCAACAAACTGAACTGGGTGCAAAAAACCTAAAAAAACATCACTATGGGGAGATAAGGTATGCACACCAGTGACTATGCACCCAGTTCAGACTTAGAATGGTGTTCCAAACGTTATTCGTTATTGTTAGTAGTTTTTCGTTTGTGAACCCTCCCCACCACACCTATTGCCAATCCATATAATACGCATAAATAGCCTGGGTCTCAGCTTCCCATACACGGTAAGTTTTTTAACTGCATGAGAGGACACACACAAGCTAGGGACCCCAACGTAGAGAAATACTTTGGCGTAGTGTTGGGGCTCTATTGCATTGATCAATTCAGTAGCTAAATTTCTCTTGATTCATATGTTCATGGCAGTAATGCAGATTCCATTTTTCACATTTTCACTCTTCATATAGCTATTGGATTTTTCAAGTCAGTATTCACACAGCAGTTTCTGCTATTCCATGTATTCCCCTTACATAGTCACTGGTGTGCATACCTTATCTCCCCATAGTGATGTTTTTTTAGGTTTTTTGCACCCAGTTCAGACTTAGAATGGTGTTCCAAACGTTATTCGTTATTGTTAGTAGTTTTTCGTTTGTGAACCCTCCCCACCACACCTATTGCCAATCCATATAATACGCATAAATAGCCTGGGTCTCAGCTTCCCATACACGGTAAGTTTTTTAACTGCATGAGAGGACACACACAAGCTAGGGACCCCAACGTAGAGAAATACTTTGGCGTAGTGTTGGGGCTCTATTGCATTGATCAATTCAGTAGCTAAATTTCTCTTGATTCATATGTTCATGGCAGTAATGCAGATTCCATTTTTCACATTTTCACTCTTCATATAGCTATTGGATTTTTCAAGTCAGTATTCACACAGCAGTTTCTGCTATTCCATGTATTCCCCTTACATAGTCACTGGTGTGCATACCTTATCTCCCCATAATTCCGTCATTGCCGACGCTGTCGCTCCGGCGCCATTGGCCGCTACCTTCCACCATTGTCCTCCCTGGGTCCTAGCTCTGCCTGTGGGGAGCTGGACCATCTGAGCTGCATTACCATTCGCCGCAGAAGAGAGCAACATCTCGCAGCGCAGCTAATCGTTGGCCGCAAACCACAGGTGGTGCTGCTGCAAAGCAAACCCCCATCATCCCCTATACCTGTCATCATGCATCTTTTATTAACACCGACGGAGTCATGGATCCGGGTCAGGCCATTCACAGCAACTCCAAATACCACTGGCCCGGTGACGAGTAGCCCTAAGGCCCCGTGGGCGCGTCATATGATGCGATTTTTTTTTTTTTCTTTTTGCCAGGAGGTGTAGAATGGGTGCAGGAATATGGTGCTAAAATTTCAGCACCAAATCTGCATCTCTTGGCAAAAAAACCCTGCCAGGAGATGCAGATGAGTTCACTGAGTTTAATCCGGTCATCAGAGGTTGTTAGGGCCAGGTGGACGGGCAGACCCAGGAGGTGGATCCACTGGGCCGAACTCCTTGATGATGGTAAGGGGTCCGGTAGCTGGAGCACTATAGGCAGCAGAACAGTCCGTGCACAAGAGTATAACGGAGAAGTCCCTGGGACCACGGAGTCACGGATGGTAGTCCGGGTGACGGAGCTCAGGTTCGGAAGCCGAGAAGATGTCAGGCGGGGTCCGGAACCTTTGGAGCGAGATGACGGGTCACCGCAGGGATCCGAGATGGTACGGACTGTCAGGATGGCAGATAGGCAGCGTTCGGGGTTCGGGATTCGGCAGGACCGGATGGCGAGGCAGGCTCGGCTCTAGGAAGAGAGAGAGGTGAGTATCTCACAGGAGCACAAGGAGACTTGACTCCTAGCTTGAGAAACACGAAGATCAGGCCCCGCCCACTTGGACATTAAACCCCTTTATACCCTGTACCTGTTTGCATCATTTCCTGTTAATGGACGCTGGCCCTTTAAGAAAGGGTCAATGACCGCGCGCGCGCCCTAATGAGCATGCGCGCGGCCGAGTGCCAGAAGCCAGAGCAGGAAGCTGAGAGGAGGAAGCAGCAGGGCCGGGCTGGGGCTGAGAAGCCGACGGGCGCCGGGAGCGGGGACCAGGACGCCGGGGACGCGCCGGCAATGGATGCTGGAGAGCGGGGAGCGGCGGTGACCGGACCGAGGAACCGGGAAGCGAGGCAGGGGAGCCGGGGAGCGTGACAGGTGAGCCGGAGGGCAGCGCAGGGGACCCGGGGAGCGTGACAGTACCCCCCCCACGCCCCCTCCCCGCAACCGGGACAGGAAGGCACGGATCAGCGGAGTACCCACATTCTCCCGGGGCTCCCAGGACCTATCCTCAGGACCATACCCTGCCCAGTCCACCAGGAAGAACTGTCGACCCCGTACGGTTTTCATGGCCACGATATCTCTTACCGCATAGATGTCGTCATCGGCAATAGGAGGAGGAGCCGAACTGGCAGCAGCGGAGAAGGGACCAAGGACAACCGGCTTGAGCAGGGAGACGTGGAATGAGTTGGGTATCCTCATCGTGGCCGGGAGCTGTAGCTTGTAGGAGACCTCATTGATCTTGTTGAGGACTTTAAACGGCCCGATGTAGCGAGGACCCAGCTTGTAGGATGGTATCTTCAATCGGACGTACTTGGAAGCAAGCCAGACTAGATCTCCAGGAGAGAAACACGGAGGGTCCAGACGTCTCTTGTCTGCGTGTCTCTTCATCCGCAGGGAAGCACGCCCAAGGGACGCCTTGACAGAGTCCCAAATGGTTGCAAAATCACGGGCTACAGTATCAGCAGCAGGGACGTCCGAAGAAGGGGATACAGGCAATGGGACGGAGGGCTGAAGTCCGTAAACGACATGGAAGGGAGAGCTGGAGGACGACTCACTGATGTGGTGGTTATGGGAGAATTCAGCCCAAGGAAGAAGCGTGGACCAGTCGTCGTGATGGGCGTTGACGTAGTGACGTAAGAAGGAGGTCAAGATTTGATTGACCCTTTCCACTTGGCCATTAGACTGAGGATGGTAGGCAGAAGAAAAGTCCAGAGTCACTCCCAGATGTTTGCAGAGAGCCCTCCAGAAGCGAGAGGTGAACTGAGTTCCTCTGTCGGATACGATGTGTGATGGAAAGCCATGCAAGCGGAAGATGTGATGTATATAGGCGTCCGCGAGTTCCTGAGCAGAGGGCAGTCCAGCCATAGGGACGAAATGAGCCATTTTAGAGAACCGATCCACCACGACCCATATGACTGTGTGTCCGGAGGACAATGGCAAGTCCGTAATAAAGTCCATCGCAATGTGTTGCCACGGAACTGAGGGTATCGGCAGAGGCAGAAGACGGCCATATGGCAGGTGTTTGGGCGTCTTGTTCCTGGCACAAGAGGAGCAGGCAGAGACAAAAGCAGCGACGTCCGTGCGAAGGGATGGCCACCAGTAATGACGTACAATCGCACTCCAAGTTCTCTTCTGACCAGCATGACCGGCTGTTTTCGAGGCATGTCCCCAGTGTAACACTTTTTGCCTGTCAGTCTCAGAGACATAGGTCTTCCCGGGCGGTATCTGGGCCAGGGTGACAGGGGCCACCGGAATGATTTTGCTAGGACAGATGATGGGTTGGGTAGTCTCCTCCTCCTGCTCCATGGGCATGAAAGACCTGGACAAGGCATCAGCGCGTACGTTCTTGTCCGTGGGTCGGAAATGGAGCTGGAAGTCAAACCTGGCAAAGAATAAGGACCACCTGGCTTGCCGTGGGTTCAGTCGCTGAGCGGACCGCAGGTATTCCAGATTCTTGTGGTCCGTGTAAATAATCACGGGGTACACTGCTCCTTCCAGAAGGTAGCGCTATTCCTCCAGAGCCAGTTTGACTGCCAATAACTCTCGGTCACCGATGGTGTAGTTGCGTTCAGGCGCTGAGAAGCTCTTGGAGAAGAACCCGCAAGTCACCATCTTCCCGGAGGAGGACTTCTGCATGAGCACTGCTCCGGCTCCCGAGGAGGAGGCATCCACCTCCAAGGTGAACTGGCGGTTTAACTCCGGATGGTGGAGAACAGGAGAGGAGGCAAATGCCCGCTTCAGCGAGCCAAACGCGGCATCGGCCGCAGGTGACCAGTCCTTTGGATTAGCCTCCTTCTTGGTCAAGGCGGAGAGAGGAGCAGTCAGAGCAGAGAAGTGAGGGATGAACTGGCGGTAGTAGTTGGCGAACCCCAGGAAGCGTTGGATTGCCTTCAGTCCAGAAGGGGGAGGCCAGTTGAGAATGGAGGAGACCTTCTTTGGATCCATCTGCAGTCCGGTATCGGAGATGATGTAACCCAAAAAGGGGAGAGAAGACTGCTCAAAGACACACTTCTCGTACTTGGCGTACAGACGATTCTCTCTCAGTCTTTGCAGAACCAGCTGCACGTTCTCTCTGTGGGTCTGGAGGTCCGGAGAGAAGACAAGGATATCATCCAGATACACCACCACACAGACGTAAAGAAGGTCCCGGAAAACGTCGTTCACCAATTCTTGAAAGACTGCTGGTGCGTTACACAGGCCGAAGGGCATCACGCAGTATTCGTAGTGTCCATCGCGAGTATTGAACGCGGTCTTCCACTCGTCCCCAGAGCGGATGCGGACTAGGTTGTAGGCACCCCGAAGATCCAACTTTGTGAACACACGAGCTCCTCTAAGCCGGTCAAACAATTCGGGGATGAGCGGCAGAGGGTACTTGTTTTTCACGGTGATTTGGTTCAATCCCCGGTAGTCTATACATGGGCGTAAGTCGCCTTCTTTCTTCTTCACGAAGAAGAAGCCTGCTCCAGCAGGAGAGGAGGTTCTCCGAATGAATCCCCTTGCCAGGCTCTCTGTGATGTAAGTAGACATGGCCCTTGTTTCGGCTGGAGACAATGGATATATCCGTCCTCGAGGTGGTGTTGTTCCCGGGAGCAGGTCGATGGCACAATCGTAAGGACGATGTGGCGGAAGAACCTCAGATTCCTTCTTATCAAAGACGTCCGCGAAGGACCAATAGGCCGAAGGCAGTCCCGGTAGGTTCTCTGGAACCGGCGGTCGTCGGATGGGTTGTATGGTCTTCAGACATTTATCATGGCACGAAGAGCCCCATCGGGTGATTTCACCAGTGCCCCAGCTGACTGATGGTTCGTGTGTCCGTAACCAGGGAAGTCCCAGCAAGATTTGATGGGACATGTGTGGGAGGACGTAGAGAGCGATGTTCTCGGTGTGCAGGGCACCGATACGCAGTTCGACCGGCCTGGTGATCCAGGAGATGGTGTCAGAGAGGGGTCTCCCATCCACAGAGGCAATCACGAGGGGCTTGTCGAGTGGAGTAACCGGCACCTGGTACTTGTCCACCGTGGCCTGCTGGATGAAATTGCCTGCGGCCCCAGAATCGAGGTACGCCTCAGCCGTGAACCGCGTCTCTCCCGTTGTCACTTGCACAGTCCACGTAACCGGGTCTGAGAGAGTCCCAGCACCTAGGGTGGCCTCTCCTACCAACCCTAGGCTTTGGAGTTTCCCGGCCTCTCTGGACAGGAGCGTAGCAGGTGTGTGCCCTCTCCGCAGTAAAAGCAGAGGCCCTTGGCGAGCCGCTCGGCTCGACGTTGTTCAGACTGCCGCACTCGGTCGATTTGCATGGGCTCGTGGACGGGGGCCCCAGATGCCGTTGACTGAAGTACGGAGGGCTTCTGCGGAGGAGAGGAATGCCGTACCGGACGTCTCTCACGGGACAGTTCCTTGGATCGCTCCTGAAAGCGAATGTCCACTCGAGTCGCTAGGGCAATCAGGGCATCCAGGGTGGACGGTACGTCACGACCCGCCAGCTCATCTTTAATTCGCCCCAAGAGTCCTTCCCAGAAGGCGGCGGTTAGGGCCCCGTTGTTCCACCCGAGTTCCGAAGCCAAGGTGCGAAACCGGATTGCGTATTGACCCACCGTCAGAGTCCCCTGACGTAACCGGAGAAGGGATGAAGCAGACGCGGAGGCGCGTCCGGGCTCGTCAAAGGTGCCACGGAATGCCTGCAGGAACTCCTGGATGTTCGTGGTCACAGGATCCCTCTTCTCCCACAAGTGGTTCATCCACGCCAGTGCCTCACCCTCTAGGTGGGACATGATGAAGGCGACCTTGGCTTGGTCGGAGGCAAACAAATGCGGCAGCTGCGTGAAGTGGAGGGAGCATTGGTTTATGAATCCCCTGCAGGTCTTGGGGTCTCCGGCGTACCGGGGTGGTGAGGCCAAACGAAGTCTGGAAGCATCCGAAGAAGTCGCCACGGGAGCTGGAGCCGTGGATTGACTAGTGGAAGCCCGGGATGCTGAAGACGTAACTGCCGCTTGTAGCGTGTTCAGGCGGGCGTCCACAGAAGACATGAATTGCAGCATGCGGGTCTGAGTCTCACGCTGGCGTTGGAGTTCCTCCTGTACGGCTGTTAGTACTTCAGCGGGATCCATGGCCTGATCTTACTGTTAGGGCCAGGTGGACGGGCAGACCCAGGAGGTGGATCCACTGGGCCGAACTCCTTGATGATGGTAAGGGGTCCGGTAGCTGGAGCACTATAGGCAGCAGAACAGTCCGTGCACAAGAGTATAACGGAGAAGTCCCTGGGACCACGGAGTCACGGATGGTAGTCCGGGTGACGGAGCTCAGGTTCGGAAGCCGAGAAGATGTCAGGCGGGGTCCGGAACCTTTGGAGCGAGATGACGGGTCACCGCAGGGATCCGAGATGGTACGGACTGTCAGGATGGCAGATAGGCAGCGTTCGGGGTTCGGGATTCGGCAGGACCGGATGGCGAGGCAGGCTCGGCTCTAGGAAGAGAGAGAGGTGAGTATCTCACAGGAGCACAAGGAGACTTGACTCCTAGCTTGAGAAACACGAAGATCAGGCCCCGCCCACTTGGACATTAAACCCCTTTATACCCTGTACCTGTTTGCATCATTTCCTGTTAATGGACGCTGGCCCTTTAAGAAAGGGTCAATGACGCGCGCGCGCGCGCCCTAATGCGCATGCGCGCGGCCCGAGTGCCAGAAGCCAGAGCAGGAAGCTGAGAGGAGGAAGCAGCAGGGCCGGGCTGGGGCTGAGAAGCGGGGACCAGGACGCCGGGGACGCGCCGGCAATGGATGCTGGAGAGTGGAGAGCGGGGAGCGGCGGTGACCGAGGAACCGGGAAGCGAGGCAGGGGAGCCGGGGAGCGTGACAGGTGAGCCGGAGGGCAGCGCAGGGGACCCGGGGAGCGTGACAGAGGTCCTCTGAGGTCAGGTTACCTGCTGTCACAGGTGGCAACTTCGAGCTGTGACCGCAAATAACCAGAGTGACGTCACCGCTGATCGCTGCGGCTCATGCATTCTCTGGAGCTCACAGCGGGTAGTCATACACTATGGTGCTCGCTGTGAGGTTCAGATCTAGTAGAGCTGAATCGCCGTGGGACCTCGTGTGGATTACATTAGACCATAAAGTGGTGAAAGAGGTGTGTTTTATTTTTGTTTTTTTTTTTCTTTTCTTATTTTTTTGTATTTTATTCCAAATAAAGGATTTTTTCGGTGTTTGTGTTTATTTACTTTCAGTTACAGATTAGTGATGGCATGTCATAGACGCTGCCATCACTAATCCAGGACTTAGTGGCTGCTGTGGGCTGTTATTAACTTTGTATTACCCCGATTGTCACCACAGCAGGGCAATCGGGAAGAGCGGGGTAAAGCACCGGGATTGTCGCATCTAATGGATGCGACAATTCCAGGTGGCTGGAGGCTGATATTTTTAGGCTTGACCTCCCCAACCTGAGAATACTAGCCCCAGCTGTCAGGTTTTATCTTGGCTGGGTATCAAAATTGGGGGAACCGCATGTCTTTTTTTTTTTAATTATTTATTTCAATAGTTTAAAAAAACAAAAAGCCGCAGGCAGCTCCTCTTAGGCCGGAGTCACAATTGCGAGGGACTCTCATCGTATCACCCGGCATGGCCGCACACACTCCTGACAGAAGCGGGTCGGCTGCATGCATTTCTATGCAGCTGCACACTTGTGTCCAGAGAGCATCAGGCAATGCTAGTGATTCGAATATGAGACTCGTGCGAGTCCCTCGCAAGTGTGACTCTGGCCTTTTTTTGATACACAGTCAAGATAAAGCCCGACAGCTGGCGGCTGAAGCCTGTAACAATGGGCTTTATCTGTGCTTGTATCATAATATGAGGGCCCCTATGCCGATTGGTTTATTTATTAATTTATTTTTATACCACGATACTCACCCGCAGACATTTGCACTGCTTTCCCCGCCCAATGGCTGTCCTGGTGCCTGTGATTGGTTGCAGTCACCTGACACGCTGCCATTCTGCAATCAATTACACGCACCGGTAGGTGGGGAAAGCAGTGAATATTCAATAAGGGTTAATTGTCGGTTCCGGAGGTGAATGTGTGACCTGGAAGCAGCTTGCCACCATGACAGATACTCGCCAGATACACAATAAAAAAACTACTAGGGTTCCCCATTGACTTGCATAAGGTTTGACAAATATCGGAATACTACTTTGGGATTCGTTACGAATAATCTGAACACAAATAGTTACTATTTGCCCATCGCTACTCATTGTAAGTTTGCCCGTTGTTCAAATAGCGGCGAGCAGAATAGTGAATTGAGCTCTGACGTAAGGATAAATCCACGTGGAAAATGTGCAGCGCATTACAGATTACAGTCCAATTTGTTTCATATGATGCTATATTTTACACAAGGACATGACTTGCAGTGTGGATTGACTTTGTATGTAAATATATTATTATTATTATTATTTTATTATTATATTAATATTATATATTATTAAAGTGACCGCCCCAATGCAGATTCTCACTCTGGATTTTACTCGTTTCGATGTAGAGGGGTCAAATCTACAGCAAAATAAGCCGGTAACGTGTAAATTTTGCTTTGGATATGCAGTAAATTAGAGGCTGATTTTCCTACCCTTTGTGCACTTGTCTTTCACTGTGTTTGTTGCTGAACTTAATTTTTGTCCGTGTACTGTATTTTTATCTTTTTTTTAATGTCAAATCTAAAAAAGCCCATAACACGGGATATGTCTGTGTACTAACTAAATGATGTCGATGACCTATAAAATCTATCAACTAGGTGCTTTTTTTATTATGGAAAAAGCAACCAATGTAGGGAACAGTAAACAGTAAAAGTTAATTGTTTCTTAGCCCTTTTATCTTGTTCTGGCAGCTATCACCTTTCATGACCAGAGGAGCAGACTCTGACCCTAGTTCCAACGTCACTTGTCCCTTCACAACAAGGGACAGGTCTGTTTGCGGTTTGCATAACCTGTTATTTCTCACTGCTGTCAGACTGCATTTGCCCAGCTGAGACTTGCCATGGCAGTAAGAACCTAAATCCTGATGTCTGGCCTTTCTCAAGGACTGTCATTCACCTAATCGTGTTCATACCTGCAGACTCATTGCTAATACACTCTTTTCCATTATGATTTTGTTCATGTCCCTGCTTACTAAGAGTGGTATATGAGTCTGGACTACTTTGTCCTGTATTCCCACATACAATATAGACCTGTTGGAGAACTCAGCATTTTACAATGAATTACTGTATGCAAGTTTGTGGCTCTTTGGAAAAAAAATAGGTTAGGGCCAGATGGTGTGGCCAAAGCTCGATCCACCTCCATGACCAATTGCCCTACAATTTTTTGTGACGTGTGGCCCTTAGCCTGCCCTCACTTGGCAGAGATTTGGCCGCACCGCCACTGCACCATATGGACGTATCTAAATCAGTGTCATGTTAGTTAGGCTAAACCCTTTGGGGCATTTTGCTTTCTTCAAAGATAGCTATCCAGTTATGAACATACCATAAGTCCAGCTCAGTATAGTGTTTAAGGTAGATAGTTTCCATACAGATGGTAAAGCAAGTAGCTGATTCTCATGGATAGCTGTACATAGGGGCGTAACTTCTGCAGTCACAAGGGTCGCCATTGCGACCGGGCCCGGCAGGTTAGGGCCCCGTTGCCACCCGGCAAATCAGCAGCCAGCTCCTTTCAGTGAGAGAGGAGATGCGCTGATCTGTCGCAGATCAGACGGCTGCTATATCACCCAGAGCCGCCGCCGCTTACACCGGTGTCAGCGACGGCCCAGGGCTCCCCTCCCCCATCAACAACAATGATGAAGCATAGAGCGGCCGGCGCCGCCCTATGCATCATCATTCTCTCCATGTGCCTGTGCGGTGATGTCACTCCTGTGCGACTGCTGTGCTGAGAGCACAGAGCACAGGACGGGAGGATGCTGGCCGAAGCAGCGGGGGAACAAGAAGAGGTGATGACAGAGCAGTGGTGGAAGGAGGAGAGAGGTGAGTACTTGTTTTTTTTTTCGGGGGGGGGGTGGGGAGAGGGACTGCATTATACATGGAGGCCTGGGGAGGCTGGCTGCTTTATTATACATGGAGGCCTGGGGAGGCTGGCTGCATTATTATACATGGAGGCCTGGTGGGCTGCATGATATATGGAGGTCTATGGGGCTGCATTATACATGGAGGTCTATGGGGATGCATTATACAACATTAAGGACACCTTATACATGGGCTAGGGGTGCATTATACATGGAGGAGTATAGGGCTGCATAATACAAAATGAAGGACAGCTTATACATGGAATATAGGGGAGCATTACACATGGAGGAGTATGGGGCTGCATAATACAATATGAAGTTTATGGGGTTGCGTTATAATACATATAGGACTATGGGGGCTACATTATAATATATGGAGGACTATGGAGCCTACCTTCTCCATGGACTATAGGGGGTGCATTATAAAACATGGAGACCTATGTGGTGCAGTATAATAAATGGAGTACTATGGGGTGAATTATAATATATGGATAATTATGGGGTGAATTATAATACATGGAGAACTATGAGAAATGTATTATAATAATTGGAGGGCTATGAGGGCTACTTTATACATGGAGGACTATGTGGTGCAGTATAATATATGGAGGACTATGGGGTGAATTTTAATACATGGAGAACTATGGGAAATGCATTATAATACATGGAGAACTATGGAGTTGCATTCTAATATATAAAGGGTTATGTGGGACCCTTTATACTATATGGAAGGCTATGTGGGGGCCATTATAGTATTTGGAGAACTATATACAAGGGGGGGACAAAGATACAAGCAGGGGATGGGAACGTTTTGTGCTGAGGGAAAAAGGCTCTTTCCCTCAGCACCCAGCTTTCCCATGCTCTGCTATACATCTTCTCTCAGCACCTAGCTTTCTCATGCTCTGATATGGGCAAGCTGGGTGCTGAGGGAAAGATGTATAGTAGCACATGGGGAAGCTGGGTGCCGAGGACAACAAGATGGATATCAAAACATAGGAAAGTTGGGTGCTGATAGAGAGATTTCAGATAGTGGGAAACCTGGGTGCTGAGGGTAAGAGCCAAGTGTCAGCGTCATTATCCCATAGCCCGAGTGTCAGTGTCATTATCCCGTACCCCAAGTGTCGGTGTACGTGGAGAGGGGGGCCCAGGTCTGAACTTTGCACCGGGGCCCATCAAACTCTAGTTACGCCACTGGCTGTACGCTTGGTAGAACCCTAATATATTCCACCTCTAGATGTCACATACTGTCCCAGGGTATTTGGCTCTAAACTCACCGAAGGTCATGGTGGAATCGGATGCTGTTCACAATGGAGAAACTGACACACCACACTATGCCTCCTTTGATGCTTTTGAGTTACACAGAGAGGCTTGGCGTCGACCAGCTATGTTCTCATTGGTGATCAGGCTTGCATGAGTTAATCTCTGCTAGCCTGCTGGTTACCTCTTGGATCACATGTTGTGGGAGACCCATGACAGTCACTCCCCTGCCTTTTTAAGATGGTAGAGCCTGTCTTCCCATGCCAACTATAGCTTTTGCTAAACCGATCCATGTGTTGTTTTTTCCCAGTCCTGCTGGTTATTGTATTACTTTGTACGTGGAGTTGTTGTGGAGTTTTTCCATTGTCTTTTTGTTTCCTCCCTGCGTTTATTTTTCCTACTAAGCTCTTTTTGTCTTATACCTCTGTGTGTGTGTTGTCAGATAGAGATTTGTTTTACCCTGTTTGTCTATTTCTGTTGGCTTTATCACTTCTGCCTCGGTCCTCTCAAGACGTTGTGGGGAGGGGGTATAAGATCAGGACTGGTCAGGAGCAGCGGAAGGAAGGCAGCCCAGATATCCTCACCATTAGAGGTAACTCTGGGATTAGAGATAGCTAGGGTCCCCTAGCCTGAGGGCCAGTCTAGGAGCACATGACCCCTGCTCTCCATATTCACCGTAATACATTCTCTATTGGACCTAGCAAAAGCAAAGACTAATATATTTTTACATGACTTTACAAAACAAATATGCAACACAAATTCAGGCTGCACAACACCTTTATGGTGTATGGGGTACGGGTGCATATTCTAAATGAGCTGACTACCCCTCATTAAAGTATTCGTATATGTAGAGAAAAGTAGAACAGCACTTCAGAGTCTTTAAAGGTTTGCCTCAACCATAGATTTATTATAAAATTCCAGACCAACAAAACACCGCTTTTGTAATTTTTATTTATTATGTGTAAGAGACACTTTATCAGGGTGTGTCAAGAAATAATGAGGGTCCTGTTGAGAAGCCGCTGAATAAGGCTACTTTCACACTTGCGTCGTTTGGCATTCATCACAATGCGTTGTGTGATGCATGTGACGGATACATTGTAAATAGTGTGATAATAAAGGCAACAGATTCCAGTGAAATAATTAATAATTAATTAATAATAATGTCAAATAACGTGTTGCGTTAGTTTTCTTTTTAGCTGAGAGAGAGAGAGTCCCCATCATCACTGCACACATCGGCACTACCGCCCCCATAATCACCACACACACCGGAACTACTGCCCCCATAATCACCACACACAGCGGCACTACAACACCCATCATCACCGCACACACAGGCACTACCGCCCCCATCATCACCGCACACACGCAGGCACTACCGCCCCCATCATCACCGCACACACTGGCACTACCTCAGTGACATCCCCGCTGACAGTGCTATTCACTTCAGTTGCTGTGTGGAGCTGACAGAGAGCGGTCATGGTCTGTGGCCGCTCCTGTCAGCTTCATGTAGCAGAGCTGAAAGCGTCGTGGGACCTCTGTGGATTACGTCGAACCTGGAGGGGTATTTGGGGATTTTAATAAAGTGGTGAAAGAGGGTGTATTTTTGTCTTTAAATTCAAATAAAGTATTTTTTCAGGCGTATGTGTTTATTTACTTTCACTTACAGGTTAATTATGGGGGGGTCTACTCCATTTGAGAAATTGTTCTTGCAGGGTTCGTCACCTGGGCATGTCATCTCTCTTATTTATAAATTGCTGAACCAGAGAGACATGTCGGACAAACCCAAATTTGTCTATAGATGGGGAGAGGAACTGGGAGAGGACATTTCGGAGGACAGATGGAGCAGGGCGTTTCTGTGGACCCACAAACTTTCTCTGGCTTGTGCCGCCCAAGAGAAAAACTATAAAATTCTCACAAGGTGGTACCAATACCCGACCAAATTGCATGCTATCTTTCCCTCAGTGTCCAACATGTGCTGGAGATGTGGTACAGAAAAAGGGTCTATGTTACATATATGGTGGAGCTGTGCTAAATTGCAACCATTCTGGGACTCAGTGTTTTCTCTGTATAAAGAGATGAGTGGGGGTGAGGTGGAGAGATCTCCCCAGGTGGCCCTCCTCTCTATTCTCCCAGGTTCATTCAAGTCACAAAAGAGGGACCTGCTGCGATTTTGTTTAGCGGCAGCCCGTATAATTATTCCCAGATACTGGATACAGACTAGATGCCCCACGTTAGCTGACTGGGTAGAGGAGATGGCAAACCTCCAGAGAATGGAGGAACTCACAGCTGAACTTAATGGGCTCACGGAAAAATTTATCAGAGTGTGGGGACCGTGGATTACGTTCATGGAGTCTCCTGAGTTCACGGTGAGTCTGGCAGGTTATTTGGGATGAGAAATGGTGACATACCTTGTCTTCCCCTCTCCCCACACACTTTTTTCCCCCACCCCCTCTTTACCCTACTTTCTTCACTCTATTTGATTCCTTCTTTTCTAAGCTTATATCTGTTCTTTTGTTTTTCTAGTTTTCTACTTTTTCTTAAATGTTTATTCAATAACTTAACAGGGGATTGTTTTATGCTGAGAGTGGTCTTGTCAATTATCAGGAAGACATGTTTAGCTGGAACTCTGATTTCTAGTGTATGGTTTGTCATGGAGTGTTAGCATAAGGATAGCTTATAGAGTTCCAATGAAATCTACAATGTGATGTTATTTTTGTCATTCCGAAACTGAGAGATCACTGTTTATGTATTATAATCTTTATAAATGTTCAAGATGTATGCTTGATTTATAAACTTAATAATAAAACAGATTTGAAATAATTATGGGGGGGTGTCTCATAGACGCCTGCCATGATTAACCTACGACTTAGTGGCAGATATGGGCTGCCATTAACTCCTTATTACCCCGATTTCCCCTACACCAGGGCATTTCGGGATGAGCCGCGTAGAGTCCCGGGACTGTCGCATCTAATGGATGCGGCAATTCCAGGCGGTTGCTGGCTAATATTTTTAGGCTTGGGGGCTCCACATAACTTGGGGCTCCCCATCCTGAGAATACCAGCCTTCAGTCATTGGGGTTTACCTTGGCTGGTATCAAAATTGGGGGGAGACCGCACGCCGTTTTTTTAAAATAGTTATTTATTGTACTGCACGATATAGACCTGCCCACCGGCGGCTGTGATTGGTTGTAGTGAAACTCAGCGTGGGGGCGCATCTGACTGCAACAAATCATAGTCGCCGGTGGGCAGGGGAAGCAGGGAATACGAGATGGTATAACGAGCGGCCGGCATTTTCAAAAGCAGAGAAGCCGCCAGAGCAGTGTGACAGCCGTGCAGCGCTGTGCCCGTGATCTGTGAGTATGACAGAGGGGGTGAGAGGGAAAGACCGACCGACAGAGAAAGATAGAGACTAGTGTTGAGCGGACCCGGACTGTAAACGTCCGGAACCGCGCGGTTTCAGCGCTATCCCCGGGCCGGACCCAGGCTCGGGATTCCGGGTGCACGATCCGGAATCGGCAATTAATAAAAAATGAAAAAAACAATAAATAAGCGTTTCATATTTACCGAGACTCGGTGTCATGGCGGCACACTGCTTCTGGGTCGCGCTTTCACTTCCCGTGCTGTGCACGCAGTCACACAGCTTTCCGTGTTTTCCCTGCCCACCGGCCGTCCCCTCAGCTGTGTTTGGTTCCTGGCTGACGTGCCCCCCAGCCTGTGACAGTCTCTGCCGCGGTCATCGCTTATCGCGGCTCAGTAATTGGCTGCATTCAGAGCGGGCAGTCGTGCTCTATAGCTGCTCGCTCTGACATGTAGCAGTGCTGGATGTGTCGGCATGGGACTTCTCCTGTGGATTACGTCGGAGCTGCAGGGTGTTTGGGGTTAATAAAGAGGTGAAGCAGGGTGTGTTTTGTACTTTATTTCAAATAAAGGATTTTTCTCTGTGTCTGTTTATTTACTGTCACTTACAGGTTTGTGTGATGCAGGTATCTGATATACGCCTGTGCCCTCACACAAAGCTAGTGTTTAGCAGCAGCCGTGTGCCACTATTAACCCCTGCTATTAACCCGACTGGCACCGCATCACGTGTCCGGGAAGAGCCGGTATCGCACACCGGTATGGTCACATCTAATAGATGCGGCAGTACTGTTTCGCTGTGGGCTGAGGACATACCAGCCCCCAGCTGGCGTTATCATGGCTGGGGATGAAAATAGGGGGAACGCAACGTCGGTTTTTTTTTTTTATTATTTATTTAAAAAAAAAAAAAAGCAAGCGTTTTTTTTTCTACGCCGCAGTCACACTTGTGAGGATCTCCCGCGAGTCTGACATCGCAGAACAGCTGCACACTTCTGAGAGGAGCGTGCATGTGTTTCTAGGTACATGCACGCTCATGTTCAGACAGCAGCAGACTGTGTCGGGTGAAAAAAAAAAAATTCTTTCAGCAGGTAGAAATTTGGTTCTGAAAGCTGGTGCAGACGATTTCAGCACCAAATGTGCAACTCCTGGCAAAAAACTGTGGCAAAAATCGTGGCAAAAAAAGTCCGCCAAAACACTGCGTTTTTTGCCAGGAGGTGTAGATTGGATGCAGTAATATGGTATAAAAATTTCAGCACAAAGTATGCATCTCTTGGCCAAAAAAACTGTGATTTTTCTGCTAGGAGATGCAGGTCTGTGAACTCAGTGACCTCCACCTGAGGTCAGGTTACCTGCGATCACAGATGAAGGACCGTGGGAACCTCTATCTGTGACCGCAAATGACCTGAGTGACGTCACCACTCAATGAGCAGCTCATTCATTCTCTGGAGCTCACAGAGAGCGGTCGGTCATGCCGCTCTCTGTGATATTCAGATGTAGCAGAGCTGAAGCGGCGTGGGACTTCTCCTGCGGATTATGTCGGAGCTGCAGGGTGTTTGGGTTTATTAAAGTGGTGAAGGAGGGGGCGTTTGTATTTTATTCTAAATAAAGGATTGTTCTCTGTGTCTGTTTATTTACTGTCACTTACAGGTTTGTGTGATGCAGGTATCTGATAGACGCCTGTGCCATCACACAAAGCTAGGGTTTAGTAACAGCTGTGTGCTGTTATTAACCCCTGCTATTACCCCGACTGGCACCGCATCACGCCTGCGGGAAAAGCCAGTAATGCACACTGGTATGGTCACATCTAATAGATGCGGCAGTACCGGGCGGCTGCGGGCTACAATACCAGCTCCCGGCCGGTGTTATCTTGGCTGGGGATGAAATAGGGGGAAACGCACGTCGTTTTTTTTTTTTTTTGTTTTTTTTTTTTTACTTTCTCCGGAATCACACATGCGAGGGGCTCACGCGAGGCTGCCATGGCCGCACCCGGCAGTCTCGCACATGTGACTCTGGGCACTGTATACACAGCATAGATACAGCGCGACGGCTGAGGCTGCAGCTGCGCGCTATAACTGTGCTGCCGAGTGTTTACCACCATGAACTGACTGACAGTGCACTGCTTTCCCCGCCCACAGGCTGTCCTGGCGCCTGTGATTGGTTGCAGTTAGCTGACACGCTGCCACTCAGGGTGTGAGCGTGTCTAACTGCAACCAAAACAATGAATATTGAATTGTCGGCTCCGGAAGGTAACAGTGTGACCCGGAAGGAGTGTGCCGCCATGAGAGCGCCTTGGTAAGTACAGTTAGGTCCAGAAATATTTGGACAGTGACACAAGTTTTGTTATTTTAGCTGTTTACAAAAACATGTTCAGAAATACAATTATATATATAATATGGGCTGAAAGTGCACACTCCCAGCTGCAATATGAGAGTTTTCACAGCCAAATCGGAGAAAGGGTTTAGGAATTATAGCTCTGTAATGCATAGCCTCCTCTTTTTAAAGGGACCAAAAGTAATTGGACAAGGGACTCTAAGGGCTGCAATTAACTCTGAAGGCATCTCCCTCAACCTGTAATCAATGAAGTAGTTAAAAGGTCTGGGGTTGATTACAGGTGTGTGGTTTTGCATTTGGAAGCTGTTGCTATGACCAGACAACATGCGGTCTAAGGAACTCTCAATTGAGGTGAAGCAGAACATCCTGAGGCTGAAAAAAAAGAAAAAATCCATCAGAGAGATAGCAGACATGCTTGGAGTAGCAAAATCAACAGTCGGGTACATTCTGAGAAAAAAGGAATTGACTGGTGAGCTTGGGAACTCAAAAAGGCCTGGGCGTCCACGGATGACAACAGTGGTGGATGATCGACGCATACTTTCTTTGGTGAAGAAGAACCCGTTCACAACATCAACTGAAGTCCAGAACACTCTCAGTGAAGTAGGTGTATCTGTCTCTAAGTCAACAGTAAAGAGAAGACTCCATGAAAGTAAATACAAAGGGTTCACATCTAGATGCAAACCATTCATCAATTCCAAAAATAGACAGGCCAGAGTTAAATTTGCTGAAAAACACCTCATGAAGCCAGCTCAGTTCTGGAAAAGTATTCTATGGACAGATGAGACAAAGATCAACCTGTACCAGAATGATGGGAAGAAAAAAGTTTGGAGAAGAAAGGGAACGGCACATGATCCAAGGCACACCACATCCTCTGTAAAACATGGTGGAGGCAACGTGATGGCATGGGCATGCATGGCTTTCAATGGCACTGGGTCACTTGTGTTTATTGATGACATAACAGCAGACAAGAGTAGCCGGATGAATTCTGAAGTGTACCGGGATATACTTTCAGCCCAGATTCAGCCAAATGCCGCAAAGTTGATCGGACGGCGCTTCATAGTACAGATGGACAATGACCCCAAGCATACAGCCAAAGCTACCCAGGAGTTCATGAGTGCAAAAAAGTGGAACATTCTGCAATGGCCAAGTCAATCACCAGATCTTAACCCAATTGAGCATGCATTTCACTTGCTCAAATCCAGACTTAAGACGGAAAGACCCACAAACAAGCAAGACCTGAAGGCTGCGGCTGTAAAGGCCTGGCAAAGCATTAAGAAGGAGGAAACCCAGCGTTTGGTGATGTCCATGGGTTCCAGACTTAAGGCAGTGATTGCCTCCAAACGATTCGCAACAAAATATTGAAAATAAAAACATTTTGTTTGGGTTTGGTTTATTTGTCCAATTACTTTTGACCTCCTAAAATGTGGAGTGTTTGTAAAGAAATGTGTACAATTCCTACAATTTCTATCAGATATTTTTGTTCAAACCTTCAAATTAAACGTTACAATCTGCACTTGAATTCTGTTGTAGAGGTTTCATTTCAAATCCAATGTGGTGGAGAGCCCAACTCGCGAAAATTGTGTCACTGTCCAAATATTTCTGGACCTAACTGTATGCCGCACTCGCTCCTAGCCCCCTAGCCCCTCCACAAATGGTTTTTAACCTCCGGATTCTGGTCCCCACTGACTTATATGGGCACCGGGTTCCAGAGCAGATTGGACTTTTTTTTTTTTTTCATCTGGCAGTGATCCGCCGGTACCAGATTATTTGCCATCCGATCAGCTCTAATAGACACCAGGAGTGATTTTAAACGATGTAGATCATTCTGCTGGACATGCTGAGCATGCTCAGTATAATGTGACATAATCAGTCAGCGGATTCCGCCGCTTAACGTATTGCAGCAGAATCCACCACCCTAGACAATCATTAGACACCTTGGCGGATTCCAACAGAATCCGGCAAGGTGTGTTGTTTTAACGACACCAAAAACGCTACATGCTTGCTGCGTTCCCTCCGCCCGGCACTCAGTCAAAATAACGACTCAGCGTCGGCCAGCGGATGCAACGCAGACACTTGCGTCACAGTGTGTCGTCAATACAAGTCTATGGAGAATAGCGCAGTCCGTTAACAGACTGCACTATTTTCCATAGCGGCGGATTGCGATGAACGCAAGTGTGAAAGCACCCTTAGGTGTTCCTTGTGTTATGGACATGGTAGCATGTATATTGCTCATGTGCTGAAGGAGAGGCGTTGCATGCTGAGGCACACTGGCAATCAACATACTGTCAGGTCCATAACACAACTGTTCTTCAGCAGTTCTTCACCAGGACATAGAGCTTTGCAATGCTAAACTGATACACAAAGAGTCCAGCTTGTTGTTTTCCCAACATATTCCTCTAGATCACTGCCTTACAGGATTGGATCATACATTGGTAATGGGGCAGCCAATCTCCCACGGTAGACACTGCGACATTCATTCTTTCAGGCCAGATGGACTCATGTTATGGTCAGCATTTTAGCCTACATTGAGGCTTATGTCTAAAGCCTGGAAAACAAGATTTGCAGGTATGCGCTTACGGGGCCATTAACTGGGGTGATGCAGGTGGAATCACTGTGTGGTTTGTCAAACACCATTTTGGCCAGATACCTATTTCAGGTGGGCTCCAAGACATGGTCAACTGCATGGTCTGACAGAGCACAGTGACTGCTTTATTACAGTCAATGGCTCCATTAGCCATATGCCTGAATCCCGTTTTCCAGGAACCACTGTCCGTAGGTCAAAACGTGATGTGAACATGGCCTCACTGTTTTCACACAGGGTTTGCTATAGTATTTCACACAACTAAAGTTAAAAACCGTTTACAGAGTCTCTTAGTGCTAGAGACCACCAGAAGCTTTCACACAGCCTAGCACTACATTAGACACTCAAACCTCACAACATAGCAGCACTATGGCACTTTTCCAACGATTGGACTCAAAGCTTCAGCTGGCCCATACACAGTCTATTACTCTGGCACACTGCCATTTCTAACAGCTTGCAGACCAATGTTGGATCCTTGGTAGGCAAGCTCAGATCTACTTGCCCTCACAAAGCACAGTAGGCTTTGAAGACACTTCATGCTGTTGCGATGCACACAATCTTTGACTGGTTGCCACATTGCCATCAGTAACATCCCTCTAGCCACAATGTCGCAATACTCACACCTATCTTAGCATCAAGTTCCTGCTGGCCACTTCTGCAATTGGGCAGCCAGGAAAATTAACATCCTTGTGGAATACAACTTTACCAGAGCATGGTGCAAGGTTATCCAGGGTTTATATATTGAAAGTCTAAATTTTGGACTGGTCATCAATATCCGACCAGTGGGTGCCTGTAACCCCCACCAACCAGGTATTTGCTGCTACCATAGTGAATAGATTTCTCATCCTCGGGATAGGTAATCTATATCTCATCGTGGGCATCTGACTCCGGCACCACCAAGTTCAATTGTTTTCTACTTATGCAGGGACCAAGAATTCATAGTTCACAAAGCATTCATATACTGTATAGTTTACATTATTGGGTGCTGCAGCTCATCCGCAATTGTAGTGAATAGCAGCTGAGCTGTAATACCTGAGAACACCCATTATACAGTGTACAGAGCCATATAGTGTATGGAGCCAAGCTATTCTAAGAAGAGGGTGGCTGAAGCGGTTGTGTATTCCTGCCCTTCAAGACATCAAATGCGTTTATCTTTTTATAATGTGAAGTGTCACCTGCCTTTGTATATATAGTGTACTTAGTAGTGTAATGTATGTCACTGTTTGTAGATATCATAATACATAGTTGTATAATTAATATAATATTCACGGAGGATGTTGTAAGATAGGAAGTTTCCCAGCAACTGACTGTAAGGCAAGCAATAGTGAAGCTTGTGGCGGTTCTCCATCCTTAACCGCAACCTGCAGGTGGCGTCACATAACAAAAACTCTTAACTCCCCTGTAAATAACCCCATTACAATGAGGGCCCAGGGCACGGAACTGGGCAACTGCCACCAGAGTGACATTCCCATCTGTTACTGCTCGGGACCGAGTACCCCATATCCCTGGGCGTTACAAATGGGTGGAGTTAGTTCATAGGGTAAGTGACTGTTTCCTGTTAGAAGGGAAATAAGGTTTGACTCGTGACTAGTACTGACGTGCAAGTCATATAGTATACCAACACTGTATTTAGTGGGCACTTTGTGGCAATTACAACTGACACCCTAGTGAGACAGTGAGGTCTGAGAAACTGGACGGACACACAAAATGTCAGTGTAAAAATCTTTCCCTGGCCAAGAATGGATTGACTCCTCTAGTAAGGGTCCACTCTTTGGAAGGACACTTAGCACAAGGCCTGGTGTAGCTTACAGTGCAATGGGAATGAAGTCTTGGGCACTAGATCCGAAACAGTCGTGAATCTCTATTGCTGGGATGATGTGGAACCACGGGTTGACTAGAATAACTTTTGCGTACGGTATTGTTGTGCTAGGCTGGAAGTAGATAGGACTGCAAACATCAGAGAGTACCAGTTGAGGAGAGGGAGAAGGAAGTCTGTCAAATGGTGCCTGGTGCTTACTGCTTAAGTTATGTGCCCACTGTCTCACGTGTAAACTTGTGTTGAAAGAAGTGTACAAGTTGTTCAGTAAAAGACTGGTGTTTAAGAACTGTTAGCTTCTGTTGCTATCTTCGCTGCAGATTGGTGGTTTGCCATAAGCAACGGAAACGAGCAGCCTACAAAAAAGTATGATCGGCATCACACACATCCATACACCCAAGCAACACCGCAAACCCCTGTGGGGTGCCAGGGAAAACGAGAACTGTGCCTTGCCACCCACGACTGGCGCCCTGGGCACCTTCACAACACATTGCAGCATATACATATTTGTGTGATATAGGCACAAAACAAGTAAAATAAAATGTCCATTAATAGTTTTCTAAAAAGGAACATTTACATAAAAATGTTTACTCCCCCACAAGATTTGTATTATAAAGCCAGATAAATAGAGTATTTAGCATTAAAACATTGTATACAGTGTCATAGTTTTTCAACTAATACCATGTATTCCTATTGTCCAAAAGTGCCAAACATTACCCCTTTGTACATACAGTACACGATTATATGATTTTATCCACCATTATCAAGATCGTTTTCCAACTGGCCTATATGATGTGCCCAGCAGAGAGCCAAAAGTAATTAAAAAACACCAATTGTATCCTTAATGCCCCCCTACTGTTCAATATTGAAATATAAAGCTGGCCATACACTTTAGATTGACTGCACTGTGGCTGATCCAAATCAATTACTGAATATGTTAGATTGTTTATACTAATGAGCTGGCCATCAATTCCTTAAGCTGGTGTCACACATAGCGACAGCGACAACGACATCGCTGTTACGTCACCATTTTCTGTGACGTAACAGAGACCTTGTAAGTCGCTGTTATGATCGCTGCTTAGCTGTCAAACACAGCGACGCAGCAGCGATCATAACGTCTCTACATGTGCAGAGAGCAGGGAGCCGCGCACAATGCTTAGCGCTGGCTTCTTGCTCTCCTAGCTACAGTACACATCGGGTTAATTAACCCGATGTGTACTGCAGCTACATGTCACAGTGCAGAGAGCAGGGAGCCGCGCACACTGCTTAGCGCTGGCTCCTTGCTCTCCTAGCTACAGTACACATAGGGTTAATTACCCGATGCGTACTGCAGCTACATGTGCACAGAGCAGGAGCCGGCACTAGCAGCAAGAGCGGCGGAGGCTGGTAACGAAGGTAAATATTGGGTAACCAGGGAAAGGTCTTCCCTTGGTTACCCGATGTTTATCTTGGTTACAGCTTTCCGCAGCTGCCAGACGCCGGCTCCTGCTCCCTGCTCGCTTCAGTACGTCGCTCTCTCTCTGTCACACACAGCGATGTGTGCTTCACAGCGGGAGAGCGACGACGAAAAAATGAGGCAGGACATTCAGCAATGAGCAACGGCCTCACAGCAGGGGCCAGCTCGTTGCTGGATGTCACACACAGCGACAGCGACGGGACGTCGCTGCAACGTCATAGAAAATGGTGACGTAGCAGCAACGTCGTTGTCGTCGTCGCTGTGTGTGACACCACCTTTAGTCTAAAGTTGGCTGAACCCACCAATATTGGCCGTCTCGGCAGACAGTCTAATGTGTATAGGGGCCTTCCAACTCTGCGCTGACAGCGATTGTGTGTGGGGGATTCCAGACTTTCCCCGAACAGCTGAGAGGGATCCAGCATATATGATTTCAGACTGCTAATACTATTGTTCTCTGTGAGATAAGCCAGACTCTCTAGAGAACACAAGAAGAGATTGACAGCTACCTATTGTGTATGGGAGGCTATATCTGGCAGATCAGGGACATAATTAAAACTTAACAAAAACAAAATGCATTTGCACAAAGTAATGATTGTTGGATTTTACCTTGCTTGTCTAGATTCAATCAAAGACAGCTGAAACCCCCCATCACAGATGATGTTTAACGACAAATCAATTGAATATAATTTATAAATAATTATGGTCATAATCGGCTTTTTCAGATGTCATTCTCTTTGGCCAGCTTGATGCAAAAATGATTGAAAAGACACACATCAATATACTACAGTACATCACTCACTCACTTTTCTACTTGATCTTTCAGCCAGAATTACAGCGATGACTGTTATGTGCAAAGTTTAAGCAGAAGGAAACCTTGCAAGCTAGTTAAGGCCCCTCTACACATTAGTCTAACATTGGCCAAACTCGGCTTACAGTCCAATGAGTATGAGAATCTTCTGAATCTCCGCGCAGATGATGTCATGTCAGATTTTGGTTGGCAGATTCTTTGTTCTTGTTGAGATAAGCTGCTGCGTGCTGCCAGAAGAATCTGACAGTGGCTGTCTTGTAGAGAATACAGGAGCACTTGAGAAAATAAGTACTCTTGGCTAAGTCGTGAGAGATTGGCCAAACCATTGTTCAGCCAACAGCTATCCATTGTGTATGGGGCACCTTTACACTTTAGACTAATGTCGGCTGCATCCACCAATATCGACAGGTTCTTCTGATAGTCTAATGTATATGGGGGGTGCCTGTTGACTTATTGTCACAGAGATGTCGATAGAGCATGTCCAGTTTTGGACTACCGATTGCATTGTCCTCCCAGTGCAGTGATAAGCTGCTGGCCAACATGTCAACCAGTGGCTTTCTCATAAAGAGCACAGGAGCGCTCGTCCAGTTGCGCACTCCTGGGTATGGGAGAGTTGGCTGAGAAGGCTTTCAGCCAAATTGACCAAGGCATCATTTAGCTTCAAAAACATCTATTGTCAGGGCCCCCCATAGCGACCTAGCTTGGGGGACACATGGTCGCACAGATCCCCCCTTTGTTAGTCAATTTTTTATGGGTTTTTGTAATAGGTTATGGTTTTCTTCTGGAAGTCCAGTAAGGGTTAAATTTTGAAGTTAAGCTGTGGTAAGGCTGCCACGAGCTGGTTTGGTCTGGTTTGGCCCGTTTGGTTTGGAGAGGGCTTTTACTTGAATCTCATTGGCTATCAAGAAAAAGTGCAGGAATTGGAACGCTATTTAATACCTGTTCTTGCGGCGTCAGCTGTTAGTCGCCGCTGGATGAAGACGAAAGAAGCAGATGGAGAAGCTCCTCGATCAGCTGCTGAAGAGGGCATCGGAGGCCGGAGGAGAAGACTGGCTGCGGAGCTGCTTGCAGGCGTCGGGTCAAGATGCTAGCCAGTCTGAATCAACGGGTTCGGCGGTGGAGTCGGCCGGAGCAGCAGTCCCGCTAGTGGTGGTGTCGGATCCCTCGACTGTCGGGAGCGGCGTTCCGGAGAAGAGGCAGAGGAAGGGTCGTGAGGTCTACTCGCCACCATCTTCAGTGAATCGGAAGAGGCCGTCGCTGAGGAGGAAGTCACCGCTGAGGAGGAAGTCGCTGCAGAGGAGGAAGTCGCCGCCCCCGGTGAGAGGAATCCCGAGATCTCGCGAGGTCACGCGTCATCATCCTGAGTCGAGCGACGAGTCAAGATGGCGGCGCTCGGCTGAGACATCTAGCCGCCGCTGCCGTAAAAGCGCAGCGGCGGCCCAGGGAGCTGCTACGGCCGGCAAAAGAGCTTTGGACTATCCGCCGCAGCGGAGAGCTTGTCCAGAAGTGGCCGAAGCAGCAGCGTGGAGATCGAGAACGGGGTCGTCTGATGAAGAGGAGGTCGGAAGCGGGTCACCTGTGGCCTGGCAGGCTACGAGCTCGCCTCAGGACGAGGCTGGGAGTGCTGAAGATCCCTGCATCGCTGCCGATCCTGGGTTGAACGCCAAGGATGGTGAGTTTTCTAATGATAATGCCTGTTTACCATTTAATGATAGTATGTTATGTGAGTTTAGGAAGATTGTTAAGCAGGTTTTAGGGGAGGTTAATGTGAATAGGGTTCCTTTGTATGTGATCAGTGAGCCTGTTGTTCCAATTAGAGCAGTGGGTGTTGCTGATTCATGTTTAAAGGAAGCTTTAACTTGTGATATGTCCCCTTTGGGCTTTCATCTAAATGCTGCTCTAAAAGAGCGCATTTGGAGTAGGGAATATGTGGATGTCTTTTCTTTGCTCCCTGCTGGTAGAGACCCAGTTAGGAGTGAGAAAAGAGATGACAAAAATGAAGAAGACAGGAAACGTACTGTTCCCAAGTCTTTTCTTAATTGGTTGCAAGCCTTTTGCATTTACTCTGCTGTTTTGGGTGAAAGGTTCCCGGGCTGCTGTAGTGGCCTTTTTCAGCATATTGATAGCATTTTAGAGGCGTATCGCAATTTCGGTGGTATGGCCTGGCTCATGTATGATGAGTCATTTAGACAAAAATTGTCTGTGCACCCTTCTATGAAATGGGGTGTTAAAGACGTTGGATTATGGATTAATCTGATGCTTCCTTTGAGAAACCAAGGGGTCAGGCAACCTTATTCAGTGCAGCAGAGTTCTAGCAAGAAGGGTGTTTGCTTTGCTTTCAATGAAGGTGCTTGTAAGTGGCTTAATAATTGTAGATTTTGGCATGAGTGCTCCTTCTGTGGGGGCACTCATCCCATGTCCAAATGCTACAAGCGAATGGCTCAATCCCAGCAACAAACTGGCGCAAAGGATATGCTTTTCAAGAGCATCGACGCCAGTGAGGCTGGTAAACATGCAGCCGTGGCTCGATCTGTACCCAGATCGGGAGAAAGCTGATTTAATCTCATTAGGTTTTAATGAGGGTTTTAAGGTTCCTGAATTTTTGGGAGTAGGTTGCATTTGGGTCAATAATTTGGTGTCTGTGGATAGACATAAAGAGGTGGTGCAGGAAAAAATTCTGAAGGAAATTCAATTGGGGAGAATAGCAGGCCCCTTTGAATCCCCTCCTTTTCAAAATTTTAGACTGTCTCCATTGGGCATTGTGCCTAAGAAGGAGTTAGGAGAATTTAGATTGATTCATCATCTTTTTTTTCCTAGGGGGGCGTCGTTGAATGATGATGTTGATAAATCAAGGTCATCAGTCAATTATGCCTCTTTTGATCAAGCAGTTGATTTGATCAGGAGTCAAGGGGTTAACGCTTTATTAGCTAAAGCAGATATAAAGTCTGCTTTTAGGCTGTTGCCTGTGAAGCCTGAAGGTTTTAATTCCTTAGGTTTTCAATTTAATGAAGAATATTATTTTGATATGTGTTTACCAATGGGTTTTACTTTATCTTGTTATTATTTTGAGGCTTTTTCTACTTTTATTCATTGGTGCGTTAGTTTTGGTTTGGTTAAGGGAGGGGTTTTGCATTATTTAGATGATTTTTTGTTTGTAGATAGTGCGTCTCATAGTTCTTGTTTGGTTTTGTTGAATAGGTTTATGGATTTTTGTTCTAGGTTTGGTATTCCTTTGGCAGAGGAGAAGACTGTGGGTCCTTGTTATTGTTTGGAATTTTTAGGAATTACTGTGGATTCTAGGCGGTTGGAGTGTAGATTACCAGAAGAGAAGGTCCTTAAGCTGAGGTCAGCTCTGGGTTTGTTGTTATCTAAGAATAAGACTACTTTGAAAGAGCTTCAGTCGTTATTGGGTCTTTTGAACTTCGCTTTACGGGTAATTCCGATGGGTCGTGTTTTTTCTAGAAGTCTTTACGAGGCCACTAAAGGTTTGCTTTCTCCAGGTGCGCATGTTCGTTTGACTAAAGACTTGAAGGAGGATTTGTTTATATGGTCAGAATTTTTGCAAACCTTTAATGGGTGTAGCTATATGCAGCAGGCTTTTGTTTCATCTGAGCAGTTACAGCTATTTACTGGTGTGTCGGCCGAGGTTGGCTATGGTTGTTGTTTTAAAGGAGCTTGGTCAGCAGAGAGGTGGAATAGCGTTTCGGTTGATAGTTGCGTTTTGGATAACAGGGTCGTACTGGAGTTATTTGCTATTGTTGTAGCTATTGTGGTTTGGGGTTGCGATTTACAGAATATGAGGATTTTATTTTTTTACGAATGCCAAGGAGTGGTTTTTGCTATTAATACGCTGTCTTCAAAGTGTATTTGGGCTGCAAGGTTATTGCGGCATTTAGTGTTATTCTGTTTTAAGAGGAATATTTGGTTGAAAGCGCGGCATGTTGGTATGATGAACAATGAGGCAGCTATTTTTCTTTCTCATCTGCAGTTAGAGGATTTTCGGGCTCTGATTCCGGACGCCGAAGTGGAAGGGGTGGCATGTCCTCGGCACCTGTGGGATCTGATTTGGACTTGATGCCTGTGTATATTGAAAGATCGTTGGCTCCAAGAACATGGGCTGATTACTCGGCCGCATGGAGAGTCTGGTCGGGGTTTTGTCAGGGTTTAGGTGTGGATTGTTATGTTGATAATTTACGTACAGTTTTGTTGTTAGTTAATAGCTTGGTGGGTAAGAAGTGGTCATTCTCTGCTATTACAAAACTATTAGCTGGTGTTTCATTTTTTCTAAAGCTGGCTGGTTACCCTACTCTAGTTAGTTATTTTCCGGTGAAGCAGTTTTTGAAAGGTTATAAGAGGATGGTGTTTGAGCCGGATGAGAGGCATCCAATTTCGTTTAGTTTGCTTGAGAGACTATGGGAGGTTTTACCCTCAGTTTGTAGGGATGCTTATGAGGTTTCTTTATTCCAAACTGCTTTTGTTTTAGCATTTTTCGGTGCATTTCGCATCGGGGAGTTGGTTTCTCCGAATAAATCTGTTCATGGTGGTATTCTTTTTGAAGATTTAAGTTTTGTAAATTCTTCATTATTAATTTTTCTCAGGAGATCGAAGACGGACCAAGCAGGTAAAGGGTGTGTTATAAAATTAAATGAAATTCCTGGTAGTTTTATCTGTCCAGTTCTCAATGCTCGGAATTGGCTTGGAGTAAGGTCTGATCGGAAAGGTGTTGTTTTTCTCCATAAGGACTTTACTCCAACGTCAATTTTTCAATTTAATTGTATTTTAAAGAGTTGTCTTTTTAAATTAGGTTTAAGTGAGTTTAAGATTACTTCGCATTCTTTTAGGATTGGAGCTGCTTCTGAAGCAGCTAGAGTAGGTCTAGGGGCAAGAGAAATTAAGAGGTTAGGTAGATGGGAGTCAAACAGATACAAATTATATGTATGTCCAAAATTGTTTATTTAATTTAATTTCTGTTCTCTTAGGTCCTTTAGTTGTATGGATTTTGGGACATTCATATATCTTCTGGGCCCAGAAGAGGGCATCACAGAGAACCTACACGTTGAACTTATCATTTAATTCTCAACAGTTAAAAGTAATGTGGTTCGGGTTTAGAGGGTTATCTTGGAGGGATGTAAAATGTAGGTTAAAAAAGTTAGTTGTTCAGAGGTCCAGTCCTAATGCTATTATTATCCATGCTGGAGGAAATGACTTGGGTAAAATTAAGACACTGGTTTTGTTGTCAGAAATGCGCGTTGATTTTGCGTTGTTTAAAATTTGGTTTCCGGGTACGGTTTTTATTTTTTCAGAGATTGTCCCTCGGTTAGCATGGTCCAGCAAGGAGTGTAGGTTCCTCGAGAAGGTCAGAAAAAGGGTTAATAGGTCTATGTGTAGGTTTATGTTCAGGTTGGGGGGTTTTTCTTTTAGACTCGTGGACTTAGAAGGTTTTGTTCAGGGCATTTTTCGGTCGGATTTAGTTCACTTATCAGACATTGGGCTTGACATTTTCAATGTCGGGATTCAATCCATTATTGAGAAATGGCTGTGGTTTTTTTGAGGGGGGCCATGACTCTTGTCATGGCTTGTGGGATAATCGCCCAGTTAGTTCTGGGTGGAGTTGGACATTCAGTTTATGCTAATGGTCTTTGAGGTTTTATGTAATTTATGTATTTATTTATTTATTGATAATTTGGAATTTTGGTAATCCCTTAATAAACACCACGGCCTAATTTTTCCACAATTATTGTGTTTGTTTTTCTTTATTAGTTAATTATAAGGGAGTGGATCTTGTGCTACCATGTCAGGGCCCCCCATAGCGACCTAGCTTGGGGGACACATGGTTGCACAGATCCCCCCTTTGTTAGTCAATTTTTTATGGGTTTTTGTAATAGGTTATGGTTTTCTTCTGGAAGTCCAGTAAGGGTTAAATTTTGAAGTTAAGCTGTGGTAAGGCTGCCACGAGCTGGTTTGGTCTGGTTTGGCCCGTTTGGTTTGGAGAGGGCTTTTACTTGAATCTCATTGGCTATCAAGAAAAAGTGCGGGAATTGGAACGCTATTTAATACCTGTTCTTGCGGCGTCAGCTGTTAGTCGCCGCTGCATGAAGACGAAAGAAGCACCCGCCCTCCCATCCCTTTGGACAGAGCTGTTAGGCTTGTCGTGCTGTTTATTAGTGGGATAATCGCCCAGTTAGTTCTGGGTGGAGTTGGACATTCAGTTTATGCTAATGGTCTTTGAGGTTTTATGTAATTTATGTATTTATTTATTTATTGATAATTTGGAATTTTGGTAATCCCTTAATAAACACCACGGCCTAATTTTTCCACAATTATTGTGTTTGTTTTTCTTTATTAGTTAATTATAAGGGAGTGGATCTTGTGCTACCATGTGTATGGCTGATTTTAGGATTTGCTTTTGGCAGGTAGAAATGTAGTTCTGTATAACTATACAGCCAGTGCAAATCATTGGCTGAAAGAATCCAACATGCCCGAAGCTTTTCAAATGGTCATCAATTGAGTTGAAGGACAGTTTGTTTCACCAAACCAGCCAATGATTGTTTATTATAGTCAAGATTGACCATTTTATATGACTTTGATCTAATGTGTATGGGCTCCCTTGAGTTTACTCACTGAGTTAGAGTCCCAAAGTGCAGTAATTTGTCAGATAGCTAAAAAAATGAATAGCAGAGTCATTGCACTACAACTAGATCAGGAACTTATAACTGCAGGTTTTGTTGTTGCTATTTCTGGAGAATGATAGGGAAATATAATTACAGGGGTTGTCCACTACTAGGACAACCTTCTGATAACATGTTTCCCTAGGTGAAATAAAAAAGCCTATACTCTTCTTCTGTGCCAGCGCCATTCCTGCTGTGCTGCTGTTCACATTCTCTGGGCTCATGTGATGTTTTGATGTCACGTGAGCCCCGCATCCAATCATCTCTGAATTCTTTCTCCACACCTTCGGACCTAACGAGCAATCAACAGGATATGAACGCAGCCCCAGGGATCACTTCCTCTTGATTAACTCCTTTGGTCCGAAGGCAGTGAGAAAGACGTCGGATATAATAATAATAATATAATATTTATTCACTTATATAGCGCTATTAATTCCAAATCACTTTACGTATATTGGCAATACTGTCCCCATTGGGGCTCCCAATCTAGAGTCCTTATCAGTATGTTTTTGGAGTGTGGGAGGAACCCGGAGGAAACCCACGCAAACACGGGGAGAACATACAAACTCTTTGCAGATGTTGTCCTTGGTGGAATTTCAACCTAGGCTCCAAGACTGCAATGCTAACCACTCAGCCACCGTGCCACCCAGAGATGACAGGAAATGATTGGATGTGGGCCTCGCATGATGTCACAACTTCACATGAGCCCCAGAAACAAACTGTGGCATCCCTGGAATGGCACCGATACAGTAGGTGAGGCTAGTCTAGGGAAAACATTTGGAATCAGAAGGGGTTGTCCTAGTAGTGGACAATCTCTTTAAGAATAAGACTGCTTTCACACATCCGGTTTTTGCTGTGCGGCACAATCCGGCTCTTTGCAGAAAAAACGCAACCGTTTTTTTTGCCGCCGGTTGCATTTTTTCCGCATAGACTTTCATTAGTGTCGGATTGTGCCGCGTGGCCTTGCGTTCGGTCCGGTTTTTGCCGGATGCGGCATATTTAGCCCATGTGGCGGCCGGATGGAACGTTGCCTGGCACGGTTTTTTTGTCCGGCAAAAAAAAACGCATCGCGACGCATCCGGCCGATGTGGCGCTTTTTCCAATGCATGCCTGTGGATGCCGGATGTGGCGCGATGCGGCAAAAACCGCATCCGGCCGCCGCATGCGGTTTTTTGCACTGCGCATGCTCAGTAGCGTGCCGCAACTGGCAAAAAACGGACGGGCCGCATGTAAAAACTTATGCAAAGGATGCGGGGTTTTTTTCGCCGCCTCCGTTGGATAGGTTTTAGAGCCGGATTTAGCCGCACTGATAAAACCGGATATGTGAAAGCAGCCTAAGGGGTACTTCACACACAGCGAAATCGCTACTGAGATCGCTGCTGAGTCACGGTTTTTGTGACGCAGCAGTGACCTCATTAGCGATCTCGCTGTATGTGACACTGAGCAGCGATCTGGCCCCTGCTGTGAGATCTCTGCTCATTACACACAGCCCTGATTCGTTTTTTTATTGTTGCTCTCCCGCTGATAAGCACACATCGCTGTGTGTGACAGCGAGAGAGCAACAATCCTGAATGTGCAGGGAGCAGGAGCCGGCGTCTGACAGCCTATGGTAAGCTGTAACCAAGGTAAACATCGGGTAACCAAGGTGGTTACCATGATATTTACCTTCGTTACCAGCCTCCGCAGCTCTCACGCTGCCAGTGCCGGCTCCTGCTCCCTGCACACGCTAAGCGAAGCGGTGTGCGCTGGTAACTAAGGTAAACATCGGGTAACCATACCCGATGTTTACCTTAGTTACCAGTGTCCGCAGCTTCCAGACGCCGGCTCCGTGCAAGCGCAGCATCGCTTGCACGTCGCTGCTGGCTGGTCACTGGTCGCTGGAGAGATCTGCCTGTTTGACAGCTCTCCAGCGACCATGTAGCGACACAGCAGCGATCCTGACCAGGTCAGTTCGCTGGTGGGATCGCTGCTGCGTCGCTAAAGTGTGACGGTACCCTTAAGGCCCAGTCGCACTAAACAACTTACCAGCGATCCCAACAACGATCAAACCTGATAGGGATCGCTGGTAAGTTGCTAGGAGGTTGCTGGTGAGATGTCACACTGCGACGCTCCAGCGATCCCACCAGCAACCTGACCTGGCAGGGATCGCTGGAGCGTCGCAACACGAGTTGCTGGTGAGCTCACCAGCAACCAGTGTCCCCGCCCCCAGCCAGCAGCGCCGCGTGGAAGATGCTGCGCTTGGTAACTAAGGTAAATATCGGGTAACTAACCCGATATTTACCTTGGTTACCAGTGCACGCAGCTACACGTGCAAAGAGCAGGGAGCAGCGCACACCGCTTAGCGCTGGCTCCCTGCTCTCCTAGTTACAGCACACATCGGGTTAATTACCCGATGTGTACTGCAGCTACATGTGCACAGAGCAGGGAGCAGCGCACACCGCTTAGCGCTGGCTCCTTGCTCTCCTAGTTACAGCACACATCGGGTTAATTACCCGATGTGTGCTGCAGCTACATGTGCACAGAGCAGGAGCCGGCACTGACAGTGAGAGCGGAGGAGGCTGGTAACAAAGGTAAATATCGGGTAACCAAGGACAGGGCTTCTTGGTTACCCGATGTTTACATTGGTTACCAGCCTCCGCAGAAGCCGGCTCCTGCTGCCTGCACATTTAGTTGTTGCTGTCTCGCTGTCACACACAGCGATCTGTGCTTCACAGCGGGACAGCAACAACTAAAAAATGGCCCAGGACATTCAGCAACAACCAACGACCTCACAGCAGGGGCCGGGTTGTTGCTGGATGTCACACACAGCAACATCACTAGCAACATCGCTGTTACGTCACAGAAGTCGTGCCTCAGCAGCGATGTTGCTAGCGATGTTGCTTAGTGTGACGGGGTCTTTAGACAAAGCACTACATATATTAACAAAGTGTTATCACTATCCCCATTATCAAGGAAGTGAAGTAGATATGCTTTCCAGATTAGATAAGGTACATTTCCTTTTAAACATTGTATTTTCAGTACGTTTGCAAAGAAAGTGAAATAACCAGATATTCCACACCATATAGAGAGAAGTTAAGGCCCCGTCACACTAAGCAACATCGCTGCTAACGAACAACTTTTGTGACGTAACAGCGATGTTGCTAGCGATGTTGCTGTGTGTGACATCCAGCAACAACCCGGCCCCTGCTGTGAGGTCGTTGGTTGTTGCTGAATGTCCTGGGCCATTTTTTAGTTGTTGCTGTCCCGCTGTGAAGCACAGATCGCTGTGTGTGACAGTGACAGCGAGACAGCAACAACTAAATGTGCAGGCAGCAGGAGTCGGCTTCTGCGGAGGCTGGTAACCACAGTAAACATCGGGTAACCAAGAAGCCCTGTCCTTGGTTACCCGATATTTACCTTTGTTACCAGCTTCCTCCGCTCTCACTGTCAGTGCCGGCTCCTGCTCTGTGCACATGTGGCTGCAGGACACATCGGGTTAATTAACCCGATGTGTGCTGTAGCTAGGAGAGCAGGGAGCCAGCGCTCAGTGTGCGCTGCTCCCTGCTCTCTGCACGTGTAGCTCCGTGCGCTGGTAACCAAGGTAAATATCGGATGGTTACCCGATATTTACCTTAGTTACCAAGCGAAGCATCTTCCACGCGGCGCTGGGGGCTGGTCACTGGTTGCTGGTGAGCTCACCAGCAACTCGTGTAGCCACGCTCCAGCGATCCCTGCCAGGTCAGGTTGCTGGTGGGATCGCTGGAGCGTCGCAGTGTGACATCTCACCAGCAACCTCCTAGCAACTTACCAGCGATCCCTATCGTTAGTGTGACTGGGCCTTTAGAATAGTAATTGATGGAATCATTGGCATACAATTAGAGTACACATATGTCCTATCAACATTTAATGATTTCTATCCAGTTATAGCCAGCCAGTCATTAGGTGCATATTGTAAGCTCGTGGCCTCATGCAGTACTATTTTTCCCAATGCACTCTACTTTATGTCAATGGTGTCCTAGTCTGCGACAGCGTCCAATGTACTATCTTTTTTATCATGGACAACACAAGATAGCTAGGAACAGAGCCTTGAACATTTTTCCATGCTTATGTTGCATCTTTTTCTGCGTCATGAATTACCGGTAGGTTGTATCTTTGTAAATTGACCTGTGCGGTGTTCTAGAATACTGCCATGAAGAGAAAGTAACCAGTCACTTATAAATGATAATTACACTCTTTGAAGAACACTTTACTCTCCTGTAATGGGGTTACAAAGAGGTAATGAGAATCAGCTAAGCATTTTTCAATGTGACAATTATCTTCTGACTTATCATCTAAATTGAAAAATTATTGTGTAACCATTAGAGCAAAATTGATTTAAAAAATTGAAATGTCTTTTAGTGTAAGTAGCAGCAAAAACTCCACACTGCAGGAGGCAGATTATCAGTGGCATAACTAGAATTCGATGGGTCCTGGTGCAAAATTTGGACCTGTGCCCCCCCCTATGTTGGTCAGATGTATGTATATTTATGTAAACATTTAGCATTTTAAATCCTCTAAAGACATACTAGTTGCCACCCCCATTATGTAGTAATGTCCCCATCCTGGTATATATCCCCCCCATCCTGGTAAGTACTGTATGTCCCCCATGCTGGCATATATGTACCCCAGCCTACTATATATGTTCACCAATTTAGTCCACATCCTGGTGTATATATAACCCCAACCTGGCATATATGTCCTCATCCTGCACCCCTCCTGGTATATTCTGTCCCCTTCCTAGGGTATAATGTCCCCCTGCTGGGCCCCTCCTGGTATATACTGTCCCCCTCCTGGTATATTGTGTTCCCCTCCCAGTATATATGTCCACATCCTGGTAAATGTCTCCGTTCTGTCTAATGCAAAAAACAACAACATAGTACTCCCTGTTCCTGGCTCCCACGTCGCATCCTCCTATATAGCCAGCACACAGTGGCCGGCAGCTTTCATCGGTGTCGGTGCTATTGCAATGTATGACGTCATTCCAATGCTGTCGGCTTCTATCTGGCCGGCAGCTTGTATTGCAGTACAGGGACCCGATGGATATATGCACCTCGGATGCACATCCAGCTGAAACAGGGGCTAGGGCCAACGGACCCCCTGCACCCCCAGGTCTGGTCGCGGTTGCAATCCCTGCGACCGCGATGGTATCATCCATGCAGACTATACAAACCCCTAAAACACCAGGAAAGGGAACCGGAAGCAATTTTTCAAGAATACTAGTTACTGCTCTACAATTGTCAGTGATCATCCAACCAACCTGTGGACCAAAAAATAAAAGCAAAGAGTATTGACTGCTTATCTTTTTTACTACTGCCATGTTCTGAACCACAATACTACCCTAGAACAATATTGTACAGTATAATGCTCAGCTAGGCAAGACTAGTTTTAGACAAACATTTTTGGTTAGTTTTGGACAAAGTAGGGCCCAAGTGCTAACATATTGCACTTTCACACACAAACATTTAGGTGCCATTACATAAGGTGAGATCAGGATGTTAAATGAGTGCGATCGACAATATTAAAATCACCTTCACTTCTTTACAGGCCTTGTTACATAGGTTGAGGAAGAATCATGGTACAGAACAATCATCAATAGATCAATCTGTCCTCATACATCATCATGTTATGAGCAGCACATCTGCAGTTTCCAACGGGTGATGTGCTGCCGATAAACAATGATCTTTGTTCTACCATAAATCCAATTACCTGATGAATGAGCAGCATTTTATTATTATTATTATTATTATTAATTATTATAGCGCCATCAATTCCATGGCGCTTTACATGTGAACGGGGTATACATAATAGGGACAAGTAAAATAATCATAAACAATACAAGGCACAGACTGGTACAGGAGGATAGAGGTCCCTGCCCGTGAGGGCTCACAGTCTACAAGGGATAGGTGAAGATACAGTAGGTGAGGGTAGAGCTGATTGTGCGGCACTGTATCAGACTGAGGGTTACGGCAGGTTGTAGGCTTGTCGGAAGAGGTGGGTCTTCAGGTTCCTTTTGAAGCTTGTCAAGGTAGGTGAGAGTCTGATGTGTTGCTGCAGAGCATTCCAGAGTATGGGGGAGGCACGGGAGCAATCTTGGATGCGAAGGTGGGAAGAGGTGATGAGAGGGGAGTAGAGAAGGAGATCTTGTGAGGATCGAAGGTTATGTTCAGGTAAGTAGCGGGAGACTAGGTCAGAGATGTAGGGAGGAGACAGGTTGTGAATGGCCTTGTAGGTCATGGTTAGGGTTTTGAACTGGAGTCGTTGGGCAATGGGAAGCCAGTGAAGGGATTGTCAGAGAGGAGAGGTCGGGGAGTAGCGAGGGGACAGGTGGATTATCCGGGCAGCATAGTTTAGAATAGATTGTAGGGGTGTGAGACTGTTAGAAGGGAGGCTATAGAGCAGGAGGTTACTTTTACTTGTATGTTGGGCAATTGCAGACATGTTTACATCTATTACAACTATTTAGCATATGATTAGTTATGCAGATACTTGTCATGTCACTGCATTGTTATTGTTTTAATGCTGATGGTAGAAAATCTGTTTTCTGTATACTACAACCTGTTCTCACATTCATGAATAGCTCAGTGTGTTATTAGGTGGATTCCAAAGGTCAATGGTTCAAATCAAGGAGCAGCCATGAAGAAAATTTTCCAAGAAAAGAGGATCTGTATCATCCAGCTCATTGATAGTGATAACTAGCCCAAGAAAATTGCCAAACTGCATCACATGAGTGCCATGACAGTTGGAAGAATTTGAAATGAAGTCTGTCCATCCATTCAAAAGCCAAGATGTGGATAACCAGGTAAAATATCGGAATCAACAAGTCGGCTGATCACAAGGTCTATCAGCTCTGGTGGAACAAACATGGCAGTAGAGGTGGCTCATATGCATCGTAATTGTGAGATCACAAACGTTCATGCAAGCATGTTACACAAGTCTGGAATGGTGGTCTGAAAAAAGGTGAAGAAGCCTCAACTTCAATACCAACATAAGAAGCATCAGCTTAAGGCCCCCTTCACACGTCTGTGAAAAACATGTGCGTGTCTTACGTGCCGTTTTTCGGGTCCGTGTTCCGTTTTTTTTGTCTGTTTTTCTGGTACGTGTGACATACGTGTGATTGTGTATGCTAGCCGTGTGTGCGTGTGGAATGTCCGTGTGTGCATGAGATACGTAAGTGTAATGTCCGTGTGTTGTCCGTGTGAAATGTTCCGTGTGTGATGCATAATGACATTGATACATGCCCGCTGACAGCAGAAAGACAGCGTTGCGCGATGTGAATGAACTCGGGTGAACTTCACCTGACTTCATTGTCATCCCGCGGCTCTGTCTGTGTCGCGTACTGATTAGCGGTCACATGTGAAGGACTCACCGGTGACCGCTAATCACCTGAGTAACTGAAGTTAGCGGCGTGGTTAGCGCTGCCGTCACTCAGGTTACCCGCGGCTAGCTGGAATCCTCCACCCGAGACCACAACTCACCTGTGACTTCATCGCTGATTGCGCAGTGCACTTCAGTCACTCGGGCGACTTGCTGTCACAGTTGGAGGATCCAGCGGTGGCCGCGAGTAACCTGAGTGACATCATCGCTGATCGTGCGACTCACCTCAGTTGCTGCGTGGAGCTGACAGGAGCGGCGGTGTTCTACTGCAGCTCCTGTCACCTTCATGTAGCAGAGTTGAGAGCGTCGCGGGACCTCCATGGATTACACAGAAGCTGGAGGGGTTTTCGGGGCTTAATAAAGTGGTGAACGAGGGTGTTTTTTTTGTTTATTATTTCAAATAAAGGAGTTTTTGTTGTGTGTGCTTATTCTCTTTAACTTACAGGTTAATCATGGAAGGTATCTCAGGGAGACGCCTTTTCATGATTAATCTTGGACTTAGTGGCAGCTATGGGCTGCTGCCATTAACTCCTTATTACCCCGATTGCCAACGCACCAGGGCAAATCTGGATGAGCCGGGTACAGTCCCGGGACTGTCGCATCTAATGTATGCGGCAATTCCAGGTGGCTGCTGGCTGATACTGTTAGGCTGGGGGACTTACCATAACGTGGAGCTCGCCATCCTGAGAATACCAGCCTTCAGCCATTTGGCTTTACCCTGGCTGGTATCAAAATTGGGGGGGACCGCACGTCATTTTTTAAAATTATTTATTTATTTTTTTTACTGCTCGATATTGACACGCCCACCGGCGGCTGTGATTTGTTGCAGTGAGACAGCTGTCACTCAGCGTGGGGGCGTGTCTCACTGCAACCAATCATAGGTGCCGGTGGGCGGGGAAAGCAGGGAATACGAGATTGAATAATGAGCGGCCGACTTTTTCAAAATAGTAAAAGCCGCCGGAGTTTTTTTAACAGATGTGCAGCGCCGCGCCGGTGATCGGGGAATGGTGAGTATGAGAGAGGGGGAGACTGACCGACAGACTAAGAGAAGGACAGACAAGAGAGAGAGACCGACCGACAGAAAGAGAGAGACCGACTGACAGACTGAGGGAGATTGACTAACATACACAGAAACAAAAGATTGACCGACATCGCTTCAAAAAAGCACAAAACGTACACGGACCATACGGAGATGCATCCGTGTCACGTACGTGTGCTCACGGACCCATAGACTTTCATTGGGTGCGTGTGTGCGTGTTCCGTGCAGAAAATGGACATGCATCCATGTTTTACGGACAAACAAACGTATCACGCACACGGACACACACACCTTATGGAAAAACAAACGTGTAACTCCATACATTGAATAACATTGGAGTACGTGTGTCCGTGTCTCCGGTATATACGGAAATGGACCTAACACGTACCGGAGACACGGACGTTTGAAGGGGGCCTTAATCTGCAAAAAAGGTATGAAAAGTGGAGAAGATAGAAAATGGGTGATTTGGAGCGATGAGATGAAAGTCAAAAGGTGGTGATTGGTGCAAATGGGTCTGGAAGAAATAAGGGAAAAAATAAGGGAAAAAAGGGTTAACCGATGGAGAAATTGAAGGCACTGTCAAGTTAGGTGGAGGAAGCCTGATGATATTAGGTTGTTTCACAGCCGAAAGCATTGAATACTTGACCTGAATCAATGGTGGTCTCAATGCTGAGCTATATGTGAATATCCTACATGATGAGTTAATTTGTAAACTCGTGTATTAAGTATGAAAAGGACGAAATAGTGTTCCAGCGGGATAATAACCTGAAGAATATGTCAAGATTGGCGAAGAAATAATTCAATAACAATAAAGTAGAGGTGCTGGATTGGCCCCCATAGTCCTCAAGCCAACCAAACACTTGTGGGTACAGTTGAATAAAAAGCTGTATACATACCCAAGTGAGTCGACCAGTATGCTTCAATATTAGCACCATGTAGAAGAGACCTGGGATCAGATTTTAGTAGAGACATGCTTGAATCTGATCTAGAGCATGCCCAGAAGGATTCAGGATTAAGAAAACCAAAGGTGGATTTACAAAATACTAACAAAATAATAATGGATGGACTTAATTTCATATTCTTCCAACTGTCATGGCCTCACATGATGCAGTTTGGCAATTTTCTTGGCTGAGAGACAGCTATCAGTGAGCTGGATGATGCCATTTCTCTTTTCTTGGGAAATCTTCATGGCTGCTCCTCGATTTGAACCAGTGACATATCCCTCGAGATTCAACCTAATAACACACTGAGCTATTAGAGATGGTGAGAACATTTTGTAATTTGTATTATAAAGACACATATGCAGGTTTTTCTCACTATCTTACATGAAATCAGAATAAACCTTTCCCGGATGAACCAGACTTGTGCAGGTCCACAATTCTCTTCCTGAGATCTTGGCTGATTTCTTTTGACTTTCCCATGATGCTACACAAGGAAGCAGTGTGTTTCAGGTGTGAATTAAAATACATCCACAGAAGTGTCTCTAATGAACTCAGATGTTAGCAATTAACATATCAGAAGCTTCCACAGACATGACATCATGATATCGGTTGTCCTATATTGTTTGAAGGCATAGTACTCTAAAGCGGGCTTTACACGCTACGACATCGCTCAAGAGATCTCGTTGGGGTCACGGAATTTGTGACGCACATCCGGTCGCTTTAGCGATGCCGTTGCGTGTGACACCTATAAGCGATTTTGCATCGTCGCAAAACGTGCAAAATCGCTCATCGGTGACATGGGGGTCCATTCTCAAATATCGTTACTGCAGCAGTAACGAAGTTGTTCCTCATTCCTGCGGCAGCACACATCGCTCCGTGTGACACCGCAGGAACGAGGAAGCTCTCCTTACCTGCCTCCTGGCCACAATGCGGAAGGAAGGAGGTGGGCAGGATGTTCGTCCCGCTCATCTCCGACCCTCCGCTTCTATTGGGCAGTGGTTCAGTGACGCTGCTGTGACGTCGCTGTGACGCTGAACGAATCGCCCCCTTAGAAAGGAGGCGGTTCGCCGGTCACAGCGACGTCATAGGGAAGGTAAGTCCGTATGACGGGTCCAGGCGATGTTGTGCGACACGGGCAGTGATTTGCCCGTGTCGCACAACAGATGGGGGTGGGTACGCACGCTGGCGATATCGGTACCGATATCGCAGTGTGTAAAGTGGCCTTAACTGTATGTAAACTTTTGACTTTGCAGAAAGTAATAAAAATGCCTTAAAACATTCTGTCTCCCTCATTATTCTGGCATGTAGTAAATATAATTAATTTTGGTTCCTAATTGACCTAAAACGGGAAAGGTTTATTCTGATTTCATGTCAGATAGTGAGAAAAACATGCAGATGTGTCTTTTTAGATAGTGTACATAAATTGCTGGTTTCAACTGTACATACAGATGCATGTATACATAAAGCACTGTTATGAACTGGTAACCGTGGACGATCACAAAAAATCCCATTAATAAGGAAAAAATAAAAACCACAAGAGTAGTTAGAAACTAAGCTGACCGCAATCCCCTATTTACCAGACAACACTAGTAGTAGCAGTGGGATGTTCCTATCACCTCTAGACACCTCGTCACTGCCGGAGAAACTTGCTACACCTCAAAGATAGAAATGAGGAATCCTAACTTGCCTCGGAGCAGTCTCCAAAGGAATAGCAAGCCCCCAACATGTAACGATGGTGATATAAGAAAACACAGTACACAGCTAGAAAATAGATTAGCAAAGGTGAGGCCCGTCTTACTAGATACAACAGGACAGGAAAGATAACTGATTGCGGCCATCAAAAAACCCTGCAAAAAATACCAAACTCCTGATAGAAATAAAGGCCAAAGACCACACGGTCTTTCCCCCACTATATCAGGTACTCTTGTGCCAGACACTTTAAACATAACTGCAGATATAATGGGAAGGAACAAAATCACAGAACCAATAATATTCAAAAGTGCAAATAATAAAAATCAGAACGTGGAGAAACTCCCTTTCTTGCAGAAGCAACTACCCTCTCAAAAATAGCAGAGAGACAGATCCTCACATGCAAGAAAACAAACACAGAACAAAATGAAATAAACCCCACAAACACTCGTAGGTGCAAAACCAGCAATAAAGCAAAGAAAACCTGCAGACTTATCTGGAGTGAATTCTGGCGCAGGATAGATAGAGGAAACTGAAGGACAAACTCCAAGCCATCTTCAGAGGCAGAAGCAAACATTTATCACCGGCAGAAACTGCTCACCTATATAAACCAGGCTGGTCTGCAATAGGACTTCCTGGATTCCTAATTAATTCCAACACCTGTTTGAGTCACAGATTCAGACTTAGCTTCATTACCATTACTGGCCACCAGAGGGAGCTCCACACCAGCACCCACTTGGATGACATTCACAACAGAGCACATACACGCAGCACATATACAAGCACACTACAGAATATTAATCAGTCTGTCTCCCTCTTCTTTAGCTCTAGAATCCCATATAGTACAGGACTTGTGGTGACATCCCGATCACATGACTATGATGTCACCAAAGATCCTTAACCCTAGAACGCATACCTGGGGCCTCGCAGGCCTGCTAGGTCATTTGTTTTCTATGGTAGATTGAATTGCTTGCGTGTTCTAGGGTTAAGCACTCTCAACATCAGAAACTATATTAATAATGAAGAGCTGTTATTATCAATGTAGTTTCTTCTGTAGATACTGGGGACCCCTCAAAGAATGGGGACCTTGGAAATTGCCCAATTTACCTTCTCCCTCCACTAACACCGATCCTTCAGCTAGGAACAATCCACTAAGTTATTTGCAATAATGCAGCACATTATCAGTTTTGTGTAAATAAAGAAATCATATAACCCCTTAGCAAAAAAAACCCTACAAGTTCCATTGTAGAAAATGTTTAGGTGTTTTAGAGAATGTTGAGCTGAGTGAATAGTTTATAATTGTTTATTTGTTCTTATCCAGTATATACAGCAGTGGGTGGTCCTCAACCATTCTTACCACATTCAGCTATGAGAGGTGGTTGTGCGCCACATCTAGTGCTCCCCTTATCTACCATAGTGAATCCCAGAGCCCTCTGTTACAGGTGTAATGACAAAGTTACCCCTAACCGAGTCCTTATGCCTCCTCCTTTATAGGCAGTATAGTTCAATTACATAGAAGAGTTATCACATTACCCCCATTCAATATTCTTACATCAAGCACTCCCACAACACTATCCAACTTCAAGCACCCCTCTATCTGGCAGTTTTACCATGTTTCCAGCTTACTATATTCATCCCCTCCTTTCCTGCCAGTATATGTGTATCCAATATAAAGGTAGTGTTTTGACACGAGGGTGATAAACTGCCAATCTGTTTGTGGTGTTGAGAAGTCCTGCAGTTGGCATGTAGAAGATTAAGCTTGGGACTGCCTACAGGAGGACAACAGTAAATTGGAGGCCAGTATTGGCTTAGTTGTCATGGGAGAATTGGTGGCTGGAAACCAGAGTGGCTTTTTCATTGTAAGAAAGGTGGTTGGCGGGAGGGTGTGACGAGGTGCCAGTAGAGACGTTGCACTAGGGGTCACCTGACAATCTTTGAGGGATCCCTTTGGCCAAGTGAGAGAGAGCCAAATGTGATGCAGAACTCAACCAGAAAGCTTAAACTTAGTCCAGAAGGGGCTTTCTGGAACATCAGCCTAGACGGGGACTAGTTAGATCAGTGTCTAGAGGAGAGCTGACAGTCCTGATAACAGCAGTGTGGCATTGTCAGGTCAGTCCTAAAGTGTAGTAGCTAACTGAGAAATAGAATATAGGAGAAGTCCACTACTGAATTGCTCTTAGGAGGGTGAGTATTACCTGAGTTTGTTTCTTGACTAGTAGCTGATTGTTTGGTGACCACTTTTCTAAGGCCGGAGTCACATTTGCAAAAGACTCACATCGCATCATACTGCACGGCCACACACTCTCGACTGGAGCAGGTCGGCTGCATGTATCTCTATAAAGCTGAGACGCTCCAGTTCAGAGAGCTGCAGGCCGTGCCGGGTGATGTGATGCGAGTCTCTTGCAAGTGTGACTCTGGCCTAAAAGTGGAAAACCACCTGAAATGATGCCATTCAAAACTTCAAGTCATCCTTAAAAAACAGAATCAAGATCTCGTTCAGCAAGATTTATGAAGAAGTAAAAAAAAAGTTTTGCAGAGTAAAAAAATCAAAAGAGAAAAATAAGATTATAGCGGGAAGAGGTTCAAATAACTTGTATAGACAGTCACTGACTGTAATAACAGTATAATGCCTCAAGCATATGGAAAAATATTGGAATATACAATGAAAAATGCTACTTGCTAATTTGAACATGTGAATAATGAATTGCATACCTGCCATGAATATTAGGAAAAAGGAGATATTTAGCAATCGCATTGATCAATGTAACTGAGCCCCAAGACCTCGTCAAGGTATATCTCTATATTGGGGTCCCTAGCTCTGTGACCCTAACTGTGTGTCATCTCATTGCAATTAAAAACTGAGGTGGGTGGAGAGGGGTAACTAAGGACTTTCTTATATAGGAGATGGAAAAAACATGGCCAAAAGGGGCGGAGCTGTGTTCACATTCAGAAAAAAAACTACATATAACTGAATAGGATAACTTTTTTGGCTTGCACTCATAAAATATATATATATTAGTGCTCACTTCAGTTATCCTATTCAGTTATATGTAGTTTTTTTTCTGAATGTGAACACAGCTCCGCCCCTTTCGGCCATGTTTTTTCCATCTCCTATATAAGAAAGTCCTTAGTTACCCCTCTCCACCCACAGCAGTTTTTAATTGCAATGAGATGACACACAGTTAGGGTCACAGAGCTAGGGACCCCAATATAGAGATATACCTTGACGAGGTCTTGGGGCTCAGTTACATTGATCAATGCGATTGCTAAATATCTCCTTTTTCCTAATATTCATGGCAGGTATGCAATTCATTATTCACATGTTCAAATTAGCAAGTAGCATTTTTCATTGTATATTCCAATATTTTTCCATATGCTTGAGGCATTATACCATTATCTAAGTTTGATGTGCAGCCTTATCCTTGTATAGTATGTATTTTTTGGCTTGCACTCATAAAATATATATATATTAGTGCTCACTTCAGTTATCCTATTCAGCTATATGTAGTTTTTTTTCTGAATGTGAACACAGCTCCGCCCCTTTCGGCCATGTTTTTTCCATCTCCTATATAAGAAAGTCCTTAGTTACCCCTCTCCACCCACAGCAGTTTTTAATTGCAATGAGATGACACACAGTTAGGGTCACAGAGCTAGGGACCCCAATATAGAGATATACCTTGACGAGGTCTTGGGGCTCAGTTACATTGATCAATGCGATTGCTAAATATCTCCTTTTTCCTAATATTCATGGCAGGTATGCAATTCATTATTCACATGTTCAAATTAGCAAGTAGCATTTTTCATTGTATATTCCAATATTTTTCCATATGCTTGAGGCATTATACCATTATCTAAGTTTGATGTGCAGCCTTATCCTTGTATAGTATGTATTTTTTGGCTTGCACTCATAAAATATATATATATATTAGTGCTCACTTCAGTTATCCTATTCAGTTGACTGTAATAACAGACTCAGCTGAAGGGGCTGCTATGGACAAAATATGTTTTTAATATGTCTTTGTCTTTTACTTTTTACCATAAGTCAGTCATCAATTTAATTAATTAAAGGGGAACTCAAAGGTGACATTAAAGGTGTCTGGGGCTAGTCACTCCCCGGAACGTCTATCGCCCCTCCTGGAGCAGGACATCACCAGTCACCAGGGGGCGGCGCTGCAGTTACTTAATAGTTTCTTACAGTGTCGTCCCCCTCCAAAGACGTTCTGTATCCTGGGTGATGGGCATGTGACACACGGAGCAGGGTACCCAAGACGGCAGGCTTGGGTCACATCCTTTAGCATGTGTCATGGGTGGCGGTGGCTATACCCAACATCCAGGGACAATGAAAAGCAGATGGCCGGAGATGTGTGAAGATTAGCGCAAGCATTACTGTTTCCCTGAGTCTAGGTGGTTGATGGTATTCCCCATGGTGTTGGTGCAAGAAAACAGGAGAGAGTCAGCAGGCAGGCATGATGTTAAACCAAGTGTAAACTTTTACTTAACAGCAGCAGATGTTTTCAGCAGATGACATAATATGTCCCACAGGTTCCAAGACACAGGCTTTCAGCAGCAGATCATGAGAATTGGTCTTAGGAGGAGTGCATGGCAACAAGTCTCTCATGTGTCCAATCTGAAGTCTAAGGGGTACTTTGCACGGTGACATCGCAAGCCGATGCTGCGATGCCGAGCGCGATAGTCCTCGCCCCCGTCGCAGCTGCAATATCCTTGCGATAGCTGCCGTAGCGAACATTATAGCTACGACAGCTTCACATGGACTCACCTGTCCTGAGACGTCGCTCTGGCCGGTGACCCGCTTCCTTATTAAAGGGGCGGGTCGTACGGCGTCACTGCGACGTCACATGGCAGGCGGCCAATAGGAGCGGAGGGGCGGAGATGAGCGGGATGTCAACATCCCGCCCACCTTCTCCCTTCCGCATATCCTACGGGAGCCGCAGTGACGCCGGTAGGAGATGTTCCTCGCTCCTGCGGCTTCACACACAGCGATGTGTGCTGCTGCTGGAGCGAGGAACAACATCGGACCGTCGCGTCATTATTATTAATTATGGATTACGCCGACGCTACACCGATGATACGATTACGACGCTTTTGCACTTGTTAACCGTATCATCTAAGCTTTACACACTACGATGTCGCCTGCGATGCCGGATGTGCGTCACTTTCAATTTGACCCCACCGACATCGCACCTGCGATGTTGTAGTGTGCAAAGTACCCCTAACACTGGCACTATGGAAGGTATTCCACCCCTCTAGGGTTGTGTCCCCTAATGGGCCTCCAAGTGCCTACTCCCACTCATCTAAGATCCCATCTCCATTGTGGGTGACTTACTTCTGGCTGAGTACTCCCCCCCCCTCCACACTCCTGGAACACTTGCAATAGACTGTGGGCTCTAGGAAACCAAGGTATTTCTTCAGTACCAAAATAAAAGTGCATATTTTGCACTGAACGGATCTTCAAGCAAGTCTGCTGGCCATATGGCCTTTTAGAATAGGGATTACATGTTTCCTGTGGTTTTTCTCTCTTTGGCTGCTCAAACTACTCTGGTTTGCAAAACTCACAGCAGTAACTTTTGTGCACTAAAACTCCACCCACCAGGCTTGTTCCAAAAATACCAGCTAGTGAGAGTGTTAATTATTTAGTGTCTGACCAAAATCACATATATAAAATTCATATAAATGTAATCCCTAAAGTTGGGGTATTACAGACAGTGTGGGCGAGGTTAGTGCAGCGTCGACATGCTGCTCCTATCTCCGCCGCCATTGCTTCTGTGAAAGACATTGGCAGGAGGCGGTGCTAGGAGCAGTGAGTGACACCAGCACCATCCAACAGCCTCTAACAATACCTTCAAATGAATCGCCATCAGGGGGCGGTGCTAGAAGCAGTGAGTGACACCAGCACCATCCAACAGCCTCTAACAATGCCTTCAAATGAATCGCCATCAGGGGGCGGTGCTGGTGTCACTCATGGCTTCTAGCACCGCCCTCACACAAAGCGTCATAGAAAGTGTAGTAAGAAAAAAAATCTTTAGGCCACGTTCACACATTGATTATTTAGTGAGTTTTTTACCTCAGTATTTGTAACCCAAAACCAGGAGTGGAGCAATAAGAGGAAAAGTAGCATAGAAACACGGGCACCACTTCTGTATTTGTTACCCACTCCTGGTTTACAAACACTGGGGTAAAAATCTCACCAAATACTCCATGTGTGCACATGGCTTTAGAAATTAGATAGGTAGGGAAAAGTGTAGGGAATTGTATAAAAAGGACATTTCAAAAGTGGATTGGGGGTAAGGATAGATAGAAAATAAATTTTAGGTGTCACACCACCCCTTTAACATAGAAAAGCCATCATGTAGGTACTGCATACGGTGCCTTTGTAATGACGTACAATTCCGCATACAAACATTTTATTCCTCTCTTGCATTGATACAAAGGCTGTGAGAACAAACTCGCTTAAGTACACAAGCTGAGAACAATCACCAGCTGGGCTGTATTACTTTGGGCAGCAGGATGTAATGATCATGCAAATAAGGATGCAAGATAACCTTTTATTCATCATCACTTGGGTCTACCGTTCTGTTACTATTAGGCTTTGTGCACACAGTGCGTTTTTCGCGGCGTTTTTCGGGTGCGTTTTTGGCCTCAAAACTGCAGGACTTTGCTTACCCAGCAAAGTCTATGAGTTTTTATTTTTGCTGTCCGCACACTTTTTTTTTAAGCTGCGTTTTTGAGCTTAAAAAAAAAATGGACATGTCAATTCTTTCCTGCATTTTTCTGCGTTTTCCCCCCATGCAATGCATTGGAAAAACGCAGAGATCAAAAACGCAGCAAAATGCAGCCAAAAACGCACCAAATCGTGGTAAAAACGCATGCGTTTTTTGCTGTGGGTGCCTTTTTAGCGGCCAAAAACGCACAAAAACGCAGTGTCAAAAAAACGCAGCGTGTGTACATAGCCTTAAATATTCTACTCTCCCACTCTGTCTCTCTCGGTCTCCCTCGCTCTCTGTTCGTCTTCCTCTGTCAACTGTCTCCCTCTCTGTCTGCCTGCCTCTCTTTGTCTTTGTGTGTCACTGTCTCTGCTCTGTGTGTCTCTGTCCCTGGGTGTGTCTCTGTGTCTGCCACTTGTGTCTCTGTTTCTGTGTGTCTTTGTCTATGTTTGTGTCTCTGTATCAATGTCTGTGTGTATCTCTCAGTATGTGTGTCTCTACCGATATACAGTATTAACTGACACATAAGTTGTCTGAGGGCTCACTCACACTTGCGCTATATTGACGCAAACGGAATCCGTCACTAATGTAGTACAGTTCATTTATTTACAGTGGAAGCGCGACATCGTGTGGACACAGGCGGGTACTGCATGACACACACACGCGCCATAGTAATGCGCTTCCACTGTAAATAAATGAACTGTACTACATTAGTGACGGATTCCGTTTGCGTCAAAATAGCGCAAGTGTGAAACTAGCCTTATACTAAGAATGTCCTTCGTTGTCTACAGCAGCCAGTCAGAGCGCCTATTATGACCTGTAGCTCCCAGCTCCATTGACTTTAATGTAAGCAGGTTTTTTAGCGAATAACTGTAAAGTGTGAAGTTAAAATTTCCCCTAAAAACGTAGTCTATGATGTTCTCTGAGTCACATGAGGTGTCTGTGAAAAATGGCAGGATTGTAAATGCAACAGTGCGGATTCCTTTAGCGGACACACACGCACATACACACACCTTTATATATTAGATGTATATACAGCTCTGGCAAAAAAAAAAAAGAGACCACTGTAAAATTTATTTTTTTCAGATTTTTCTCTTTATAGGGACATTTTTCAGTAAAATGTAAATTGTTCTTTTATTCTATAAACTACTGACAACATGTCTTAATTATCATATAAAGTCTTTTCTTCTACACTTAATAATAGCGGTATGTGTTTATATTGCTCTATATATAGAACCAAAAGGAACTGGTTTTTTTCGCCATGGTTTTTTCCAAAGTAAAGTACATAATGCTCACGATCTTAAAGTTGTCTGTATGGAACATCACTGCCACCAAATACCATTCGAAGGTTTTCCATGATGCCAGTTAGTTATTGGCAGTGACTTCTTCACTATACGGAGAGACTCGTCAGTCCTTCGGAAGCCAACGAAGTTACATTTTTTTATTAGTCACTTTACCCAATTTCTTTATCCAGCTGGTTTGTAGTTCACTATTCATGCATCTCGCCAGTTGGCTTTAGGGACCAGCCACCCTGGTTCACCTTCAATCTACTATGCCCTGTCTCTTGGACTTTGTATTTCTCACACCCTTTCCCACCTCCATGGAGAGCTTCTCCTTCCTTGAAGGGCTGTCATAGCTCAGCCAATATGCCCTGGTTTGACAATAGAGTCTTACTGCTTTGTCCTATTACACATAAAAATGTGTGATTATTCATAAGTTAGGTCTCTGTACCTGTCATTTCTCAATGTTGCTGATATTGCTCACATGAACTCTTTAATTAATCCAGTTTGTTTTTTCATTATTAAACCTTTCTAATCACTCTGTGGTTCAGTAAAATATAGTAGCACATAAAGAACCCTAAAGAGGACTAATTTACAAATTGACTTTTGTCACTGCCAATAACTTTTGGTACATAAATAAATTTAATCTATATGTTTACTTGTTTTAGATGCTTATGACTTTGAAAATCAGCTTCTTTCTAAAAACCTTTGATTATATACATTTTTTTAAGGGAAGTGTGCCGCCATCTTATGGATTTATTTGTCTGTGGAAGAGAAAGCGCACATAGGGTCTTACCAGGTATAAGATTTCGCAAATATGGTGCCAAAGGCACACTCACTTCTTGAAGTTGTGTCAGGCACAACTCCTTGATGCACATATATCAGAAAGTGGTCAGCAACAGCCCCGAAGCGAGAGATAAAACAAGATGTATAAAAGAAATCCGGGCTTAATGCTGCGCTAGAAACCACATGAGTCCAGGAGTATGTGATGAAATCCTTTTTCTTTATTTCTGCAGGTCAACGCGTTTCAAAGACATATCCGTCTTCATCAGGACAAATGATACTGTTCTTTTGTTCTGATGAAGAAGACGAATGTGTCTTTGAAACGCGTTGACCTGCAGAAATAAAATAAAAGGATTTCATCACATACTCCTGGACTCATGTGGTTTCTAGCGTAGCATTAAACCCGGATTTCTTTTAGCCATCTTATGGATGGCACGACTTCTCATTGATCCCTCTGCACCACATACACACATGGTCAAAATTGTTGGTACATATAGAAAAACAAAAAGAGGACTAAATATCCTTCACAATTTAATATACTCACAGCAGGATAAAGCAGTGAACTGATCAGATCAAAAAACGATTGCACTACTAGGATGCAACCAGACCCCCAATAGATGGAGGTATCATAGGTGCAAGAGGAGCAAATCACTCACACAACTCCCAAACATGGAGGGGGTGATCGCTAGATGATAAAATTGCACACTAGTGGCTTGCATAGGGCACCGTTCACACTTACAGGTGCATAGTATCCTAGTCAGCAGCCTATTACACACCCATACTATTCGAATCGTCACAGAAATAACTTAAATCTGACAAAAGTAATAATAAATTAAAAATCTATGAAAATGAACAGATGAAAGTCAGACATTGCTTTTCAACCATGCTTCCACAGAATTTAAAAAAATAAATAAAATAAAACTCATGAACAAGGGCCGGGACAGAAATAATGGTTCCCTTAAGTTAATATTTTGTTGCACAACCTTTTGAGGCAATCACTGCAATCAAACGATTCATGTAACTGTCAATGAGACTTCTGCACCTCTCGACAGGTATTTTGGCCCACTCCTCAAGAGCAAACTTCTCCAGTTGTCTCGTCTTTGAAGTTTGCCTTTTCCAGAAGGCATGTTTTAGCTCTTTCCAAAGATGCTCAATAGGATTTAGGTCAAGGCTCATAGAAGGCCACTTCAGAATAGTCCATTGTTTTCCTCTTAGCCATTCTTGGGTGTTTTTAGCTGTGTGTTTTGGGTCATTATCCAGTTGCAAGACCCATGACCTGTGACTGAGACCAAGCTTTCTGACACTGGGCAGCACATTTCTCTCTAGAATCCCTTGATAGTCTTGAGATTTCATTGTACCCTAAACAGATTCAAGACACCCTGTGGCAGATGAGCCTCCTCCATGTTTCACAGTAGGGACGGTGTTCTTTTCTTGATATGCTTCCTTTTTCCGTCTGTGAACATAGAGCTGATGTGCCTTGCCAAAAAGTTCCATTTTTGTCTCAACTGTCCATAGGACATTCTCCCAGAAGCTTTGCGGCTTGTAAACATGTAGTTTGGCAAATTCCAGTCTGGCTTATGCTTTTTGTTTGTTTGTTTTTTCAACAATGGTGTCCTCCTTGGTCATCTCCCATGAAGTCCATTTGGCTCAAGCAACGATGGATGGTGCGATCTCACACTGATGTTTCTTGAGCTTGAAGTTCACCTTTAGGCTATGTGCGCATGGTGCGTTTTTCCGGTGCGTTTTTCGTCTTAAAACTGCATGACTTTGCTTCCACAGCAAAGTCTATGAGTTTTCATTTTTGCTGTCCGCACAGTGCAGTTTTGTTTTAGATGCGTTTTTGCGGTGACCACAAAGATGCAACATGTCAATTCTTTCTGCGTTTTTGCCAGCGTTTTTCACCCATGCAATGCATTGGAAAAAGCGCAGCAACAAAAACGTTGCAAAACGCGCAAAAACGCATACGTTTTTTTTACCATGGGTGCGTTTTGTCCGTTTTTTAGTGGCCAAAAACACTGCATCTTTGTGGTCACAAAAGAAAAAGGCAACGTGCGCACAAAGCCTTAAGGCCCTGTCACACACAGAGATAAATCTGCGGCAGATCTGTGGTTGCAGTGAAATAGTGGACAATCAGTGCCAGGCTTGTGGCTGTGTACAAATGGAACAATATGTCCATGATTTCACTGCAACCACAGATCTGCCAAAGATTTATCTCTGTGTGTCACGGGGCCTTTAATCTCTTTAGAAGTTTTTCTGTGCTCTTTTGTTACCATTTGTATTATCTGTCTCTTAAATTTGTCATCAATTTTGCTTCTGCGGCTACGTCCAGGGAGGTTGGCTATAGACCCATGGATCTTAAATTTCTGAATAATATGTGCAACTGTAGTCACAGGACATCAAGCTGCTTGTAGATGATCTTATAACCTTTACCTTTACATGCTTGTCTATAATTAAATTTCTAATCTCCTGAGACAACTCTACCTTCGCTTCCTCTGGTCCATGTTGAGTGTGGTGCACACCATGTCACCAAACACCACAGTGAGTATCTGTAGCCCACTGACTGATTACAAGATTATAGACACCTGTGATGCTAATTAGTAGACATCCCTTTTGTCACATTATTTTCAGGGATACTATTACTTCTGTCCAGGTCTTAAAAAAATTCTGTGGAAGCATGGTTGAAAAGCAATGTCTGACTTTCATTTGTTCAGTTTCATAGATTTTTTATTTATTATTACTTTTGTCAGATTCAAGTATATTTCTGTGACGATTGTGTCTTTTCATTTCATTAAACGAGGGGTACCAACAATTTTGACCACGTGTGTATACTACTAATATGCATACATAGGAAACAACCTGAGACTAAAGGGGGCTTTACACGCTGCAACATCGCTAGCGATAGCACCCGCCCACGTCAGTTTCGTCATGGGGTGAGCGCTACAGCAGCGTCACACGCACATATCTGCTTAGCGACGTCGCTGGAGACACAGAACAATCTCTCCTTTAAGGGGGCGGTTCGTTCGGCGTCACAGCGGCCGCCCAATAGCAGAGGAGGGACGGAGATGAGCGGCCAGAACATGCCGCCCACCTCCTTCCTTCCTCATTGCCAGTGGATGCAGGTAAGGAGATGTTTGTCGTTCCTGCGGTGTCACACCTAGTGATGTGTGATGCCGCAGGAACGACGAACAACCAGGGCCATGCACCACCAACGATATTATGAAAAGGAGCGACGTGTCAACGATCAACAATTTTTGACGTTTTTTCGATCGTTGATCGTCGCTCCTTTTAGTCACACACAACGATATCGCTAACGGCGTCGGATGTGCGTCACGAACACCGTGACCTCGACGATATATCGCTAGCGATATCGTTGTGTGTAAAGTACCCTATAGTGTTACCTTATTAGAAGACTTTTCTGCCTTTCTACAGCACTTCCCTGTCTATCACAGGTTACTGCTCTGATCGTAATGTTCACACCAAAGACCAGTGTGATAATAGACAATGAAGTGCTGCGGCAATACAGGCAAAACCCTTCTAATGAAGTGAAACTCTGTCCCTGGCAAGAGCGCATACATTATCTGACATGCCATGGCCCTGAACATGATCTTTGTTCTCTAAGAAGCCAGATCACGCTGCCCAGAGCAGATCTGTCACTCCACAGCCCGAAAATGATCTATCATAGCTAGAAAGGCTGGGAGTTGCTGGCAACTTTCAGGAGATTTACATTCCAAGCGCATACCCTTACTATGGTATGTATATGCCTCTATCTAGCAATTCTATCTAGTAACTTTAACAATATTTAGAAAAGCTTTCATTTTTTATGTCATATATTAAAATAGAGGGTGATTTTTTTACAATAAGCACCTTCTAGAGAACCACTCTGGCATTTTGTTTTTTCATTTCAGTACTGGAGTAATATCATTTAAGTCTGTTTCCTGAACCTAGTAAAATACTTACCAGCTGCCATCTCCTGCTGTTCCTGATGCTGTTCTGGTCCCTTTCCGCCATCTTATGACTGCAGTTACTGACTGGTGGAAAGTCAGAGCCAACGATCACAAGCTCTCAATTTAAGTCTATGAAAGCCTCTTTCTGACTCTCAGACTTACATTGAGAAGTGACCACCAGTCAGCCCATTAAACACTAAAAACAGAAAAAGATGACAGCTGGTAGGTATAGTTCTAGGGGCTGGGAACATGCACTAATGATACCACTTCGGAGGTGAAATAACAAAAGCCGGAGTGGTGCTTTAGGGTTGATGAAAATGAAGGAGACCACAACCAAATAAGAAAATCATTTTTACTTCCATTAAAAAAACAAAGAAACAAACAAACATAAGAAAACAAAAAGATGGACAGGCTAAAAAAATAAACCCAAGGAATTCCTGAGGTCACCTCCATGGAACTGGTCAGATTGGGATTTATTGAACCGTTACACTGTACGACCGTGCTCTTCTTTGCTGTGCAGGCTGATTGAGTTGGCTAGTATTTGCAAAACGATTTGCTCAAATTGTTAAGTTGTTATAGGTTGGTCACGGCTATGATGCTTCACATGGTTTTGTTTCTTCCGAAGTGATAGAAGTGTAAAGTAAGGCACTTATTCTCCTCAAACTTTGAGAAGTGTACCTCACCCTTTTTATGGCTTTTTTGTTCAGTTATATTGCTTCACATCCGTTTCACCCTCATGTCCAGCCCATTAAGCTCTTGCATAATTTGTGGAGGCAAGTCATCAGGCACTTGCTCTTTCAGGTATCTTCCCACCTCTTGCACTTCTCTTTCCCAAAATCCTTTAGGGAGGGAAAACAACTGGTTTGTGTCAACGGCACCTAGCCCTTCTAAATTCAATGCCCCCTCAGCAGGAAGATATCCAATCGGGGTTTGTCGAGCACCACCTTCTCCTTCTACCCTACGGAAGATCCAATCTAGCACCCTGGAATTCTCCCCAAAGCCTGGCCACAAGAACTGTCCTTTGTCATCTTTTCGGAACCAGTTCACATGAAAGATTTTGGGAAGACGTAGTCCTGGTCTGTTTTGTAGACTCAGCCAGTGAGAAAGGTAATGGCCGAAATTATATCCGAAGAAAGGTCTCATTGCAAAAGGATCATGCATGATAACTTTACCTACATAAGAGATACATAAGTGAAAGATAATAACTATAAAAGTAAAGTCATCAGATCAGTATTAACTAGTGGAAATCAGAATTGGAACAAATAAGTTATGTTTAAAGAATAGAAATCAAGAAGAAATAATACTATTAGAAGAAATGAACCAAGATAATGTTGTTAGGACGAGATGTTTGGCTTCCACACTAACCTTTGTGTTCTGCAGCTGCAGTAGCCTCAGACCTCATGGCTGCTCCAACAAACACACCGTGGCTCCAGTCAAAGCTCTCATAGACCAGAGGTACACCTTGAAAATATTATTACATTTATTTCTTTATACAAGTACTTATTACCTTTAGTAACCTGTAGTAAAAATGTAATTGTGGCATCTGAAATTAGCAGTGTCTTCTATATGCCACATGTGCTGTTGTGGCACCGTTAAATAACCTTACTCAAGCTCCCCAAAATGTAGATACCATACTTCAATGTTTGGACAATGAGGACATAGACAATTCTGAATGAAGTAAGATTGAAACCAGACTGATGAACTTCTACAACTATGCTCCTGAACTCCAATATTCACATATTGTTGACAAGTAAATAAGGAAAATGCCTTACCCTCAGGTCTTCTACCACCAAAGATAATAGCATCTATAGGAACACCCTCTGGTGACTCCCAAGCTTCATCCATAATAGGACACTGAGCAGCAGGGGCACAGAAACGGGAATTTGGATGTGCACAGGGTTCTTTATCTCCTGCAGAAAGAACATTGTTTTACACAAGCTAGAAGAGTCAGGAAACAATACTTGTATAGATGTTTGTTTGCCTCACCTTTTTTCCAAGATTTTCCCAGCCAAGATGTGACCGTCACACCAGGTGGAAGATCTTGGTCCAATCCTTCCCAGTATACTCCACCATCGCTAGTCTCTCCAACATTAGTGAAGATGGTGTTCTTCTCCACCGTATGCAGGGCATTGGGATTTGTTTTTACAGATGTTCCAGGAGCCACACCAAAAAAGCCATTCTCTGGATTGATAGCCCGAAGGCGTCCTATTAAGAAAAGATGGAACTATATAAAGTTGAACAACACAGTCTGTGTTACATGATGCTATAAATCTGGGGAAATTATCCTACTACTCTGGTTAATTACTGATTTTACATCATAATGGGGCAGCATGGTGGTCTTAGGCTATGTGCGCACGTTCCGTGTTCACCTGCGTTTCAGGTGCTTTTTAGGTCTGTTTTGAACTGCAGCGTTTTCATGCCAAAAGGCATGCGTTTTATTTTACCTGCAAAGTCTATGGAAAATGTGGATTTCTTGTGCGCACTTTGCGTTTCCAAACGCAGCGTTTAATTTGCATAATTTTGGGCAAAAACTCTGCGTTCAAAGAAGCAGCATGTCAATTCTTTTTGCCATTTGGGCTGCGTTTTGATAACATTGAAGTCAATGAGAATTTGTAAAAAGCAGCAAACATCAAAATTCCAGCGTTTTACATGCTTTTTAGCTGCAGATAACATGCGTTTTGGACTACATAAATGCATGCTTTTCTGACATCAAAATAATGAAATGATATGTCCCTTTACACACACACATAGTCCGACAATTAATTAATGAAAACTATAATTTTTTTGCTATTTTAGCGATAAATGGTATAAAACTGCTATAATTATATGAAATATAACTATTTTCGTTATGATTTCAATAATTACATTTGTGTTCCTTTTTTTTCCCTTTTTTTCCATTGTGTTTGACTGTTTAAACTTTATTTAGCAGTGTCTTAATGTTCAAAACGCATCTGTCTAAACGCAATGGAAAAGCATGTAAAAAGCGCTAAAAACGAGGCTAAAACGCGGTAAAAATGCATGCGTATTTACCGCGATTTAGTGGTCAAAAGCAACTTTGGCAAAGCAATTTCTGCCAGAGGATGCGTTTAGAACTGCAAGTAGGACGACGCAAAGTGCGGACATAGCCTTACAGCACTGGAGTTTGCATGTTCGCCACATGTTTGGGTGGATTTTCTCCAGTTTCCTCCCACACTCCAAAGACATACTGATAGGGAATTCAGATTGTGAGCCTCAATGGGGACAGTGATGATGTCTGCAAAGTGCTGTGGAATTAATGACGCTATGTATATGAGTTTAATAAATAATAATAGGTTACAAACCTTCACTATCGAATTTCATCCAGGCAATGTCATCTCCTACACATTGTACTTTCCAGCCAGGCAGCGCTGGCCGCATCATTGCAAGATTTGTTTTACCGCAGGCACTTGGGAAAGCCGCAGCGATATATCTCTTACGTCCAGCAGGGTTTGTGATCCCCAAAATCTAGTAGGGGAAAGAAACCCCATAACAGGACATAGTACACACAGCACAGAAAAGATGGCTCAGGAAACAGAAGACAGAGGATCTAGTGCAGGAGAGAGTGTACAAGGGGCCAAAAGCTCCTCTCTCACCAGCATATGCTCAGCCAACCATCCCTCATCCTTGGCAATTCGGGAGGCTATGCGCAGAGCGAAGCATTTTTTTCCCAAGAGAGAATTTCCTCCATATCCACTACCAAAAGAGATGATCTCACGGTTATCAGGAACGTGAGCAATAAGTGTTTTTTCAGGGTTGCAGGGCCATGAATTCACCAGAGGGGCTGTACAGAAGACATAAAAGCATATGTTTAGTAATTGCATCTGTATAGCGTAAAGGCAAATAATTAACACCGTGGGAATATTCTTACCTTTCAGGGGAAGTGGTTGCCCCACAGAGTGTAAACATTTCACAAAGTCACCATCTCCCAGTGCGTCCAAGACTGGTGCTCCCATACGTGTCATGATACGCATGCTGGCAACTACATACGGGGAGTCCGTCAGCTGGACCCCATATTTCGATAGAGGGGAGCCAACAGGGCCCATACTGAATGGTAACACATACATCGTACGACCTAGGACAAGAGAAGCAGTGACCCATTGACACAACTATTCAAGTAGTTATTTACACACAAAGTATGGCCCTGAAGCCAGCTAATACAAAATGACAAAAGAAGAAAAGTGACTTCAAGTTGGCAAATGAGAATTCGGGCCCAATGTGCATTCTATGAGGTGAAATAAGCCTGGTAGCAATGGATGGGCTTTACAGACTGGCAACTAAACAGCAGAAATAAAGGAAGGCTCACAGCATGTTACAAACCTTTCATGCACCCAGGAAACCGATCGCTCTTGGCTCTCTCAAAATCTCCGGGGGACATCCAGTTACCCAGCTGTCCCGTGGCTCCTTCTGCAGGAATCGGGACAGTGTCTCGCTTGTTATTAGTTACGATGACTGTCTTACTCTCTACTCGCGCAACATCCTTAGGGTCCGTTCTAGCCAACCAGCTGGAGAGATATGAAAAAGAAGCGATAAGGAAAATGAGGGGATGGCAAAGGCACCCAAACAGGGAAAATAAGCATTAAACTATAATATGTATGAGGGAATTATAAATCAATGCTGAACACTGGGCTTGTTGCAAGGTTACAGGTAGGAGAAACAAGGGTAGATGAAGCTATAAACCAGACTCACCAGTTAGGGTACTTGTGCAGCTTCTTTATCATACCCTCTTGTTGTAACACAGTAAGGATGGTGTCATTTTCGGAAGTGGTGCCATCACATATATGGATGTTTTGGGGGTCACACAGTTCCGCGCCTCTTATCACAAATTCTCGGACAGCAGGAGGAAGTCGCTCTATCTGACCACTCAGGACTCGCAGAGCATGGGCCTGTCGACTGCTTACCTGCTGTGATTGTACCCATGCTCGTACAGACCGGGAGCAGGGCCTGTGCAAAGAATAAGTTTGATATATAACTATCTCTAGCTTTGAAATAAATGTATACAAGTTAATTTATTAGTAAAATTCACAGCAAGTGTTTGACCCATAAATCGCCAAAGAGTTTAACTAGAATTAATATTTAAATAGTCCTCCTCATTGTACTGTTCACATTTTGACATCATGAGACCAAAACAATACCTAACAATTGATCAACAGTACCTCGCCATTGCAAGGCTGTTCCAGCAGGATGTTTTCAGATGAAAGAGACCACTGAGCTTAGAGGGTCACAGAGTGTCATCAGCAGGTTGCAAAAGAGATACAGAGAGACTGAAAGAGTCACAGAAAGGCAGGGAAGTGGATGTCCTTTGGCCACATCCCACACTGATGACTGCTTTATTGTGAACAATGCCCTTCAGAACCAGATGATGAATGCTACACAAATCCAGGCACATTTAAAGGCCATGTCACACTAAGCAACATCGCTAGCAACATCGCTGCTGAGGCACGACTTTTGTGACGTAGCAGCGATGTTGCTAGTGATGTCGCTGTGTGTGACATCCAGCAACAACCTGGCCCCTGCTGTGAGGTCGCTGGTTGTTGCTGAATGTCCTGGACCATTTTTTAGTTGTTGCTCTCCCGCTGTGAAGCACACATCGCTGTGTGTGACAGCGAGAGAGCAACAACTGAATGTGCAGGCAGCAGGAGCCGGCTTCTGTGGACGCTGGTAACCACGGTAAACATCGGGTAACCAAGAAGCCCTTACCTTGGTTACCCGATATTTACCTTCGTTACCAGCGTCCGCCGCTCTCACGCTGTCAGTGCCGACTCCCTGCACACGTAGCCAGACTACACATCGGGTAATTAACCCGATGTGTACTGTGGCTAGGAGTGCAGGGAACAGGGAGCCGGCACTGGCAGCGTGAGAGCGGCGGACGCTGGTAACGAAGGTAAATATCGGGTAACCAAGGTAAGGGCTTCTTGGTTACCCGATGTTTACCATGGTTACCAGCGTCTGCAGAAGCCGGCTGCCTGCACATGTAGCAGAGTACACATGGGGTAATTAACCCAATGTGTACTCTGGCTAGGAGTGCAGCATTAAGCGGTGTGCACTGGTAACCAAGGTAAATATCGGGTTGGTTACCCGATATTTACCTTAGTTACCAAGCACAGCATCGCTTCCACGCGTCGCTGCTGGCTGGGGGCTGGTCACTGGTTGCTGGTGAGATCTGCCTGTGTGACAGCTCACCAGCAACCCGTGTAGCGACGCTCCAGCAATCCCAGCCAGGTCAGGTTGCTGGTGGGATCGCTGGAGCGTCGCTTAGTGTGACGGTACCTTAAGAGAGTTGAAAGGCACACAAATGTCACATCAGACCATTTGAAACCTGATCCCACTACCAGGCACAGAAACATCTAGGCTGGGGACCAGTTTGCCTCAGTGCTGCTCTCTGATGAAAGTCTATTCATACTGACCAGAAATGATGGCGCTATTTATCAGCCACTGTTGTCACCAGACAAGCCTTTGGTGGTTGTGGTGTTACAGTGGGGGCAGGTGTGTTTAGTCAATACAGAACTGCCCTACACTTTGTGTATGGTACCTTGACAAGTGAATAACATCATTAATTGAGTCATTGTGCCTCTGTATGAACAAAAACAGGCTTATTAATTTCTTTTTCATGAAGATAGTGCTCCAGCTTCTCAAGCTCCCATTATTAGGGATCGGCTGCTGAAGATTGCGGTACTTCAAATGGAGCGTCCTGCAGTTTCTCCAGACCCGAATCCCATAAAAAAACCTATGGGATCAGCTGAGTTGAGAGTAGATATCCGTAACTCTGTACCCCAGAACTTCAATGACCTGAGGGCAACAATTTAAGAAGAGTGGGATGCCATGCCTCAGCTGACAATAACTAGACTTAAAGGGATCCTGTTACCTAGAATATGCGTTCTGACCTATCAGCAGACGCATGTGTGCCCTAATTACACCTCCCTACCCATCCTGGTGTTGTAAAATTGTGTAATATGAAAGTAATAAAAAACGTTTTATTACTTTCATTTTTCCTATGTAAATTAGAGAGCCGCTGGCCACATGGGCGGCGCCTTGCCCTATGGACGTCTGCATACTTTCCGTGGTATCACGCCCCTGTAGGCGGGATACCATGGAGTCACATGAGCGACGTCCCTGTCGCTCATTCTATCCTGCGCGCATTGCAGCAGGCTTCTTTTCCGGGTGTTCACTCGCCGGCTTCAGACGCCAGTGCGCGTCTGAAACTGACAAGGAGAACCCGGAAGAGAAGCCTGCCACAATGGTAAGTGTAAACGCGCGCGGGATAGAATGAGCGATGGGGACGTCGCTCATGTGACTCCATGGTATCACGCCCACAGGGGCGTGATACCATGGAAAGTATGCAGACGTCCATAGGGCAAGGCGCCGCCTATGTGGCCAGCGGCTCTCTAATTTACATAGGAAATATGAAAGTAATAAAATGTTTTTTTATTACTTTCATATTACACAATTTTACAGCACAAGGATGGGTAGGGAGGTGTAATTAGGGCACACATGCTTCTGCTGTTAGGTCAGAACGCATATTCTAGGTGACAGGATCCCTTTAAGAACAGCATGAGACTTTGCTGTGAAGCTGTAATTGATGCTTAAAGCCACATGACAAGTTATTGAGACATTGACATTTTGAGGGGGGTATACATACCCCGGTCATTAGCCTTTGTTTCAATAAATTGTTTGAGATGAGGAAAGGAAATCACCATTGCATGATTTTACTTGCCCTACTTTAAAGATAAAATATCACTGTAGGGTGACCTTTTTAGGTTTTCCATAAATTTCACTTAAAAGACAAATATCCCTAACTTTTTGAGAGTAATGTATCTAGTGTCATTCTGAACCTTAATAGCAGTATTGTTCAAACTGTTCATAACAGAAGTTCTAATTGAAGATGCTTCATACAGGTTACAGTTATGTTACCACTGGGAGGCGCCATTGCACTGAAAACTATGTCGACTTTTAAACATTAGTTCTAGAGTCCTTGGGAAAAAAAAATAAATGACTGAGTCATCTAAGTCAGAGGCTCTATGCATCTTGTTTTGCCAAACTGAGCAATTACATTTCTCCACCTCTACAACCTTTAACCCTAGTATTCGATAAACAGCACGTACAAAGTACTAAGGTCATCGACAAGATATGCAGAAACACAGGATAAACATGTACTCAGCATTTTCGTACCATTGCTCCATTTATCAATGTCTTCAAATTTACTGCTAATAAATTAGAATCCATTAGCAAGGAAGTAAGTGCAATCCTGGTATATCCTGGGCATTGATCCAGGGAACTAGTCTGATTGCCATACGTGGAGTTCCCCTAATGTGGACCTTACTGTCTGCCCGATGGGTTTTTGCCTTCCTCTGGGTCAACATGTTGGACTATTAGTTGAATCTCTATGGACTTTAAGTCTACCTTCAACCTTAAAACCTATCAGCCCCCCTGATCTTATGTTGATGACCTATCCTAAAGGCCGCTTTACACGCTGTGATCTCGCTAGCGAGATCGCTAGCGTGCGTACCCGCCCCCGTCGTTTGTGTGTCACGGGCAAATCGTGCCCGTGGCGCACAACATCGCTCGGATCCGTCACACTACTTACCTGCCTAGCGACGTCGCTGTGACGGGCGAACTGCCTCCTTTCTAAGGGGGCGGTTCGTTCGGCGTCACAGAAACATCACTAAGCGGGCGCCCAATAGAAGCGGAGAGGCGGAGATGAGCGGGACGAACATCCCGCCCACCTGCTTCCTTCCTCATTGCCAGCGGCCGCAGGTGCGGTGTTGTTCCTCATTCCTGCGGTGTCACACATAGCGATGTGTGGTGCCGCAGGAACAACGAACATCGTACCTGCAGCAGCAACGATTTTTGGGAACAGGGGAGCATGTCAACGATTAACGATTTTGCGACCTTTTTCGATCGCACGTAGATGTCACACGCAACGACATCGCTAACGAGGCCGGATGTGCGTCACGAATTCTGTGACCCCAACGACATCGCTTTAGCGATGTTGCTGCATGTAAAGCGGCCTTAAGGATGGCTCATCAATATTTAGGTTCTGAAAGCCCCTCATACATACTGGTAGTGGTGTGACAGCGACACGAAGCTTCAGTACTAAGTGCATTGAGAAAAGAAAAAAAAAAAATCACAGCAAAAAAAGAAAAAACATAAGTGTTAAGTACTTTTTCCTTTATTTTGTATTGTGTCTCATAGTTACATAGGTGTACGAGAAGTTCTCAGAATGGCTTCACCTAAAAACCATTGTTTTTTTTCCTGTTGCTGTTTTCCTTATAAGGCTGGATTCACACTAGCGTATGGCATGGGATGTGAGAGCATCGGATGCACTATGCTAATGACCCTCGGCTCCCGCTGTGCTGCGAGCATGAGCAAAGTGTCATGCAACTGTGATCCAATCCTGCGATCAGATCACAGCTGCGGAGGAGAGGGAGGGACTAATCTCCCCGTCTCCTCCATTGTGTCACGCTCCCCGGGTCCTTGGCTCCCCTCCCCTGGTCCTCTCCTCCGCTCCCCGGGTCCTCAGCCCCGCTCCCCGGCTCACCTGCCACGCTCCCCGGGTCCTTGGCTCCGCTGCCTGTTCTTCCCAGGCCCCCTGGTCTCCGATCGCGCCGCCCGACGGCTTCCCAGGCCCTGGCCGGCTCCCCTGCGTCCTCTTCTCAGCCTCCTTCCCTGGCTTCTGGCACCCGGGCTGCGCGCATGCGCATTAGGGCGCGCGCGCGGTCACTGACCCTTTCTTAAAGGGCCAGCGTCCATTAACAGGAAATGAGGCTAAACAGGTACAGGGTATAAAGGGGTGTATTGTCCAAGAGGGCGGGGCCTGATCTTCGTGTTTTCCAAGCTAGGAGTCAGGTCTCCTTGTGTCTTCGTGCCATACTCACGTATCTCTCTTCTAGAGCTGATCCTGCCTCGCCATCCGGTCCTGCTGAATCCCGAACCCCGCACGCTGTCCGTCTGCCATCTGACAGTCCGTACCATCTCGGATCCCTGCGGTGACCCGTCATCTCGCTCCAAAGGTTCCGGACCCCGCCTGACATCACCTCGGCTTCCGAACCTGAGCTACGTCACCCGGACTACCATCTGTGACTCCGTGGTCCCAGGGACTTCTTCGTTACACTCACTGGCACGGACTGTTCTACTGCCCATAGTGCTTCAGCTACCGGACTCCTTACCACCATCTTAGAGTTCGGCCCAGTGGATCCACCTCCTGGGTCTGCCCGACCGCCTGGCCCTGACACATTGTCAGCTAATGCAATTATAGCACTGTACTCGGATGTCATCTGAGTGCAGTCTGATGTTTCACTCGCACAAATAGACTTGTAGAGGTGCAAGTGATACGGCTCTCGCTGTCAATCGCAGCATGCTGCTACTTTTCAGATATCCAAAATCTGGATGAGAAAAAAGTTGACCATCTGCTCTCCCTCATTGAATAACATTGGTCCAAGTGCAATGCGAGATTTTCTCGCATTGTACTTGTCTCGCTATGATATCGTTAATGAATTATCATCGGGGTCACGGTGTTTGTGACGCATATCCGGCGTCATTAACGATATCGCAGTGTGTGACACTTATGAGCGACCTTAAACGATCGCAAAAGCAGTCAAAATCGTTTGCCGCAGAGAAGTCGTCCTGAAACAAAAAATCATTTTCTGCTTTTTAGCGATGTTGTTTTTCGTTCCTGCGACAGCACACATCGCCGTGTGACACTGCAGGAGCGACGAACATCTCCTTACCTGCCTCCACCGGCAATGCGGAAGGAAGGAGGTGGGCGGGATGTTACGTCCCGCTCATTTCCGCCCCTCCGCTTCTATTTTACGCCTGCCGTGTGACGTCACTGTGACTCCGCATGAACCGCCCCCATAGAAAGGAGGCGGTTCACCGGCCAGAGCGACGTCGCAGAGCAGGTATGTGCGTGTGACGCTGCCGTAGCGATAATGTTCGCTACGGCAGCGATCACCACATATCGGCCGTACAACGAGGTCGGGTGCTATAGCGCTCGACATCGCCAGCAAATGCTAGTGATGTCGCAGCGTGTAAAGCCCGCTATACACTCGTGTGAGCGTTCCCTAACAGTCAACATGGAAAGAAAAGTTAAATGCAAGATTTTGCATTGGTAAAA